>NC_091069.1:200938030-201244789 GCF_032405125.1 Capricornis sumatraensis
GGGTAAACAAAACTGAAGACTTAACTGCTAACTGATTAAGTTGAAATGTATTGGTATCATGCTATGGGGAGTCGATTTTATTACAAAGGTGTAGCATATTCACAACAAAGGCCTTGTTTCTCAAAGCAATAAAATTATTAGAGCCACTCAATGGAGTGATTGCTGTGGAACAGTGCTTTCTTATATCCCCAACAGGACTGGTTATCAAATTGGGTTTCCTTCATACTATGCAGTAATTTTAGGGGCTTCAAAACAGTGCTACCTAAAGTGTGATCTGTATATTAGAACCAGTCAATACACTGTTATCAATTCACAGTGAGATAAATACAGAAATTGTGAGTAAGCATTTATAAACTTTAATACCAGTTTAACATTGCTGTGACATTCAAGAGCATGAGCAGAGTCACTTAACAACATATTGGTCTGAAAGGATTGGGAAGGACCCTGGTCCTTCACAGACAATTTGAAAAACTCTGTTTTCAAAGACAGGGGAAGGTATTCAAGTATATGAAATTACAAAAGCAGGTGACAAAATTTAATATTGTATGAGACTATTTTTATAAATATATTCATTTATCCATAGTAAAATTAGAACTATATTAACCAAAAAAGATTAAATACAATAGTGTACATAAAATAGTTAGAACATGGCCTGGTACATAAAAATACTCCACAGTTGTTTCTGATGCTGCTGGTGATGCTGCTGGGACCTCTCTGCAGTCGCCAGTCCTGTTCCTGCTGTTCTATAACCATAGGGATTTTAATTCTATTCCATAGCTCTGCTACCGCCACCTTGTGCTTAGTGTTTCCTCACTGCTGGCGCAGACCCTACCCCAGGGTCTCTGCCTTATCGCTACGCTGTTCTAAACATGTTTACTGTTAATCACAGTTTTTTCCCTTAGCAGCTAAGTCTCTTGACTCGTTTTCTTAGTCAGTTTCAACAGGTGTTAACAGGATGTTAAGCCTAACAAGAACCTAAAAATACCTTAGGCTATTTAAAAATCAAAATGCATAGTGTTGCTTGTGAAAGTCAACTTACATCTTCCTTGCAGTTCTTGATTTAAAAAAGAACACATTTATTTAGAGGGGTATAGCTGAAAGAAAGTAAGAGATCACCTAATGAAGGTTAAGGAGTAAAACTTTGGTAACTATGTATCAAAGTCCATAATACATGGAACTCTGAGCAATTTTCTTAACCTTTCTTATCTTCTCTCTTACCCTGAGGTAGTAATTTTGCTTATCACCCCTTCAGCAGTGACTAGCAAAAGTTATGTGGTCAAGAAATAATAGCTATTGTTATTAATACAACCCTACATTTACAGAGGGGGGAAACTAGATCAAAGAAGCCCAAGATCACATGCTTGGTTAATAATTAACTAGAACTAGATGTCAGTGCTCTTCCTCATACCCCTCACTGCCTTTTATAACTCAATTCTGAAATTCTATAAATTCTTAGAGATGCCTCAGCATTGCATTTATTTGTGTCTTGGAAAAAATAGGCAAATATATGTGTATATCAGGTTCAGCATATGTTTTTATCCTGTGCATTCATTAATTTAATTCCGGAAATGTAGTGGTATAGACCTGTAAATGGGCTTCCCTGGTGGCTCAGCAGTAAAGAATCTGCCTGCAATGCAGGAGTCACAGGAGACACAGATTCAATCCCTGGGTGGGGAAGATCCTCTAGAGGAGGACATGGCAACCCACTCCAGTATTTTTGCCTGGAAAAAACCATGGACAGAGGAGCCTGGTGGGCTACAGTCCATAGGGTTGCAAAGAGTCGAACAGGACTGAAGCGACTTAGCATGCACATAGCACAGACCTGTAGAAGGATAGAAAAGAGGAAAAAGAATAAATGCAACTAAGTTGTATTTCCTATGTATGTGCCACCACTGGCTAGTGTCTGCCTTCAGGAATTCTCATGTATAAATGAGCAGTGTTTAGAAAATAATAAAAATCATCATCATTGTGAATTTATTCTATAAATGGTTATATCTGGGCTTTCTTTCTCTTCTAAACAACAGAACCAACTCAGTCTAGCTAGTTTTAACAGAGAAGGGCCAATCATTCTCAGAGGTGCATACATGCTAAGCTTCTTGGTGCATACATGCTAAGTCCCTTCAGTTGTGTCTACTCTTTGCGACCCCAGGGACTGTAGCCCACCAGGCTCCTCTAGCCATGGGATTTCCCAAGCAAGAATACTGGAGTGGGTTGCCATTTCCTCCTCCAGGGGATCTTCCCAACCCAGGGATGGAACCCACAGCTCCTGCACTTCCTGCATTGCAGGTGGATTCTTTACTACTGAACCACCAGAGAAGCCCAAAGCTTCTTGGAGCTGTAACCAAAGCCATGAGACTGTCCACAGTGCCTCTGGGAACAATGAGCACAGATAGTATCACCAGCCTTCACCTCTGATGCCACTGAGAGCTCTGTGCCTCAGCCAGACTGTTCATAATGCTCTTATGAGTCAAAGGCATTCCATGAGTGCCACTGATGGCAGAACCTAGAACATACGCTGGGTGTCTGAGATGAGAGAGAGATTGGAGAGGTAACAAGCATAGTTTCTAGCTTGCAGACCTGGGATTCACAGTGTGGGAAATTGTGAACATTTAGAATGCTCAAAAGATTCCGAGAGGCCACAGACTTACAAGGTGCCCACTATGGTTCTCATGCAAGTTTTCTTTGGAATAATGTCCCATTCACATACTCCCAAACATATTCAATATAAGGTATATGAAGGATCAGATGATTCACTCTTTAACATGGAATAAAATGAGTATTTTCAAGGAGATAAGTAAAACTTTTTCTTTTTGTTCTCTTTCCCTCCAACACTTCCTGTTTATCCCTTAGTTTCCATCCTACTCTTCTTCCTTTTCCCTCATCCTTTTTTTTTTTTTTTTTTTTGTATCTACGATTTCTCTACAGGGGTTTCCTAGGTGACTCAGTGGTAAAGAATCTGCCTGACAATGTAGGAGATGCAGGAGACATGGGTTCAATCTCTGGGTCAGGAAGATCCCCTGGAGTAAGAAGTGGCAACCTGCTCCAGTATTCTTGCCTGGAGAATTCCATGGACAGAAGAGCCTGGTGGGCTACAGTCTATGGGGTTGCAAAGAATCAGACATGACTGAGCAACTGAGCATGAGTGCACACATACATGATTTCTCTAAATATTTTTCAATAATCTGTATAAGTGACAACTGCATTAAATTTTAAGAAAGTATTGAGTGAATTACCAAGCTTTTTCATACTGTTAATGTTTTAGGTATTCATATATACATTTCACTAAAATCCCTCTTCTGAGATCCACAACTATATGTTGAACTGCCTACCAGAATCTCACTTTGGAAGTCTCACAATTACTCAATCTTTAGTAATCCCCAAACTGAACTCAATATTATACAAACCTCCTTCTGCTATATGTTCTAAGTGAATGTGCCACCTACCCAATTGCCCATGACTTTAAAAACTCTGGAGTCATCTTTAACTCCTCCCTTTTGCGAAGTCGGAAAAGTCCAGCAGTCCTGTGTATTATGCCCCTCTAAAATCCATCCAGTTATTCCCACCCCTCCTGCTACTATCTTATTCAGGTTTCAGCTCTTTTCACACAGACCTTGGAAGTAATACTTCCAGGCTAACATCCTTACTTTCATCTTACCCTACCCACTACAGGCATATATTATCAGAATGATATTTTTTTAATGTTGATCTGATAATGTCAGTTACCTTCCATTCAGTTCAGTTCAGTCGCTCAGTCGTGTCCGACTCTTTGTGACCCCATGGACTGCAGAATGCCAGGCTTCCCTGTCCACCATCACCAACTCCCGGAGTTTACTCAAACTTCATGTCCATCGAGTTGATGATGCCATCCAACCATCTCATCCTCTGTCATCCCCTTCTCCTCCTGCCTTCAATCTTTCCCAGCACAGGGTCTTTTCCAAGGGGTCAGTTCTTTGTATCAGGTGGCCAAAGTATTGGAGTTTCAGCTTCAGCATTAGTCCTTCCAATGAATATTCAGGACTGATTTCCTTTAGGATGGACTGGTTGGATCTCATTGCAGTCCAAGGGACTCTCAAGAGTCTTCTCCAACACCACAGTTCAAAAGCATCAATTCTTTGGCGCTCAGCTTTTTTTATAGTTCAACTCTCACATCCATACATGACTGCTGGAAAAACCAAAGCTTTGACTAGACAGACCTTTGTTGACAAAGGACTGTCTCTACTTTTGAATATGCTATCTAGGTTGGTCGTAACTTTTCTTCCAAGGAGCAAGCGTCTTCTAATTTCATGGCTGCAGTCAACATCTGCAGTGATTTTGGAGCCCCCCAAAATAAAGTCTGTCACTGTTTCCATTGTTTCCCCATCTATTAGCCTGAAGTAATGGGACTAGATGCCATGATCTTAGTTTTCTGAATGTTGAGCTTTAAGACAACTTCTTCACTCTCCTTTTTCAGTTTCATCAAGAGGCTCTTTAGTTCTTCTTCACTTTCTGCCATAAGGGTGGTGTCATCTGCATATCTGAGCTTACTGATATTTCTCCCGGCAATCTTGATTCCAGCTTGTGCTTCATCCAGCCCAGCATTTCTCATGATGTACTCTGCATATAAGTTTAATAAGCAGGGTGACAATATACAGCCTTGACATACTTCTTTCCTGATTTGGAACCAATCTGTTGTTCCATGTCCAGTTCTAACTGTTGTTTCCTGACCTGCATACAGATTTCTCAGGAGGCAGGTCAGGTGGTCTGGTATTCCCATCTCTTTCAGAATTTTCCATAGTTTGTTGTGATCCACACAGTCAAAGGCTTTGGCATAGTCAATAAAGCAAAAGTAGATTTTTTCTGGAACTTTCTTGCTTTTTTCGATGATCCAGTGGATGTTGGCAATTTGATCTCTGGGTCCTCTGCCTTTTCTAAATCCAGCTTGAACATCTGGAAGTTCACAGTTCATGTACTGCTGAAGCCTGGCTTGGAGAATTTTGAGCACTTCTTTGCTAGTGTGTGAGATGAGCGCAATTGTGCGATAGTTTGAGCATTCTTTGGCATTACCTTTTCAGTCAAGGTCACAAGTCAGCAGGGAGCTTCCTGTCTTCTGACTCTAGGCTTGTGCGCAGTACCTCCGTTCCTTTCAGAATAAAATGACGCCAGAGTATCTGACTGTCTTTGAACAGTTTGACAGAGCTTGTATGCCTCCTCTGGTCTCTGGTTGAAGAGACAAGAGTCATTCATATCTTCCTGCACTCCCACAGGGCACAGGCCCCACTTACTTCAGAAGGGGAAGGCGCCCATTTGTACAGATTCTCCTTCCATTTCCCATAGTCCACCGCTGCAGTGTCAGTGAAAGGGGTGGTAATAGAGGTAGGTGCTTGCAGTGCCCACCTTCCTCCCCTCCCTGAGGCCCAGCCTAGACAAGTTCAGGGGCCCAGCAAATCTGCAGGAAGGAGAGGCACATTTGGTCTCTAACCCCAAAGAGGCGGAGTTTGGACTCCTTCCTATCCCTGCTACTGCTACTGCTAAGTCGCTTCAGTCGTGTCCGACTCTGTGCGACGCCATAGATGGCAGCCCACCAGGATCCCCCGTCCTTGGGATTCTCCAGGCAAGAACACTGGAGTAGGTTGCCATTTCCTTCTCCATTCCTATCCTTACTAATGATAAATGTGTCTAGTTAAAAATCTGCTACCCTGACTTGTCAGCCGTGGAAAAGGCCTGGGCTGGGTGAACTTAGAAAGTCTACATGGACTTGGAAAGACTGGAAAGAATAACATTTCAAAACAACAAAAGTAAAAGAGTTAGCATAAAAGATAATTTAAAAACTAGAGAGATGCAGTTATTAAGTAGGTGATCAAAGAATTTCTAAAATTAATGAGACCTTCATTTACTAGAAATAAGCCAATTATACAATAAAAAGCTCATTATATGTATGTTTTTCAGAATAGCTAGGGAAGTAAGTCTCTTCTTCTTTACTAGGAGTAGAAAGAACACAACTTCCTTTGTTGGATGCTGAGATCTCTACTACTGATTATAGACTTGATCTTGCAATTCTATATTCATTAAAGCTCTATAAAGTAACATGTAATAAATTAGTTATAAGTATTCTAAAAGCTGAATGATTCATTTTTACCTAAGGAAAGGAAAAATAACTTTAGGCCAATAAGTCTAGAAGAGCTTTATTATGGCTCATGTTTTCTTCCAATGATAGAATTTCTTGCCAAATAAACATTTCTGTAATTTATGATCACCTATTGAACTGACACTGTATTTTAATGAGTCCTTATTTTTTCCCTCATAGATTACTTTTTCTGTGTGATAATTATTGTATTTTTCTTTAAAAAGTACATTTTAGAACCATAAAGTACCTTTTGGCATATAATTAACCTGTATTTGCATCTCATATGACTTGTAGCTCTAGGAGCTAGAAGAAATCTTAGAGATACTAGATCCAGACTATTATTTTATGGATGAAGAAGCTAAGACTCAAGAATGATAAGTCATTTTCCCTAGTTCATATAGATAGCCTGTGATAGAGCCAACTTACTAACTCCCAGCGAGCGTTCTTTCTATTAGGATAGGCTATTTGAGGAAATAAATTATGAAGGATTGTTTTATCATTTTAAAATTGGATAAACAGATGTAAATAGATGCAACTTTGAATGAAAGTCCAGGTTTATGTGGTATAAGATGGCACTTTTTTAAGAATTTTTAGTGACTTTTTGTTTCTAAGTTATTTTTTAACACATTATAATGAATGAAGAAAATAAAAAATTTCAAAGTTAAAAAGAAAGTAAAATTATTCAAACTTCTGTTATATAAACACAAATGTATTTGAGGTATGAGTATATTTCTCTCCAATTATTGTATTTGTGTTGTTTCAAACATAATTGTTGCCACAATATTAATATATATTCATTCGCTTACAACTAAGGACTAAGGAGTTCTTTTTTTTCTTTTTGTGGTGGTACCCTGTTTTTATTTTTATTTATTTATTTATTTTGGTGGTATTGGGTCTTTGTTGCTGCTTGCAAGCTTTCTCTAGTTGTCAAGAGTAGGGGATACTATCTGGTTATCGTATGTAGGCTTCTCTGCAGTAACTTCTCTTGTTATGGCTTGTGGGCTCTAGAGCACCCACTTGGTAGTTGTGGCCCACAGGTTTAGTTACTCCATGGCAGGTGGGATCTTCTTGGACCTGGGATCAAACCCATGTCCCCTGCATTTGCAGGCAGATTCTTAACCACTGGTCTACCTGGGAAATCCCGGTTCCCTGTTTTTAAAATTATTTTAAGAACAAGGTATTCTATTTACATTTAAATATAATATTTACTTATTTTAATATGTAGAATAAACTTATTTATATACAAATATTTTTCTATAACAAACCATTTACATTGTTTCCAAGGTGTTTAAAAAAAATTAAATAACTAATCTTTACCAAAGAATGTTTCCTAAAGATTCATATTGTAGCATCATTTATAAAATAAAATTGGATACTGTTTATTTATCTACCTTTCTTAACATTTGTATGATCTATTCTAACTTTATAATTTTTTGGAGGAAAAATAGAACCCTGATAATTATTTTACATTCTCTGACTCTTGGAAGGTTAAACATTTTTTTATATCTCTTATGTTTCTTTACTAGCTGTGTTTTTCTATTACATGAATATAAACATTGTTCAAATGAATTTATCTTTATCAGTGGAGTTTTATATTGATAACAATTTAAAAATAACAAATTTTAAGTGTTTAAACAAATGCATCAGAAGCCTACCGTATTTTTCCCATGTGTAACAAATTATTACTGAGTTACAAACTCTAGAAGAAAAAAATCCTAAAACACTATTGACATGATATAATGCTGCAACAGTTGAATCACTTTTCAGGAGTCTTGAAATTATAACTTGCTGAATTAATTGTAAAACTCCCCTTTTAATAACACACATGCACAAACAAAAATTAAAATCTGACACTTTTAAACAACCTTTCTCCTTACCTTTTAATTCTTGGTTTCAAGAGTTGTGTTTGTTTAAGGGCGGAGGCAGTGATGTTAATATGATAGTGCCATAGACATCCCTCATTTTTGTCTTCCTTCCCACCTCAACAACAAAAAAGTCAGCATACATCCATGGACAGAAGTGCCTTTGAGGGAGCTGTGGATTCTAGCATCATATGTCAAGGGACCCAGGAGGAGTCTTATCCCGTGTCAGGTGACAGGCAGACAAACCTTGATTCTAACTGTGGCCCTTGCAGTGATCCATAAACTATTTTCAGCCTTTCTCGATCAAGATCTGGTAGTCCTTAGAGAACACTGACTTAGACAGTCACTCACAAAACAAAGAGCTTTTGTGGAAGTCCATGTTTGTGGAGGAGAAATGCCCATACTCCGTTGGAGCAAAAAAAAAAAAAAGATGCATTGAACAGAGCATTTAATAAAGACTAGAGGAAATGATTGGGAGAAGGCAGTGGCACCCCACTCCAGTACTCTTGCCTGGAAAATCCCATGGGCGGAGGAGCCTGGTAGGCTGCAGTCCATGGGTTACTAAGAGTCGGACATGACTGAGCGAATTCACTTTCACTTCTCACTTTCATGCATTGGAGAAGGAAATGGCAACCCACTTCAGTGTTCTTGCCTAGAGAATCCCAGGGATGGGGGAGCCTGGTGGGCTACCGTCTATGGGGTCGCACAGAGTCGGACACGACTGAAGCGACTTAGCAGCAGCAGCAGCAGAGGAAATGATTGCTACTTCAGGTGTGAAGACAGCAACACAAAAACTCAAAAGAACATGATGAATCTAGGACACATAACACCACCAATGATGATCTGGTACTGAACACAAAGACATGGCGATCTCTGGCTTAACGAATAAAGAATGCCAAATAACTGTTTTAAGAAAACTCAGTGAGCTACAAGAAAACACAAAGACAATTCAGCAAAATCCAGAAACATGAACAAAATGAACTTAACAAAAAGACAGAAATTGTAAGAAAGAACCAAGAGAAATTCTAGAGCTGAAGAATAAAATGGATGAAATTAAACATGCAATAGAGAACATAAGAGCAGACTTGACCAAACAGAAAAATCAATGATATTGAAGACAAGAACTCTGAAGTTATCCAGTCAGGACAGATAAAAGAAAGAAGAAAGAAAGCCTATGTGAGTTATAGGACACTATCAAAAGCATCGATTTGTGATCAGGAGAAGAGAAGGAGAAAGGGGTAGAAAACTTATTTAGAGAAGTAATGCCTGAGAACTTCCCAAATTTGAGGAGAGAATTGGACATCCAACCACTTCCCTGGTAGCTCAGTGGTGAGCCTGGTAGGCTACAGTCCACGGGATCGCCAGAAGTAGGGCACAACTGAGTATGCACACATGGAAACATGACTAAGGATGCACGCATGGAAACAATGTTATGGGGCTTCCTTGGTGTCTCAGATGGTAAAAAAAACTGCCTGCAGTGCAGGAGATCTGGTTTTGATCTCTGGGTCGGGAGAATCCCCTGGAGAAGGGAATGGCTACCCACTCCAGTATTCTTGCCTGAAGAATTCCTTAGGCAGAGGAGCCTGGCAGGCTACAGTCCATCAAGTCACAAAGAGTCAGACATGACTGAGAGACTAACATTTTCACTTTTTTCTTGAATATCCAAGTTCATGAAGCTCATAGGTCACTACACAAAGTCAAAGAAACCCTCTCCAAATATCGTATGATATCCCTTATATGTAGGATCTAAAGGGTAATGAAACAAATGAACTTACTTAAAAAACAGAAAGAGACTCACAGACTTAAAAAAGGAACTTATGGTTGCCAGGGGGAAGGCTAGGGGAAGGGATAGTTAGGGACTTTTGAGTTGGACATGTACACACTGCTATATTTAAAATGGGTAACTAACAAGGACCTCTTGTATAGCATGTGGAACTCTGCTCAATGTTACGTGGCAGCCTGGATGGGAGGGCAGCCTGGATACATGTATATGTATGGCTGAATTCCTTCACTGTTCACCTGAAAATATCACAACATTGTTAACTGGCTATACCTCAATACAAAATAAAAAGTTGGAAAAAAAAAAAAAAGAAACCCTCTCCAAGACACATCAGAATAAAAATGTCAAAAATCAAAGACAAAGAAAATCTTAAAAGCAGAGAGGAAAAAAGGGAACTCTCAAAAGGCTATTAGAAGACTTTTCAGCAGAAAACTTATTAGCCAGAAGAGAGTGAAATGCTATATTCAAAGTGCAGAAAGAAAAAAAAAACTGCAGCCAAGAGTACTTTACCTGGCAAAGCTGTCCTTAAGAAAGTGAGGAGAGATGAATACTTTCCTAGACAAACAAAAGCTGAGGGAATGTATCACTACTAGACCTTCCTACAAGAAATGCTGAAAGGAGGTCTTCATGCTGAAAGGATGATAATTAGTAACATGAAAACATATGACCATATATTTTCAACACATTGCTAAAGTAAATATGTAGTCAAATTCAGAATACTCTAATATTGTAACATGGTAGAGTGTTAAATGCTTAACCCTATATAAAGTGTAAAAGACAATTCTTAAATAAATACACAATATTAAAAAAGATAAACTGTAACATCAAAAACATAAAAGGGGAGTAAAGGATAGAGTTTTGTATGCAATCAAAGTTAAGCTGTTACCAGCACAAGATAGACTGTAACATTTATATTTTATGTAAGCTTCATGGTAACCATGCAGCAGAAACCTAAAGTGGATTCACAAAAGATAAGAAGAAGACAATCAACGCATTCCAATACAGAAAACCATTTACAAAGGAAGGCAGCAAGAGCAGAAGAAAGGAACATAGCAACTACAAAACAACCAGGAAACAATTGATAAGATGGCATATATAAGTTCTTGCATATTAATGATCTCTTTTTCACACTGTCAGCCTTTCAGATCTAAATATTATTACTATTTTATTGTTATTATTATACTTATTTTGGGCTGTGCGGTGCTGTATGTGGGATCTTATCGAACCCCTGCTGGACTGCCAGGGAAGTCCCTCAGATATAAATATTAGACTTTACCAGCTATAAACATCTATTGAACTTCAGCTATGTGCTTAGAACTGAGAAGAGACCTGGACATAGGGCTTAGAGCAAGCACTGGAGTAGCTAATAACTTTAATTTGTGGTTCAAATTTTTAAAGAGAATACTTTCTCGGAATATGCTAGTGACCTAACTAAAGTAAATGCCAATAAAATTAACCAATGGTTTATTTTTCTAAGACAAGTATTTTAAAACTAAGAGGCAGTAGAGAAACCTAACTGAATATATAACTCACTTGATCTATTTTTAACATATTTAGTTGCTAAAATTAAAATGTCATCTTGAGTGTTTTACCCAAGAACTTAGCCCAGTAGACATTTTTGCAAGTGAAGAAAAGAGTGGAAGTGTTAATCACTCAGCTGTGTCCAACTCTTTCAGACCCCATAGACTGTAGCCTGCCAGACTCCTCTGTCCATGGGACTTTCTGGGCAAGAATACTGGAGTGGGTTGCCATTTCCATCTCCATATTCTTTATTTATTTAAATTTATTTATGGCTGAACTGGGACTTCCTTGTGTCACATGGGTTTTCTCTAGTTGCAGTGAGCGGGTTTCTGCCGGCGACGGAATGAAACACCAACACTGCAGAGTGGTTTGAATCTTTATCTTTTAACACTTGCTTTTTACAGCTACTTTATTTTATATCCCTTGCACAACAACCTACAGGGCAAGCTGCCAAGCACTAGGATTCAGAGACTATACAGTGCGCAGGCACAGGGCGAGATACCCTTTACCTTGACTTATTTACTGCAGCTAAGACTTTGTTTTGGGGAACTTTTTTATCAACTTAGAATCCGTTTTGTCCCAGGGTCTGTTCCTTTTGAGGAATCAGAGAAACATCCTTGTGTGCAAGAAATGTTCTTTTCCCACGGGAACAAACAGGATTCTTAGCTGAACATCTCGTTTGCAAGAATGTTCAGCCCTGGTTGAAAGTCTCATTTGCAAGCACTTCTCAACCTTCCTTAAACCTAGTTCCCTACACTGGGCAGAACATCTCGTTTGCAAGAATGTTCAGCCCTGGTTGAGAGTCTCGTTTGCAAGCACTTTTCAACCTTCTTTATACCTTGTTCCCTACAGGTTTCTCCTTGCTGTGGCTTCTCTCGTTGTGGAGCACGGGCTCTAGGCCATGGGCTTAGCTGCCCTACAACATGTAAGATCTTAGTTCCTGAACCAGAGATTGAATGCATGTCATCTGCATTGGCAGGCTTATTCTTAACCATTGGACCACCAGGAAGTCCCTGAATCACTTATTCTTGAGAAGTATACACTGATTATCCTGCCATTGATTTACATCAATGCAACTAAATCAGTGAAATGAATTCTGATTGTAAATCACTGACTCTGGTTCTACCAGTAGTTCAGTTAAGAACAGATTTGTTTACACCATTCACAAATCAACAGAAATTGGTCCTGGAAAGTGTCATGCTCTTCCACCAAACCTTAGACACAATATGCTTGCATATGCCTCTCTTCCCTTGTCTGTGTACTTCTATGCAGACATTCTTTCTGCACCTCTACTATAAAACTTAGCAAGTTTTCTTCCATTCATTTTCCTGTTTATTACTTTTTATTATTTATTTATTATTATATTATTTTTATTTATTATTTTAACTTTACTTATTTAAATTTTGGGTGTGATGGGTCTTCATTGCTGCTCACAGGCTTTCTGTAATTGCAGTGCTCAGGCTTCTCATTGTGGTGGGTCCTCCTGTTGTAGACCATGGGCTCCAGGGCACGCGAGCTCAGTAGTTGCATCACCTCCACTAGCTTTGTTCGTAGTGATGCTTCCTAAGGCCCACTTGACTTCACATTCCAAGATGTCTGGCTCTAGGTGAGTGATCACACCATCGTGATTGTCTGGGTCATGAAGAGCTTTTTTGTACAGTTCTCGTGTGTATTCTTGCCACCTCTTCTTAATATCTTCTGCTTCTGTTAAGTCCATACTATTTCTGTCCTTTATTGAGTCCATCTTTGCATGAAATGTAAAGGTACCTAACCTTTAAATGAGTAATAACTTTGGGCTTCCCAGGTGGTGCTAGTGGTAAAGAATCTGCCTGCCAATGGAGGAGACAAAAAAGATGCGGGATATATCTCTGGGTGGGGAAGATACCCTGGAGGAGGTAATGGCAACTCATTCCAGTATTCTTGCCTGGAAAATTCCATAGACAGAGGAGCCTGGTGGGCTACAGTCCTTGGTGTCTCAGAGTCAGACACGACGGAGCATGCACACACACCTTTGGTCAAAGATATCAGCTTGTGTCTTACTGAAGAGTATCTTTCTCCTTTGGCAGTACCTGAGCTAATGCTGACCACATGCTGGTTTAAAAAAAATGGTCTCTCATGTTTTCTACTGATCTGATTTACCTTCAGATTTTAAAATTTCTGTATTATTTTAGAAGGTAGGTGTGTGTGCACGTGCGTGCACGCACGTGTGTGGATGCACAGGCGTGTGCACACAATAGATTCTTTGAGCAGTGCCATGGTCATTTTTCTGCAAAGTAAACAGCCACTGATACCGGCCATAATCCCTCCCACATATACTCTTCTCCAATCAGCCTGAAATGTGAAGAGTACAGTTTTGAGTTAGGAGATTTTTCAGTCACCCTTCACAATCTATGAGTATGTCATATCTCTCCCATCGCTAAAATGTGTTCTCAATCTGCCCCTTTCTTCTGTCCCACCGCAGTGGCCCCTCCAAGTCACCATCCTCTCTGATCTGGATAACTATTCTCTACACTGCAGCTGGAGTGGTTCTTCTCAAATATAGATCCGATTCTGTTGCTCCCCTGCTGCAAGGTCTCCAGTGGCTCTCCACGGCACCTCAATATCATGTCCTACACAGTCCTAGATAACCCACCCTTCTGCACCCCTGCTACCTCTTGACTGGGCCTGCTCCACCACACCCTTTGCAGAGAAAGCTGTCTCGCCATCTGTCTGTTCCTTGACCTGGTGACATTTCAAGGCCACTGCTCTTGTTCCCTACCCTCTAGATTCCTGCATGGCTAACTCTTTATAGTCACTCAGTTCTCAGTTCAAATGACATCTCCTTAAAGAGGGCTTCCCTGATGGCTCAGCAGTAAAGAATCCTCCTGCAATGCAGGAGACCCAGGAGATGTGGGGCTGGAAGATCCCCTGGAGGAAGGCATGGCAACTCACTCCAGTATTCTTGCCTGGAGAATCCCATGGGCAGAGGAGCCTGGTGGGCTACAGTCCGAAGAGTTACAGAGTCAGACACGACTGAAGCGACTTAAAGTACTGAAGCAACTTAAGAACTGAAGTGACTTAAAGAAGCACACACAATCCTTAAGTCCCCTTCATCAGCCAGTTTAAAGCAGCAACCAGCCACAAGGTGTCACACCACACTGTTCTGTTTTCTTCCCAGTCCTAACCTCTTGGCAGCAGAGTTGAGTGGTAAAGTGCGTGAGCACAGGGGCCAGACTCAATGGGCTCAACTCCCCAGTACACCTCTACCACTTGGGTGACTTGGGGACAAGCACTTCATCTTTCAGTGCCTCTGTTTTCGGAATAATAAAAGTACATACTTCATGAGAACTGTTGTAAAGACTAAATGAGTTTATACATTCAGAATGTTAACCACAGAACCTGGTTTGTAGTTATATTGTTTATCTGTTGTTTGCCTTTCCTTTCTGTACCTTCCTTACTCTCATTTCACAACCACCATCACCACCAAACATGTAAAAATCAGAAAGAGCCGAGATCTTACTGCCTTGCCCCCAACTCCTTTATTTCCCAGTGTGGACCACTATTTGTTCATTCATATTTGTTGAATGAATGAAGTATTAGAAACAAATGATAAAGGTGTTTAAATTTATCTCAGATTGGTTTCATTTTTTTTTAAGGAATCTCAGATCTACAGAAGAAGCACTGAAGATTATTAAGACAGTGGTTTCTTTTTTTTTTTTCTTCTTAGTTTCTATCTCTTAGTGTACTGCCGAAGAGAAGTTACACAGCATTGGGAGGCAGGAGAAATAAATATTTTTTAAAAAATGTTTCTGTTTTTATATTCTCAGTTCCAACCAACAGTATTTTAAAAATTTATTACCTCATTTATTTTTGGCTGCATTGGGTCTTCATTGCATGCATGGGCTTTCTCTAGTTGCAGTGCTCAGGCTTCTCATTGTGGTGACTTCTGGCTTCCCTGGCAGCCCAGACAGTAAAGAACCTGCCTTCAGTGCTCTTGTTGCAGACCACAGATTCTAGGGCTCGAGTTGCCCTTCAGTATGTGGACTCTTCCTGAGTCAGGGTCAAACCCATATCCCCTGCACAAGAATCCTGGCAGGAGGATTCTTAACCACTGAACCACTAGGGAAGTCCAGAAAAAATAAATATTGGTCCTATCACTTACAAACTAGAAGAGGCTTCTTGAGGCTACTCTGGGTCTCAGAAGGCTCATCTGTATATCAAGCTTATTACTACTGGCTGAAGATAGAACAATGGGTCAGCTGTGGGTGGTTTGTTGTTATTTGTTTAGCCATCAGCTCTAAGATCTATGATTTTATGAATACAATCAAAATTCAGGAGAAAAATATTAAAGTCTATAAGGTAAAACTCTGAATTATTTTACAGATTATCTGAAAGCAAATTAATGTCATCCTTAATGTTAACATTAATTAAAATGTTAATCAATGCAGTTGTCAACTCTATTGATAGCTCTGGGATTATCTGTAATCACCCACAGAGACTAGCTTCTAACTTTATGTACATACACACACCCACAAATTAATATATCTCTTTCTGTTCAGAGTTATATGTTTAACGAGTAACTACAAAAAGATATAAAATGATTATCTCAAACTTGAATGCTTGAAACATCATTGAAGTGTACCTTTCACATAAGTATTTTCTTCCAAACTTTGAATAGGAGGCCAACTTTCTCCCAATAATCTCATTTTCAGCCCCCAATTTATGATTATTTTATTACTTTGGATTAGGTTAAATTTAAATTACTATATTAAGTTGCAAAATTATATGTGCCAGGTGTTTTAAGGCCTTGATCAATAGCTTTGGAGTTATTCTCTAACCACCTCCTTAAAACATTTCTTCCCAATTTTTCCTTCTGAATCTCTGGTTGTAATTCTGCTGAAGTTCTCTCTCTGTCTCTCTCTCATTCTATATCCACTCCCCTCCCCCTATCTTTAATAGGAAATCTGGATTCAAATATTTTTTCTGTTACCACTGACCCACTGAAAGAAATTTTTTCACATAGTTTTTCCCATTTATTTATATTAGTATAGACTCCTAGATATTTATTTTATTTAATGGTTTATAATCCATTATTATTATTTATTTTGATGCTAAAATTATCCCCGTTTTTGACATCGGAAGACCCTTAAAGCTGCCAACTGTGTCCTTTTGACCAAGTTCTCATCATTTTTTAGCACTTCCTCATCTTCTAGATCAGGTCCATCCTGTACTTTACCTGCCTCAGCCCTACAATCAGTCTTTTCTCCAAGGAGCCATGGCAGAGTCATGGTTCTTTTGATTGGAGAATGAGATCTGGAAACCAAGATTTGTGTGCTTGATGTATTGTACTACTGGCTGATCGTTTGCTTGAGCTATAAGAATTTGTTATCTTCTCTCACTACATATCAGATAGGCTTTACATTCCTTTGCAAATCTGGCTGTAGAAGTCAGTGAATTTTTACTATCGTTTTATTATCTTTCTCACATCTGACTCCATTTTGAGTCAGATGTGCTTTAGACAGAGGGAAACTTAATGCACTTAAACTATTCCGGGACTGTTTCCGTTTGGAAACCTGCAGAAGGGAAGCCCTTGGTCACTGGTGTGCAATACACACCTGTGTCCTCCGGAGTCCGCTGTTCTTCGCCCAGCACAGCCCCACAGCTTTCTCAGACCTGGAGTGTCTGCAACACTCTGCAAGGACACAGTGGAGGGGGTAAGTCAGCGCTCCGACTTCCTCCCGACGCCGCCTCTGATTGGCTCTGGGCACACAAGAAACGGGTGAATGAGCGGCTGGCCCTCGCAGAAACTTGCTTGAGGTCTTTGGGTGGTATTGCCCTTTCCTCCTCGTCCGTCCGGCAGGCCAGCCGAGCCGGAGGAGGATGAGGTCGTCCTGTGTCCTGCTTACCGCCCTAGTGGCACTGGCTGCCTATTACATCTACATCCCTCTGCCCAGCTCCGTCTCCGATCCCTGGAAGCTGATGCTGCTGGACGCCACTTTCCGGAGCGCACAGCAAGTGGTGAGACGCAGCCCAGGGCTGATTCTCTGTCCCTTCTCTTAAGCAATATTTTAGGGGGAAAGAGAATTTCCGGCCTTTGTCCCGTGAGATGCGTATTTTTGTGGCGCAATAAAGCTATTGCTTTTTAAAGTGTTTCAGGCTGACATTTTCAGGATGTCGCATTCGCTTCTTGGCTAGCAGCGGGTTGGGTCTGTGTCTTCGTCTGTGTTGATACCGGAGAAGGTGAAGTTCTTGAGCAGAATTTGACGACTGTTTAAATCCTTCGTCTTTCCTAAATGTCACCTTCTATCTTGGTTTGCAACGTCAGAAATCAATGTTCCAGCGTTTTATAACCCACCCCAACCCCCATTTTGTTCTCTCATAGAGGGCGGCAGAGAGCGAGTTAAGTGTTGTAGCAAGGCTCTGGTTCCTGGGAATGCAGCCACGTTAAGAGCAGACTTGGCACGGTGATCTCGCACTGTGTCCGACAGTGGAGCCCTCCATTGCCGCGGGCAGCAGCCTGGGCTCCCACAGTACTTAGGGAATGGCACAGATCTGCTCGTCATGGCCGGCGCGCCTCAGCTCAGCCCAACAAAGGAGGCGGAGAGGCCTGGCTGGCTGCGGGAGAGGCTGTGGCGGTAGTGACAGCAGGTGTTTGCATGATGCTCTTGTTTTGCGCCCTGCAGCATTCCGTTTATGTCCTTAACTGTAGAAGAGCTAACCTTTGCCTGAGTCAGGATATCCAGGCTTAGCCTGGCAGGGTGACAGTTCTCTTTACTGTACCTTGAGTGTATATTTTTTTTAACCCCGTAGACAGAAAAATGTAACTTTCTGGTTTATTCTATGTAAGAGGCATTATTTTTAGTGCCAGACCATCTAAAATCTAGACTACAATCAGCTGTCAAGTCTGATTGTGCAAGACTAAACAGGGTTTTCTGAGCATCCTGCTCTATCTAAACTCCTGACCCTCCTCCCAAACCGAGACTCCTCCCCTTCTCCAACCTTGAGCTTTAACCTCAGGTTATTTTTGTAAATTCCTTTAAAGAATGACAACTAAGGAGAGAGAGAAAAAACAAACAAACAAACAGGATTTTCCTAGAGGATTGATATTCCTTTTCCCTGTGCATTCCAGCTGTGTGTAGGATTACCTAGTCTCTGAGGTGTTGTCCTATCACAAATCCCTTAACTAGGGTATTATAGCACATTTATAGGAAGATTTTGCTATTCTTGAATCCAGCCACGTTTCCACCCTCAAGTCCCCCATTTTCTCTTAGGAAGAGTCTATGAGGCAATAGCCTCTTCCTTCCCTCCTGCTTACTACAATGTTGACCAGAGGAAAGAATGACCATCCCCTTCTCTAGCATGGGCTCCAAGAAAGGCAGTCTTGTGCAGGATGCTCTACAATCACTCTGTTCCTCCAGAAATTTTGTTACTGGGGAGTAGCACCCTTTAAAGATTCTGGGATACAATGATATTTACCTGGGTGGCTTAAATGGCCTTCTACAGTAAAAAGAATAATGCCTAATGATAAGAAAAACAGAAAGAAAGAAAAAATAAGTCAAACTACTGTGTTGGCCACAGAGATTATTCTTGCCTTTCTGATCCAAGGAAATCTTCCCTATCATAACTAATTTGAAAAAAAGCCATGATTGGAAAAATGTCTTTCTTCCCCAACAAAGCAACCAGTCCAGTAAGGCCTTTAGACCTTACGGTCATCTGCAGAGTGTGCCCTTAGCTGGTGTTTGGGAATGATAATGTTTATAGTGCCAGGTCACAGAGACAGATAAGGTAGCAGAGTATCCTCACTGGACACTGGTTGGAGTTGGGTTAGCACACAAGTGGCTCTTATCATTTGTCTTCAGAACTGTAAAACATCAGAAAGATCATTCAGCCCACAAGAAAGCATATTCTACCCAGGAAAGCAGTTTACCAGTGTCACTTCAAATTGTCCTGGGGAAAAGGCAATGCACTTGACACTTGGTAGTAAACAGAGCATGACTGTTACTCATGCCTCCCGGAATCCCTCCTCAGCCAGGCCACTTGCTGGCTGCAAGGCCAGCCCATTAACCAACCTTCTCTGACCCTCAGCTTTCCTTGTATAATAGGGCTGATAGCTATTGATGCTTTGTAAGAGTGCTGTAATGTATTTTAATGGCTGGAATTGATTGTAGTTATTCTTCTAAGTGAACTTCCCTGGTGGCTCAGACAGTAAAAGCGTCTGCCTACAATGTGGGAGACCCGGGTTCAATCCCTGGGTTGGGAAGATCCCCTGGAGAAGGGAATGGCAACCCACTCCAATATTCTTCTAAGTATTGTCCCAAAGGGCCACTGTGGGTTGTGGGGAAAATCTGTAGTACTGCTCAACTTTGTTGAAACAGTAAATGTAAACTGGAAGTAGACTACCTCATTGAAACCTGGACTGCTGCCACTAAATTGCCTGGCATAAAGTTTATTGTCCACATCATTTTAGTTTGAATTGATTGGCTCCATTAGAAAAGCTACTTCAGTGGTAAGGCTTGGTCAATTTCCTAATACAGCAGGCACCTGCCTAATATCAGGAAATGTGAAGGCTTGGGACTTCCCTAGCAGTCCAGTGGTAAGACTCTGCGCCTTTCACTGAAGGGGGCATGGGTTTGATTCCTGGTTGGGGAACTAAGATGCCATGTGATGTGGCCAAAAAGAAAAAAAAGTGAATGCTACTTTTATTCTGTTGTCATTGGCAAATGCTTCACCACTCCCTGTCCCTTCTCATCTCCTTTATCTTCTGCAGATGAGTCAGAGTATGGAGATTATGTTCATTGTGCTTTTCTTCCTTGGGGTCCTTCAATATCACCTAAGAAGAAGCTACTTAGGATCTTTCTCAAGTCATTTCAAACACAGATGCTACATTAGAGTCCGCTAGGAAGGCTTCAAGAATCCTAATGGCCGATTCACAATGTATACCAAATTTGTGCAGAATCTCTGGGAGAGGAGTCCCAGGAAGCAGTATTTTAAACAGTTCCCAAGGTGATTTCAGTGTGCAGCAAAAACTGAGAACCACTACTCTGTAAGTTAAATACACTGCTGATGTAGATTATATTTTTCTTAAACTGTTCAAGTTATATTGCATACATGTTGCTGGAAAGGACCCCTTTACATTAGCATGTTTATCAGATTAGTAATCTGATACTTTGGCTCTAAGGTGATAAAATAGCTAGGCATCTTTCAGTGTGATAGCAAAGCCATCATAAGACTTGAACAGTGGAAAAACACAGACAAAAATAGTCTGGGAAGGGCAATGGAGAGAGATGTAGATGAAGATTAGGGGAACAAAAGGAAGGAGTTTGGTGGACATTCTGAAGACATTTAAAAATGCTGTGCAAGCAAAAATTTTTATAAAATGGAAATCCTGGTACAGGTAGAGATACTGAGAAGTATACGCTTCTGGAAAAAATGTAAATTTTAACAACTTTTTTGATGGCAGTTTGGCAGTGTCCATGGGAAGCTGTGGAAGTATTTATTCTTTGACCCAACAATCCCTCTGGATGAATTCACGTAATTATGCATATAGTCAAAGCTATAGCTATAAAGATAGAAATATTTCATAGGTACAATAATCTTTTTAAACTAGTCCAAAATCACTGCCATTTAAGAAATATGTGAGAGAACATTCAGCAACCTTTCTTTTCTTTTTTTTATTTTCAGTGTTATTTAAAAAAATTTAAGAACTATAAGAGACTATGTAAATATGGTAAACCCATATTTTGGAAACTATGCAGTCAAACAATTAAGTTGTAAAAATAAAGTTTAATTATGTACAAGTGATTTATACTGGGCTTTAAGTGAGAAAATGCTACAAAAAGCATATATGCCATTATACCATTTGAAATATCTATACATCAAAACAGATAGCTTTATAAATCTATATATAGATTTATAGAAAAAGCAGGACATAATTTAAAATATACTGATTTTTTTTCTGGTCCATAAGATTCTATCTTCAGGTTTCCCATCTATATAGTCTAGTTTTTCTGCAATGATCATGAAATAAGAAATTAATTAAAAACTTTTTTTGTAGTAGGTTTTCTACTTCTAAAGTGGAATTGAAATGCACATACATATCAATGTGATTAGTATTTCAGTAATTGTTCTATGAAGAAAATAATTTTATTTTATTTTCTATTTTGGCTGTGCCGTGTGGCTTGTGGGATCTGACCAAAGATGAAACTCCAGCCATGGCACTGAGGTACTGAAAGCTCTGAGCCCTAACCACTGGACCACTAGAGAATTCCCTAAAATAGATTTCTTTAAAAAAGGCATCTTGGATCCTTTGACCGCTATCATGATAGCAGGTTTCATGTACAGTCACTTAAATGTAACACAGATTGAAAGCTTAGTGTGTGAGTCTGACCCACAGAAATTGCAGCTTAGTATGATGAAGAAGCTATGCTCATGTATAGCTATTAAAAAGGCAAGAGCTGACAAGTATCACAGAAGAGGTACAGTTACAGGAGCTCATAGGAGGGAGTGGTTTTGTACAGTTTAGAGGGGGTGGTAAAGATGATGACTGAAGGTAATAAAGGGCCAGAGTGTGACTTCTAACCTCAATCACCTCTTAACTTTCTAGTTCTTATCCTATGTATCCTTTCAGTGACATAATGTAAAAGAAAGATTATTGAAGCTGATATTTCTGCTGAATGCTTCCCCTGTTTCTTATAAATGACAGTGATTTTGGACTAGTTGAGCAAGATTTTTCATCCTGTAAAATGTCCTCAAACTTGTTGAAATCGAATGTGACCACACCTGAATTCTCTGTGCATGATGTGTCTTTGGGCTGTATGGGTATGCTTTGAATGACAGCTCAGCTGGATGTCATGCAGAACTCCAACTTGGTGACCTTCTTCATAAGCATTCATGAACTGGAATGTTTACTCCTAAATTTAACTTTAAAACGTTAGTATATAATAAGCTTTGCTTATTGCCTTCTCGACTTGCCTTGACACATATTTCTTCATGTAAATTAGAGATTTCACTCACTAAGCACAGTAATTTTTAGCTGATTTAGTGAAATTTTCTTTAAACACACCTGGCAGCAGAATGGCTTTAAGAATAGTTTGATTAGTATTAGTTCTGACAAGTGAGCAAAATGAGTTGGTCTCGGTAGACAGAACCTGTTGGTGGATCCAATCAAATATTAAAGTCAGGTTGATTCAAATACAAGTGTGTAAGATAATGCCTAATTTGTAGTTCTCCTTTTAATTCTTTATTCTTTTAACTTTTTATTTTGTATTGAGGTTTAGCCAGTTTCCTTTTTACTTTTCCTAAAACTCTACAAATATGGCTCTGAGCACAGAAATGCCAACCTTATTACTTTATTTTAGTGTGATATCCTATTGCTAACATGTGGCTTGAGCTTGATATGAAAATATTTCTGAGGTGTGAAAGTGTAATAATCGTTCTTAACCGTCCTATTAATGCACAATTACTTCTTTTAAATTAGTGAGCATATGTTTACTTTTACTGACAAATGAAACTATACGGTAACTGTCTACCATTTATTTTCTCCTTCATTTATGTTTATAAAGGAAGACGTGTAATTAAATTTCATGGTGACAGGCCTAACTATCTTCCCTACCTAGTCTAAGATGTGTCATAGTATGAAATTTTAACAGTCTTTTAGTGTTTCCAAAATAAAATCGATATCCTAGCCTAATATCCTATCCTTAATAAAGTTAAAATTCTGAAGTTATCATTAATTCAATGAACAACAATGCTAGGAGTTGATGAAACAATAAAACACATGTCTAATCTTTACGAGTTTACAGTCCAGTGAAGGGAGATAAATCTACTGACAGTTACAGAATGTGACTTGAATGATAGAAGAATTATGATAGAGGCATTTATGGATTGCTGCCTTAAAAAGGACATCTAATGTTAACCTGTGGAGAAGGAAATGGCAACCCACTCCAGTATTCTTGCCTGGGAAATCCCATGGACAGAGGAGCCTGGTGGGCTACAGTCCATGGGGTCTGAAAGAGTCGGACATGACTGAGCAACTAAACAACAACTACAGTGTTGACCTTAGCATCAGGAGCAGATGTTTCCCTTTCACACTGATATCAGCTCTGAATTATCAAGGCTGAGTGAGCATTTACAGTAAAGACAGAAAGTCGCTCAGTCATGTCCAACTCTTTGCAACCTCATGGACTGTAGCCTGCCAGGCTCCTCTGATCATGGGATTTTCCAGGCAAGAATACTGGAGTGGGTTGTCATTTCCTTCTCCAGGGTATCTTCCTGACCCAGGGATCAAACCTGGGTCTCCCATACTGCAGGCAGACTCTTTACCATCTGAGCCACCAGGAAAGCTCATTTACAGTAAAAATAACATCTATTAAGCATGTCCTGAGCATTTACTCTGTGCCAGATACTGTGCTGTGTGCTTTACATACAGTTCATTTAGTTTGTGCTATAATTCTATGAGATAGGTGTTCTTATTTTCCTTATTTTATAAAGGAGGAAACTGAACTATAAAGAAAAGTGACTTGCTTTTGATAACAAAGCTTGTAAGAGGTGGAGCCTGTGTTACTGTGAGTTTAAGAGCTCAACCGTTATGCTAGGTTGACTTTCCATAAGAGCCAGCCGAGTGAAAGAGGTGAGGAAGAAAAGAAGGAGAGAAAGGAGGGGCAAAAGGGCACCCCAGACAAAGGGAATGTTCCAGTGGGAGAAGATGGTACAAGCTTTAAGGCCCTGAAAGTAATTCCGAGTGGCTGGAGTGTAAAGCTCAGAAGCCAGAGAGGTGAGGTAGAAAGGAAGCACAGGCCAGGTAATGAAGTGTGCTATGGGCCAGGAAAGGAGCCGCTGAAAGGATTTTAGCAGGGAAATCACATGGTCAGATCTATATTTGGGAACAGTTTTCTCAGTGGCAGTATAGAGACTAAGTTTAAGAAAATAAATGAGGGAAAAGACCGCTTGAGAAGCAATTATCCAGATGAGAGGGGAGAGCATGAGCTAATAAAATGGGATGGGTTTGGAGTGAGGCTGGCCAGAGTTGCTGACTGCAAGAGTGAAGGAGAGAAAGGAGTCAAAGATGACTTCTGGGACAGACTCTGCAGTAACTGGGTGAATGGTGATGATGCGCCTGATTAGGAAAAGGAGCAGGTCTGAGGGTGAAGGTCATAGAGTTTGGTACCTTGCTTTGAAGTCCATGGGACCGATTTAAGGGTAGCTGTTCATAAATAGTTTGCATATATAAGACCAGAATTTGGGGGAGAGAGAGAGAGCTGAGCTTAAGATATGGGCTTGGCAGAGGTCAGTGAATGGGTAATGGTGGGAGCAGTGGGAATGAATGTGTTTAGAGTGAGAGGAGGACTGGGGGATCCTACCAAGAAAACCCAGGAGCTCACCAGTGAGAGGAAGAGAAGGCCAGCCCTAAGAGAATGAGACCCTGAAGAACATAATTCTTTGGTTACACCTTACATTTTTATAGCACTGCAGGTTTTACAAAGGGTTTCACTTACATGATCTCATTTTATTTTTACAATAAATAACCACCTGACGTTAGTTATTTCCATTTGTCGAGTGAGGAAACAGGTTCTGAAAGGGTCAATGATACTCCCAAGTTCACATGAGTAATAGTGGCAAAACAGGACTGGAATGAAAATCACTAGACTCTTAATTTCGTGTTTTCACTGCTGG
The DNA here is from genome assembly GCF_032405125.1 of Capricornis sumatraensis. Lineage (NCBI taxonomy): Eukaryota > Metazoa > Chordata > Mammalia > Artiodactyla > Bovidae > Capricornis > Capricornis sumatraensis. Next base: position 200,962,947 of record NC_091069.1, read on the forward strand.
GCCAAGTGACCTGAAAACAAAGTCCTGCATGATGGACTTGCCCGTTTTTGTCTCTGGTGCTGTCTCCCTGACGGGTACTCATAGCTGCAGGTATGCATGTGGGTATGCGCATGATAACTTTTTACAGGTACATTGTATCCTGACTTTTTTAATCTCCTGCTATTAAATAAATCTACACTGGTGTTTTCCAGTCTTTTTTCCTGTAAGAGATTTGTAAAACACGCCAGGGGAACATAGAGGAAATACTAGGGGAATCTGTAAGGACTTGAATGACAGAATTCACAGGATTCATAAAGAAAATTATACAAAGGGTTCTCAAAGAGAATGCCAGCTCTGATAGATTTTGAATAGTTATAAAAAATGCTTTTAAGTTTTTACCTCTATAAAACACCTAACTTTCAGTGTCTTATAGCTCATCTGCAACCCGTTAGCAGCCTATCTATTGGCTGCTAATGGTACAGCATGCAAACTGTAAGGAAGCTCTTTCCTATAGTTTGTATTCTCAGTCACTCAGTCATTCTTTGCTATTACATGGACTGTAGTCTGCCAGGCTCCTCTGTCCATTGAATTTTCCGGGCAAGAATACTGGAGTGGGTTGCCATGCTCTCCTCCAGGGGATCTTCCCAACCCCAGGGACTGAACTCACATCTTTTGTGTTTCCTGCATTGGCAGGCAGAGTCTTTATAGTTTGTGACTATTTAAATACATGTATATTGCTACTAAACACAGAGAGATTGTCCCCAAGTTCCATGTACCTAGAGTAGCCTCAAAATTTGTTATTCAAACCATGCCATGTCTGACAGTAATAGGGGTTGCTATTAATAATCATGGAAGGACAACCATTTGAAACCAGAACTATTCCCAGACGAATTTGGACATATGCTCAGCCTGCATTTATGTGACATGCATTCATCAGCATAATCAACTCAAAGTTGTGGAATGATTGCTGTGCTCCCTGCTGTGCTCAGATTTTACTGTTAATCCTCCAGGGAACCAGCTCCCACCCCTCACACTGGTGGAATTCCTGTTCTCTAGGATAGTGGCAGAATGAAAGCACTGAGTTCTTTGGCACTTAGGGCCTGCTCCAAACTGGTACCACTCTGCTGAATCTAGCCTCACAGTGTCCCCATGACCATCGTGACACCTCTCCTCCTGTCGTCACCTCTGCCTCACATGCCCTCCCACCCTCTTACTTTAGCCAACATCCCACACATCTTTCAACACCCACTCAAAGATAATTTCTTTTGGAAACTTCCCCTCTTTCCCCAGTCAACCTTCATCTCTCTCTCCTTCATACTCTGCTAGCATTTTGTTTTTCTTTTATGGCCCTTGTATGTTTCCTAATGTTGATATTTCTTTACATACAAACTCCCCACCAAATCATAAGCTTCCTCACCTATCATAGACATAATTTTTCTCTTACTATTTTAGTATTTTTGGTTTTTGGGTTTTTGAGTGGGGAGAGGGCTTTGAAGATAATGCATGTTAGAGGAAGTAAGAATTCATAGTTCTGCTTTCTTTCAGTCCTCCCTGTTGCTTCATTTGCCCCAAACACCAAAACTGGTGCTTTCTTGTGCTTCTGACTCTGAACTTATCCAAAAATGGCTTTTTGTTGTCCTTTGCAATTTTTTTTTGTTTGTTTTTTGCAAGCCTTGCTGTTTTCTGGGTTTTTTATTTCCTCAGAATGTTTTTGTAGATTTATGGCTGTTTTTGAATTTGTAATGAATCATGTGTTTCTAGCTAAATGTTAGTTATACTACAGGCCACCTCATTAAAAGATAACTGGCAAATTCCCACATTCATTTGTTATCATTCTCTTTTTCTCTTTTCTCCAGAATGGATAATTGATGAATGCCCCATGAGAAATTAATTTGGCTGACACTCTTCTGTGCCACCTGTCCTATAATATTGTCCCTGCCCTGGGACACAAATTACCTTTTTCTTGACCATTCTGAAGTCTACTTTCCTAAAACACAAGGTGTTTATTTCACTGTTGCTACTTTATGCATCAGTTCTAAAATAGTCACTCTATCCCAAGGTTTCAGTCACTTCCATTTCATGGCTGTTGGAGAGAAGCAAGTCTAGAGGAGCCATAATCCCTGCTTCCTTGATTTTCTTTGCAAGACAAATCAATTTTGCTTTTAAAAGATGATTGACTTTTAATAGAATAAGATTACTGGTAGGTGTCTGCATAATAATAGATACATTTATTGAATAATAAACACAGTCATTTTGTGAAATAGTAGTTAATGTCCTCAGTTAAGGGAGATAGAAACTCAGTGAGGTTGAGTGGTTCACAGACATGGGACTGACTGGGAGTCGGGCTGTGAACCTGGTCTGCTGGATTCCATAACCCTTTCCGCTGTCTTCCACAGCTTCCCGTTAGATTGTTCAGTCTCCCTTCTTCCCCTTCTTATTCCACCCACAAATCTTTCGTGTAAATCCACATTGAAAAAGCATCTCATGGGCAAGGAGCCTGCTATCTACTGTTTACAAATTTTAGTCCTAGAGGGTTTTAGTATATGTTACCCATTGAAAAGTGTTCCATGGTAAGTAAGACTAGGAAATGCCGAGTTAAACAGAGTTAATCAGGATTTCTTTTTTAACGGTGAAACATTTCAGAATCCCTATCATACTGACATGTATTTTGAATTTTAAAGAAAGAATATTTAATTGAGTCCCATATTTAATTGACTTATCAATCCTTATTTGAACTTCATGGTACTGGTGGTATATTTACAGAATTTGGGGTTCCATTTTCATAGTGTTCTAGAGCATGGATTTGGGGGTCAGGGAGACTTACGCTCAAATCCCAACTTGAGCTATACTAGCTGTGTGACTATGACCTTGTATTTAACCTATGAGTGTTTCCTAATCTAGTAACTGGTCATGATACTTAGCTCCTGAAGTTATTTTGAAGGTTGCAAATGATAACGTATACAAAGCTTTATTGTTTGTCATCATCCCACAGTAGTTAATATGTAAAACACTTGGAATAATAACCTGTCACAAAATAAATATGTTTGGTCCTAATCTGACTTTTGGCAGTCGTCTGCAGTATACTCCAATAGTAGTGTGCATTTTTTTATTTTTTAATTTTCACCTTTATTCTTGTCAATCTGCTTCTGCTCTTAAATTCGTGGATTTCTATACAACTGTAGATCATTTTTACCTGGCCTGCTGTTGGCTCCTGCTGCTGGGCTTAAATCATAACTTTACCATTTACTAGTCATGAGACTAACTGGGCAAGTTCCTTAAACTCTTAAGTAACTTAAAACTTAAAAGGTTTAGTTTCCTTATCTATAAAAGTGGAATAATGACAGTGCTTCCCTCAAGGCTTGTTGTTTTTAATTGTTCAATTGCTAAGTTGTGTCCAATTCTTTGCAACCCCATCAACTGTAGCATGCCAGGCTTCTCAGTCCTTCACTCTCTCCCAGAGTTTGCTCAAACTATGTCCATTGAGTTGGTGATGCCATCCAGTCATTTCATCCTCTTTTTCTCCTTGTGCCCTCAGTCTTTTGCAGCATCAGGGTCTTTTCCAATGAGTCAGCTCTTTGCATCAGGTAGCCAAAGTATTAGAGCTTCAGCTTCAGCATCAGTCCTTCCAATGAATATTCAAGGTTGATATCCTTTAGGATTGACTGGTTTGATCTCCTTGCTGTCCAAGGGACTCTCAGAAGTCTTCTCCATACCACCATTCAAAAGCATCAATTCTTCAGTGCTCACTCTTCTTAATGGTCCAACTCTCACATCCATTCATGACTACTGGAAAAACCATAGCTTTGACTATATGGACCTTTGTCAGTAAAGTGATGTCTCTGCTTCTTAATATGCTATCTAGGTTTGTCATAGCTTTGCTTCTAAGGAGCAAGCGTCTTTTAATTTTGTGGCTGCAGTCACCATCTGCAGTGATTTTGGAGCCCAAGAAAATAAAATCTGCCACTGTTTTCATTTTTTCCCCATCTATTTGGCATGAAGTAATGGGACCGGACGCCATGATCTTAGTTTTTTGAATGTTGAGTTTTAAGCTAGGTTTTTGACTCTTCTCTTTCACTGTCATCAAGAGGCTCTTTAGTTCTTCTTTGTTTTCTGCCATTAGAGTGATATCATCTGCATATCTGAGGATGTTGATATTTCTCCTGGCAATCTTGATTCCAACTTGTGATTTATCCAGCCCAGCATTTCACATGATGTACTCTGCATATAAGTTAAATAAGCAGGGTGACAATATACAGCCTTCACATACTTCTTTGCCAATTTTGAACCAGTTCGTTGTTCCATGTCTGGTTCTAACTGTTGCTTCTTGACCTGCATACAGGTTTCTCAGGAGGCAAGTGCTGGGAGCCAGCGTGAGGAATCTCGCATGGCAAAGGTCATGAGGAAGGAAGCCAGACATACACAAAGGCGTGATCTGGCTTCAGGGGTTCCCCCTGGGTTTTCCTGAATATCTACCCCGCAAAACCAGAGTCTGCCTGCCTTATTGTACTGTGCTTTCCACTCTTCTGACATAACAGGGGGCCATCCCCAATCACCTTCCTCTAAAAGGAATTAACTTAGGGCTCCAGTTAACAGTCTCCTGCATATAAAAAGAATGTCTTGGCTTAAACCCCTCTGATAGCTTTCTAACTTACCTGACTGGTCTGTCCGGACTTTTACAACTTGTGATTGTTTACGGCCCCCCAACCGCGAGAGGCACGAAGCTTAAAGCATCTTAAAGATACAAAGCCTTTTTTAAAGAGCTAAAAATTATATTGGTGACAGGTTTCACTGTTGAGTCAATGACTTCTGCCAGGCCTCCATATTCTTTATCTTTTAGACACCTGAAGGATATTAATCAATGTAATTGGGATATAGAAAAAGGAATATAGTAGTTTTGATGTTAGCAACACTAAACTTTTGAGTTAATTACTTTTCTCATTTGTTATAAATCGCTGTACTTCTTTCATTGTTATAAATTGTTGTGTCCTTGCTATGTAAGAATGTAACTTTATTTAGTGCTTTCTGAGAGTGGCACCAGACTTTGGGAAGAACAACACAAATAAGTTCTCTGGTTGACAAACCCTTTTCAGAAAAGGGCTGTAAAATGTTAATTGGCCTTCTGGCCAGAAGATGATGTAAATCACCTAAGACTTGTGTATACAACTAGGTATACAGAGAGAAAGCCTGGTCTCAATAAGAGTCAGGGCTGCTGATGCTGCATTATTTTGTTTAATCCATTGATCTTTATGTACAATCAAAAGTATAAAAGGCCTTTCCGGACAATAGAGGATGGACAAGTCACTGGAAAGACTGGTTTCCCCCTTGTCTCTCTCTCTTTCTCCCTTTCCCTCCCTCTCCTTTTCAGGCTGAATTCCCATCTGGGGCATGGAGGCTTGCCATGTTTACTTACTTGCCCTGGCTTCTAAGACCCACAAGAGAGGGAGCCCAAGGCGGGGCACCCTCCACTATTCAAAAGGGTGCCGGTGGCCTAATGTAGATGGTGCAAACCTCTTGTCCTGAGGTTTTATTAGTTCTCCACATAAACCAAGTTATTCAGCCTCTTTTCTCCACTAAATTTTCCTACTGTACTATTTTTTCCTAATCTCTCTTATATTTCTAATTAAATAATTATTTCTAAGACACCACACCGTCTCCCCTTCGAATTACCCTGGATCCACCAGGGCTGGACCCCGGCAGGCAAGTAAGGTGGTCTGGTATTCTCTTTAAGAATTTTCCACAGTTTGTTGTGATCCACACTCTCAAAGGCTTTAGTGTAGTCAATGAAGCAGAAGTAGATGCTTTTTGGATTTCCCTGCTTTGTCTATGATAAATGTGATTGTGTATGTAACATTCTTAGCATAGCAATTGGTATATAGCAAGAAGGAAAAACCTCTTCCTGTAGTTAAAACTTTGGCATCTATGGGTTTAGTTTGCTGATGTTCTTCCTGGATATGTGAGTCATCATCATAGAGGTAACATATACCATCTAACCATTTCACATATATAATAACTCAATCTTTATAACAACCCTGTGATTAATATTATTCCTATATTAAAAATGTAAAGATTGAGGCACAGAGAGGTTAAGTAACTTGCCCAGATTATACTCCTAGAGCCAGAACGCTAATTCAAGCAGTCTGGCTTTGAAGTTAGTACTCTAAAAGCTGAAGAAATTGCAGTCTTTTAGACCATTACCGTCTTATGACATTAAGTCTTATGTCAAAGATCTTTATCAGACTCTGCCAAGATATTTGTTTGTTTTAGCATAATATGTGTCACCTGAAAAGAGTTCCTTAGACTTTAAGAATCTAAGGTACAGTTGGTGACACGACATTTTGTTACATAAATGAAAGTGCTTTACTTAAATTCTGCCCTGATGGTGAGCCATCTGCCACTTGTGAAGATAGTGAAGAAGCACTTGCAAGCAGGGTTGATACTTTCCTAAACAAAGGGCTTTGAATTTGCTCAAATGATTGCTATCTTTTGGGCTCAGAAATCTGACCTATAAAGTTGGAAAATATGACTTTGACCTTTAAAGTTACTAAAGGCAGATGTCTTCAGTTTGACCACCATAATAAAAGAAATTCACCATGGCCTCTATCATTGGTTTAATTGAGTAATCAGTAAATGTCAGGCTCTGGGGTTATAGCAATTCACAAAACAAACAGCACTTGGCCTTCCTAGAGTTAAAACCCTAAGCCAAAAATATGTGGCAAGTAATATAAAGGAATGGAGAAGGAAATGACAACCAACTCCAATATACTTGCCTGGGAAATCTCATGGACAGAAGAACCAGTCCATTGGGTTGCAAAAGAGTCAAACATCACTTAGCGACTAAAACAACACCAATATAAAGGAAATATAGGAAATATGGAGAAACTTGTTGGCAGGTCAATGTAGTTGAAATTCCCTAAAGACCTGGAATTCCCTAAGGAAACAGGGTTGAATAGGAGAGTGGTTTTAGAGTTGGCGAGAAGAGGTGGAGCCAACAAAGGAGACAGAGCAGTCATGGAACAAAGGAAAACTGGGGAAACAGAGTGTCAAAGAAACCAAAACCCACAAAGGCTCCACCAGGAGGAGGTGGTCAACTGTGTCAGAGTTTTCTGAGAAATGAGAAATCTGAGGATGGAATCAAGCCCTTTCATTAGGCATCCTGGTGGACCTTTTAGTGGATCAGCCACAAAACGTACTTTCAGTTAACAGTGGCTTTTACATTTTAGCGTCTCAACCTTTTGCCTCTTTGTTGGAATGATTTCAAGGATGTCTGCCAAAAATAATGTTTTGACTTTGGCTGTGTTATTACTGAGCTATCACTTATGACAGAAAATAGCCAAAAACTCCTTCATAGCTTGTAATTAAAAGAACCTGACATGGAGTTTACCAATGTATATTACTGAGGTACTAAGCAGGTTTATATATAAATATATAAAAATTATCAATATATAACTACTAGTATTACATTAAAGAAGTAAATGTATATTTGAAAATAAAAAATATATTTATAAAACTAAGAAACAAGAGGAAATAAAAAGTCAAGAAGCTCCTCTTCCTCAAATGACTATCTTTAAATTTTGATTGGGTGACTCAACTGTGTGGAAACATATTTTAAAATCTGAACTCTTACAGACTAAGTAGCTTTTCCTGTCTGCTTCCCAATGAGGGTCACACCAGATGAATATTAAACTTGCTGCCTACAGATTGATGCCCATTAATTCTGTAATTAGCAGTGTACAATTTATTTTTTTTTGTATTTTTTGTTTGTTTGTTTGTTTAGCAGTGTACAGTTTAAATGCATGTACTGTATGTTCATCAAGGAGAGTGGGCCAGAATTTTACCAGACACAGAGTGTGCCAGATTCAGGGCTTAGTGGCCACAGAAGCGCCTACTGACCAAAACCAATACCTTCTCTCTGATTGCCTCACATAGCCAATCCAAATGGCACCATCTTGCAACTTAAATGAAGATGTATCTTGGATGAAAAGAACATTGTTATTGGTCATGTCTACAGAAGGAACCTGTTTAGAAATGATTTTCAATTACTCTAAAACAGTAATATGATTTCCTGGCTCCCTAAAAGCATGTTTTTGGGAAAACCTTAGAATTTGCTTAAAAAGTTGGATTTTCATTTGATTGTTGTCAGTGATTAAATATTTTCTGCCATTATCTTCCCCATCCCCATTTTTTGTTTTTGTTTAATTTTATTTCCATTTTCAGATTTCAGAGAACCTGAAACAGTCCTGGGTAGCATGTTTTAAGTTCCGTATACTTGTGATCCTTAAAGGTGTCTCATTAAAGATTGGTTCCTGTGGTTTTTAGTGCATGTGGGAGACCTAGGTTTCCTTAAGGTCTTTTGTAACCACTGAAATGATGCTTAATGTATAGTGTTATGCTCTGTTACACTTCTTTCTCTTTCTGTTTATGGAGGAAAATGGTGCATTGTGCTTTCTCTAAAGTGCCAGTATGCTTTCAGCAATTTATTGATCACCCAGGAGGTGTCACATATTGTAGAGACCTTGAAGTGCTCACATTTCTAGTTTGGAAAAACCAAGGAAACACTTCCAACAAGGCCTACTAAGTGCTATGGTTCATAGTGGGTGCTGTGGGAGCCCAGCAGAGAAGCCTCTGTGTGTGTGCCAGGGGGGAACTCAGGCAGAGTATCCCAGAGAGAGTGCAAGATCAGCTGAGTCTGGAAGGATGAAAAGAAGCACATCACACAGATGTGGAAAGAAGGGCATTCCAGGAAAAGAAAACAGCAGGTACAAATCCCTGAGATGGGACAACATGGACACATACCCAGGAGTTATTTCTTTTGTATTTCAGAGAGCTATGAAACATGTAAAGGAGATCTTTGCATAACTAGGACATAGGTGGAACTAGTCTCAGTCTTGTGTCATTAAGATTTATTTCACTGTTTTAATTATGGTAACTTTAAGTAAGCCAATATGATAATGAAAACATACAACCAGTATATGATTTTTCAGGAATATGTACTACTTGGTGAAATAAGCCTTAAACTACTTATTAAAAATATTCTGTGTTACAGACTAGTAGAATAACATTTAGATTCTAGTGGCCAAATATATAATTTGATTGAAAAACAATTTGTCTTTCTACTGTTGTTTGGTTTTAGACCCTTTTTGCCTTAGACCAACTTAAAGAAATTTTTGTTTTTCTTGTTGTGTTCCTAAAGTGCTGCTTCAGAAAGTATTTCTTTGCTTAAAGTTTGAAAGAAACACTGCATTTGTTGGCAGTTGTTGGTGCCTCATGAGACGAGAACTTCTTGTACGTTCATCAAACGGGTTAGGTGTCTGTGATTAGAAATCTCTTGTTTTAACCACCCAGTCTAATTTCTATCTCACCCCTATTTTCCTCTCTCATTCTACCCTGATTTTTCCCTCCATAGAACATATTGCTATTGGTGATTGTTTCTTTTATTCCTTCTAAGTAATTTCTCTCTCTAAGTAATGGTCTCCCCTGCTAGGTTGGAAGCTCTGTGAGGGAAGGAAGGAAGTCTGTGGGCTTCCCTGCTGTGTACCCAGCTCCTAAAAGTACCTGGCAGAAAATAAACACTCTCATAATTGCTAAGTGAATTGATGATGAGTAATTCAAAGCCCCTGGACAGCTTCCACAATAAAGAGGATTGGTGATAAAAACCAGACAGGGAATTTTCCCCGTACATCCTACTTCTCAAATAAGGCATCATCATCAATAGGACCAACCAGCAAAATGTGCTTGCTTTTGCCCAGGATTCCTATTTCCTGTCCATGAAGAGCCCAAATAGAAAATGATAAGGAGTAAAGTTTCTGAGAAAGCAGGAATTTGAAGCAACAGTGAAAGAAAGTATAGTCAGCAATATAAGCCATTCATTCAGCAGTTATGTTGTTCAGTTGCTAAGTGGTGTCTGACTTTTTATGACCCCGAACTGCAGCATGCCAGGCTTCCCTGTCCTTCACTATCTCCCAGAGTTTGCTCAAATTTATATCCATTGAATAGGTGATGCTACCTAGCCATCTTATCCTCTATCACCCTCTTTCCCTTTTGCCTTCAGTCTTTCCGGGTATCAGGGTCTTTGCATCAGGTGGTCAAACAACTGGAGCTTCAGCATGAGTCCTTCCAGTGAATATTCAGGGTTGATTTCCTTTAGGATTGACTGATTTGATCTCCTAGCAGTCCAGGGGACTCTCAAGAGTCTTCTGGATGCCATGATCTTAGTTTTTTCAATGTTGAGTTTAAAGTAGTTTTCTCACTCTCCTCTTTCACTGTCATCAAGAGGCTCTTTAGTTACTCTTCACTTTCTGCCGTTAGAGTGGTATCATCAGCAGCTATACTGAGCACTAATCATGTACCAGGCATAATAATAGACCAAGGGGGACAAAGATGGAGACCTTGAAACTCATAATGACAATACAGCAAGTGGCAAAAATAGAAACTTGAACCAGGTCCTAGAGAGCATTGAGGCAGGAGCAACTGTCTGAGAAGTGAGCTGGACAAGGTGTCGCAGAGGAGGGGACATTTGAGATGGTCACTGAAGGAGGAACTGGAATTTGGTAAAGCAGGAGAAATTCCGTTAGAAGATGGAGCTCTGCAGTTCAGCTTTCTGTACCTTTGAGGAAAGTAGATACTACGTGGGCAAGACAGGCAAGTTTTACAGGCAGAGGTGTGTACTGGTCAGTGGTGTGTAGGAATATGAGTAGGTAAAAGGTTGTTTGAGCAGTAGGTAGATGTCAGAGGGTGGAGAATGTAATCTCTGACTATCACAGCCACTGAATTTTTTTTCTCCCTAAAAGTATATTTCCTTTAGTAAATAGGAAGACTGAATTATTTTATATAGCATGAGGTACATAATTATGCTATAAAAATTTAGAAAATAGAAAAATTTACCTACAGTCTCACTGTAACACCATGAAGAAACTTTCATTAAAAAAAATACTTGACAAGTAAAATATCTTTGCAAAACTCATACAGCTGGTAAGCGGCTAAGAAGGAATTTAGACTTGTTTGTTTTTATTTCAGTCCTTTGGTCTTTGCAATCTGCTATGCTGCCCTTCAAAGGGAAATATAGGAGCTTGTTAACAAAGTTCCTGTTCCTCCAGGTATCTTCCTCTAAGCTTTAATCTAATGATGATGCCTTGCTTGTACTCAGAACTTGTCTAAAATATTTTTTAGGAAATTTCATTTCAAGTCATTTCATGAGGTGCTTGTGAACATCCATCTCATTACTTTATAGTCTCATCTTGTTTATGAATAAAATGTGATCCTCAGCTTCATCACACATCTTGTTATCTAGAGGAACTTTGGCTTTACCAGGAATAAAATCCAACTTCAAGGAAAGAGGATTTGCCCCTGTTAAGGGTATAAAGGAGTGAACCAAAGTCTTGTAAAAGTACTTTCACAAGAAAGTAGTTGTAAAAAGTATTTTTGGTCAGTTAGATTACATATGTGAACTCCTTACTTCTTTGCAAGGGTTAGATTTACATGCTATGAAAGCTGCTTTGGTTTTCAGTTTGTGTGAGGACTGTCAGCTTCCACTCCTGTTGGAATTACGGGATCTGCATGTCCAGAGCACCTGTGGGTTATCACCAAATGCTTAACACATCTGTCAACTTCAATAATCCTATCTGACTGAGTGTTCTAAACCTTTTTGATGTTTGTTGACAAAGCTTCCTAAATCATTCTAATGAAGAAGATTTCTAGCTAACTTTGGGATGCTTCAGAGGGTCCATGAAACATCCCAAAGAGAGAGATTACACTAATTAGATTCATTTTGTATACAGAATTATATGGAGAGTATTGTCAAGTAATAAGTCTTGGGTTATATTGCATGGTGGACTTTCCTTGTGGCTCAGCTGGTAAAGAATCTGCTTGCAGTGTGGGAGACCTGGGTTCGATCTCTGGGTTGAGATGATCCCTGGAGAAGGGAAAGGCTACCGACTCCAGTATTCTGGCCTGGAGAATTCCATGGACTGTATAGTCCATGGGTTTGCAAAGAGTCAGACATGACTGAGTGACTTTCACTTTCACAACTTCAAGGAGAAGGGCCAGTGACCCTTAGCACAGTACTGGGCGCCGATCATTGTAACACCCAGTTATGAACAGCTGGATGTCACTTCCTGGCATCCTTGGGATGGGAGGGCCAAGAAGGAGGTAGCATTAAGGCAGTTTGGACCTCCTTTCATTCTCATATGTCATATATTAGAGTCTCTTAAACATAGTTTCCTTTTATCCTCTTACTCTAACCCAATTAATTGTCTCAGAAAAATTAGTCTTTATCCCTCTTTTTTTTTGTGATCCCTCAAGAATGACCATAATTACTGCTAACAAGACTGTAGTCAAGGACAAGGAAATCTGTATGGTTTTAAGTGAAAAAGAATTTTTTAATTTGAAGTATAGTTGATTTACAGTGTTGTGTTAGTTTCAAGTATACAGCAAAGTGATTCAGTTATGCATATTTTTTCAGATTATTTTTGATTATAAGTTATTACAAAAAATTAAATAGAGTTCCCTGTGTTATATAATAAACCCTTGTTGCTAACCTATTTTTTGTATAGTAGTTTGTGTCTGTTAATCCCATATTCCTATTTTTATCCTTCCCCAACTCCCTTTCTCCTTTGGTAACCATAAATTTGTTTGCTGTGTTTGTGAGTCTGTTTCTGTTTTGTGTATACATTTATTTGTATTGTTTTTTAGATTTAATCTAAGTGATATCATATATTTGTCTTTGTCTGACTTACTTAGTGTGATATTTTCTAGGTCCATCCATATTGCCAGAGATGGCAATATTTCTTTATTTTTATTGTTGAGTAATATTCCACTGTATATATGTACCACATCTTCTTTAAGGGAAAATAATTTTTAAAAAGAGACAGATGCATCAGCCTGTACAGTCCTTGGGAGGGTCCATAGCTCTCATTCAGTTCAGTTCAGTTCAATCACTCAGTCACGTCCGACTCTTTGCGACCCCATGAATCGCAGCACGCCAGGCCTCCCTGTCCATCACCAACTCCCGGAGTTCACTCAGATTCATGTCCATCGAGTCAGTGATGCCATCCAGCCATCTCATCTTTGGTCGTCCCCTTCTCCTCCTGCCCCTAATCCCTCCCAGCATCAAAGTCTTTTTCAATGAGTCAACTCTTGGCATGAGGTGGCCAAAGTACTGGAGTTTCAGCTTTAGCATCATTCCTTCCAAAGAAATCCCAGGGTTGATCTCCTTCAGAATGGACTGGTTGGATCTCCTTGCAGTGCAAGGGACTCTCAAGAGTCTTCTCCAACACCGCAGTTCAAAAGCATCAATTCTTCGGCATTCAGCCTTCTTCACAGTCCAACTCTCACATCGATACATGACTACTGGAAAAACCCTAGCCTTGACTAGATGGACCTTAGTCAGCAAAGTAATGTCTGTGCTTTTGAATATGCTATCTAGGTTGGTCATAACTTTTCTTCCAAGGAGTAAGCGTCTTTTAATTTCATGGCTGCAGTCACCATCTGCAGTGATTTTGGAGCCCCCAAAAATAAAGTCTGACACTCTTTCACTGTTTCCCCATCTATTTCCCATGAAGTGATGGGACCGGATGCCATGATCTTAGTTTTCTGAATGTTGAGCTTTAAGCCAACGTTTTCACTCTCCTTTTTCACTTTCATCAAGAGGCTTTTGAGTTCCTCTTCACTTTCTGCCATAAGGGTGGTGTCATCTGCATATCTGAGGTTATTGATATTCTCCATAATCCCCATGTCCATTGTCACTACTTTCTAGTTAAACTATGTGTCACTGCAATTTAAAATGTGAAATAAAACCAAAAAAAGTCGAAGATATCTATTTTTATGCCTTAATTTTGTTATTATTATCCAAGTTTTGGAATAGGACATTGTCAATTATGCACATTGTCTGTATGAAAAAAAAAAGTGATCTGACTTTGAAACAGCAAGCTTAAGAACTACAGATTGACATGCAGATATGTTATTTTTGGCCCATACTGCTTATTAAACATTTAAAATTTCATTGCCAACACCTAAAATTAAAAATATCTCACACAATAATCTGGACTTCCTACTTTCTTGAAAACTCAGATCATCTGATAACACTGGGCCAGAATTGCCACATCACACATTCACCTGGGGAGGCCCACAGCTTCTTCCTTATTCAGGGCATTTTTTTTCCAGTTTACCACAAAACTCCCCACTCCCTGATGTATTACATCTGTTTTACTTATTTGTGTGCACTATCTTGACCCCTGAAGACATGAGTTCATGCCCTATTTTCTACAGTTAACACTCATTTAATGTTTCATGTAGTTAACAAATATTTTTCATTTTGCACAAGTGTTCCAAAAGGTTCCCATGCTTGAATGGTTCAGAATCTATGTCTTGGGGAAACAAGACATAATTTACACAGCCAGTAAAATCATACAGATGCATAAACCTAGAGGTGTCAGGAGGCAATAAGTATACATGGGTAATTTTCAAATGGGCAGTGGAGTTAACAAGGGCTGTAAGCTCAGAAAAGGACTGGATCGACCTTGAGAGGGTTAAGATCAAAGATGTGTCTTGAAGAAAGGGTCAGAATAACATTGCAGCAGCCGAGTGGAAGGGGAAAGAGGAAGAAAAGAATATAAAACATGAACAACAGCAAGTTGGTAAGAATGAACAGTTAGTAGGATGGACTGTGAGTAGGCTTGAGAGTTTGGTTGGAGAAAGGAGCTGTTTAGCAGACTTTGGGCTGCCCCTCATCAGTGAATACTATCTGACATCCATTCTTTAATTCTTCCCATCATTGTCTATTGTTCTGGAAATGCCCATACCAAAAGTAGCAAGCAGCTTGTGCAAACACTTGGCCCATCTCTCTTTATGCAAAGCACATTTTCTACTTTTTTAAAACTCCTTTTTTGTGTTATTGCTTCTTAGCTCTCCTTCCCTCAAGAAAAAATGGACAGGAGACCTTGATTTTTAGCCTAGTAAGGTCTCTAGAATCAACTAGGAAAACTTGGAGAAAATGAAAAGGAAGTGTGGATAGGAAGGGCGGGTAGTTTGGCAAGCACCAGCAAGTTTTAGGAGAGACCCAGGTTTACCTAACTCTTTCACCTAGAGACTAAAGCCCCTATCTGGAGAGTCACCCTCAAATCGCCTCAAATCGTCAAACGCAGGACATTATGTTCTGCACTTGTTCCTCTAATTCCCTGTAACCTCTGGGAAGGATCCTTAGGATGGCTCTGCAGGCCTCTGTTCCAGTGTTCAGTGTTGCATAAAGTTGTTTAACTGAGGAAACCCAGCACAGTCCTATATTGAATGGATGTAGGATTAAAATGAAATAATATGGGACTTTGCTGTTGGTCCAGTGGTTAAGACTCCACATTCCCAGTGCGGAGGGCCTGGGTTAGATATCAGTTCAGCTTTGCTTGTAAAACAAAGGGGTTGAACTAGGCAATTCTTCCCAAATCAGTTTTTAAGGAAATTTAATAGATACGAAAAAATGAAGGTGGCGTTAGTGGTAAGGAATCCGCCTGCCCATGCAGGAGACGCAAGAGGTGGGTTCAATCGCTGGATTGCGAAGATGCTTTGAAGTAAGAAACGGCACCCAACTCTGGTATTCTTGCCTGGAGAATTCCATGGACAGAGGATCCTGGCAGGCCACAGTCCATGGGGTTGCAAAAAGTTGGACACGACTGAGCACAGCATGCAACACAGCACAGCAATGTCATAACGAGTTCACATTGTATTTTAATGAAAAACCTGAGGCTTTCTTAAGTCCAGCCATGTGTCTAAATGCTTCAGTTGGGTTTTGTTTTTTCCTTTGGTTTTCTTTCTCTTCAACCTCTGTCCCTTCTTGCTTCTCTGAGTCATCAGACACTTCGGAGTGGAGATCCTGGGCTCACTGTGTTTGTCTTCCTCTTCCTTCTCCCACCTCTTTGTCCCTGAGTCCTTAGCCTCTAAGGTCCATGCCTGTCCCTGCATTTTGCCGGTATTCTCGTGGATCTTGACAAGTAAGAATTTATAGATGTCATTATGCTTGTTGCCAGAGATTGAAATTCTTTCAAATTTAGCTTCTATCTGATCTTATTGCTTCTGCAGCTTTTGAAGGGAATGACTCGGCTTTTCACAGAGTGAGTCAAGCTCTCACTGAAGTCATTTTTAGGCTTTCGTATCTCTTCCAGGGCCTGAGGCTCCTCTACCAAGTGACCAGCACAGCCTCATCTTCCATGATGCACTGGGCATCACGTCACTACCTCCTTCACGGTCTGGCCCGGCTCCGAGGGCCCCTTGTTCCCTGAATCTGTGATGTTAGAGAAGTGGCCAAGGGGAGGGTGGCTCCTGTGGGGGCTCAGCTGCAGGGCAAGAATCTGGTCCAAGCCTGGGAGGGGCTGGAGGACTGGAAGAAGGCAAGCTTGTGATTGGATCTCCTGCACAAAGGAGGCAGGGAAATAGAAGTCTCTCCTGTTCAGCAACTTTGAAGCAGCCCTCAGGCCTGCTCTGCATCCATTCATCTCTGCGCACCAGCTGCTCGAATATGCAGATGTCTTCAAATGAGTTTCTACTCTCAAAAAGTTGATGGGGGAGCAGGATAGAAATCAAACCTCACACTGAGAGAGGAGAGGTGCAGAAATGGAGATACATCTTGACACGCACTGTGACACACAGAGTGCAAAGAAATCAGTTCTGTGCCAAGGGCGGAAGGGGAGCGGACTTTAGAGAGGAAGTGTCTTGAAGGATAAGGAAGGGTTCAGGGGAAGGAATCATTCAAGCCTGAGGGAGGCCAGTGTGGGCCAGATGTTCCTCTATGGCTTGTCATTTGCAAGCAGCTCTGTCCCAGGACTTTCACACATTGCAAAGAAAATCAGTCACAACAAAAATGGCCTGATGAGAAACTGTTGCACACTTTGAATGTAGTATGCGTGCATGTTAAATCACTTCAGTTATGTCCAACTCTGCGACCTTATGGACTGCGGCCTGCTGGGCTCTTCTGTCCATGGGATTCTCCAGGCGAGAATACCGGAGTGGGTTGCCATTTTCTTCTCCAGGGGGTCTTCCCAACCCAGGGATCAAACCCACATCTCTTAAGTCTCCTGCATTTGCAGGCGGGTTCTTTACCACTAGCACCACCTGGGAAGCCCTCAAATACACAGTATCAGTTCAGTTCAGTTGCTCAGTCGTGTCCGACTCTTTGTGATACCATGAATCGCAACACGCTGGGCCTCCCTGTCCATCACCAACTCCTGGAGTTTACCCAAACTCATGTCCATTGAGTCAGTGATGCCATCCAGCCATCTCATCCTCTGTCGTCCCCTTCTCCTCCTGCCCCCAATCCCTCCCAGAATCAGGGTCTTTTCCAGTGAGTCAACTCTTCACATGAGGTGGCCAAAATATTGGAGTTTCATCAGTCCTACCAATGAACATCCAGGACTGATCTCCTTTAGGATGGACTGGTTGGATCTCCTTGCAGTCCAAGGGACTCTCATGTCTTCTCCAACACCACAATTCAAAAGCATCAATTTTTCAGTGCTCAGTTTTCATCACAATCCAACTCTCACATCCATACATGACCATTGGAAAAAACAGCCTTGACAAGACAGACCTCTGTTGGCAAAGTAATGTCTCTGCTTTTGAATATGCTATCTAGGTTGGTCATAACTTTCCTTCCAAGGAGTAAGTGTCTTTTAATTTCATGGCTGCAGTCACCATCTGCAGTGATTTTGGAGCCCCCAAAAATAAACTCTGACACTGTCTCCACTGTTTTCCCATCTATTTCCCATGAAGTAATAGGACCAGATGTCATGATCTTAGTTTTCTGAATGTTTGAGCTTTAAGCCAACTTCTTCACTCTCCTCTTTTACTTTCATCAAGAGGCTTTTGAGTTCCTCTTCACTTTCTGCCATAAGGGTGGTGGCGTCTGCATATCTGAGGTTATAGATATTTCTCCCGGCAATCTTGATTCCAGCTTGTGCTTCTTCCAGTCCAGCGTTTCTCATGATGTACTCTGCATGTAAGTTAAATAAGCAGGGGGACAATATACAGCCTTGATCTACTCCTTTTCCGATTTGGAACCAGTCTGTTGTTCCATGTCCAGTTCTCTTGCTTCCTGACCTGCATATAGGTTTCTCAAGAGGCAGGTCAGGTGGTCTGGTATTTCCATCTCTTTCAGAATTTTCCACAGTTTGTTGTGATCCACACAGTCAAAGGCTTTGGCATAGTCAATAAAGCAGAAATAGATGTTTTTCTGGAACTCTCTTGCTTTTTCGATGATCCAGCAGATGTTGGCAGTTTGATCTCTGGTTCCTCTGCCTTTTCTAAAACCAGCTTGAACATCTGGAAGTTCACGGTTCACGTATTGCTGAAGCCTGGCTTGGAGAATTTTGAGCATTACTTTACTAGCATGTGAGATGAGTGCAATTGTGCGGTAGTTTGAGCATTCTTTGGCATTGCCTTTCTTTGGGATTGGAATGAAAACTGACCTTTTCCAGTCCTGTGGCCACTGCTGAGTTTTCCAACTTTGCTGGCATATTGAGTGCAGCACTGTCACAGCATCATCTTTCAGGATTTGAAATAGCTCCAGTGGAATTCCATCACCTCCACTAACTTTGTTCATAGTGATGCTTTTTAAGGCGCACTTGACTTCACATTCCAGAATGTCTGGCTCTATAGGCAATTCTAATGTGCAAAAGAACTACTTGGAGACGTTCCTGGGTCCTACTCCCAGAGGTAGGCCGCAAGAATTTGTGCTCAGATGCTGCCAGTTTAGGGAACACCTTTTGTATAATCTCAGACTAGACAGCTTGCCTGATTCTGTAATGAGGGTAATAGAGATAAGGGACAAAAGAACTAGTTCTCAATGTCCTTCTCTTAAAAATAAGTGTATTCAAAAAAAAATTTTTTATTATAGTATAGTTGATTTACAATGTTGTGTTAGTTACAGGTGTAAAGCAAAATGAATCAGTTATATATATACTTTTGTATTATTGTTAAAGCTATTGAAGTGTGAGCTGATTAAAATGTCATTTATTCTCAAAGCATTCCAAAGCAGCTGATAGGGAGGACCATCAGCTTTCCAGCTAAGAAAAACTTCTTTAAATTATTTTTGTTTACAAAAAGAATTCTCTTTTAGACACAAAATATAGAAGGACATACTATAAAATATAAATTAAATATATTGTGACCTTGCTACCTCTAAGGAACAAAGTTGCCTTAAGACATTCTATTGATTATTAAACTTTTTTATGTATTCCAGCTTTGCCCCACTCTATTATAAATAATAGATACCAGTGTATTTATAGTAAATAATGTAAGGGATCTTCTTTTAGAATTAGCCATCAAAGAATAAGTATAAATTGCTATATTGTATAACAGTTCTCTGCTCTAGACAGCGATTCCTTCAAATGCAGTTCACAAAGAAGCACATTTCCTTGGGGAAAACATAATTTAAACCATAGAGAAGTAACACTCCTTTTCAGGGAAATTGCAGTGCCATCCAAGATATTGGTAGAACTACAGAGCTCCCTAAATATCACTGTTGGACTCAAAGATTTTGTTATGTTCATGGACAAGATATGTAAATTTAAAATGCAGTGTGTTAAATGAGACTATATAGCAAACAGGATATGTCTTATAACTTCTACTGTTTTTATATTATAGTTTGGATTTTGGATCTTTTTTTTTTTTAAGTGTATTTTTAAACCAAACAATTTACTAACCTATTGGTGTGCCAAACTCCTTTTGTCTCTTCATTTGGGCTCTATATCTTTTGTTGGAACCAGACTTTCACTTCCCTAAGATTGAAATGGGGGTGGAGGAGGAGGCTCAAGCAAGAGAGGAGGAATAGATGTTCTTTAAAAATATTGTAAAGAGAGATTCAAAGTCATATCATAGATATGGACCATTTTCCTTATGATGGGATATGTAACTTATAAATTTGTGTTAGGACAGAAGTACAGTCAGTCCTTAGTTTCTGCTGTTCCTCACCTGGATCAGTTTTCTATGCTTGAAGCTCTGGTTGTGGAGGGCCTACTGCACTATGCATATAATGGGCTTGAACAGCCACAGTCTTTGGTATGTGCTGGGGGTGGTGGTGCTGGAATCAATCCCCTGTGGGTACTGAGGACCACTGTTGTACAGATATTTTGACTTAGACTTAATAGGTTATACATTAACCACATTAGATTGTTGTAGCTATGAATCATGAATAAATGTTTATAAGGAGTAAATTGTTTCAATTTCCTGAATCTGTTAAATTGAGAAGCCTCTCCTGGGGTAAAAGTAAAACCTCCATCACTAGGGAACCCAGATTCTTTCACAACAGCCCTGCCTTCTGCTGTCCTTTCTGAGCCTGGTGGTCCAGCCTGTCTCCTAATGCCTCAGGCCAACTAGTGACTGAGCTGTATTAACTTGAAACTGCTGGCTGTAGAAATTCCAATTGCTTGTAAAGCCATTGGCTTTTGCACTGATGCCAGTTTTCTTAGGCACTGTTTACCTAGGCAAACTGGTCCTGCTACCCAGCCCAGCAGATCTGCAGGCAAAGAGAACTTGTAGCTGGTAGGGTGGGATACATTTCATGACCTTTTTGCACTCTCCAGCCTGATTTTAGGCTTTTTTTATTTGTTTAAGTGTTCAAAACCTGTGTGATAGGAGAAACTCAGCATTAAACAGTGGTTTAGTTGTTGATTTTATTCTGAGCTCTAAGTAATAACATTCAGAGGGATAGGGCAGTCAGTTGGGCTTTTGGGTTCTAGTACTTTGTCACTTGGAGTTTTATGATCTTGGGCAAGGCATTTAATGTTTCTAAGCCTGAAACAAACAAAAAAAATGTAATAACTGCTCTTCTTGTTTCACAGGTTCTTATGAAATCAGACAACTGAAAGTTCAAACGATTATAAACTGTAAAGCAATATACAGAATAATTAGTATAAATATTCTACTTTATTATGTATTTTATATTTTATATAGTGTCTATTAAATTATTATAATCACATGCTCAATATACACAAAGAAATCTTAGCTTCATCTGAATCTGGCTCTTCTGACGTGTAATATCTATAAAAATCATTTGCCTTTTATTTTTTGGGTTTATATGCCATTTAATAAATAGTTTTTCAAAGAAATATCAAATTTTCTTCTCTGCACTTTACATAAAGCAAAAAATTAACTCAACTCCTGCAGTATCCTGTGTAACACATTTGTGAAGTCAGGCAGAGGGCATGAGTGGGCAAGCTCTGTACTGCCTATAGCAGAAGGAAGTTTAGGAGGTTTTGTTGAGAGGTTTAATTCTTTTGTGCTGCATTGAGTCAGCTGCTATTTGGAACACTCAGATGAAAACAGATACTACTTGTCCTGACAATAAGGGAGGCTTTTTGCAGCTTGTGTAGCCTCATGAAGGACATTTGTTTATGACCATGGACATGGGACACTGGAAAAAAAATTTGATCTCCAAGTCTCAGATCTTGTTTCAAGTTGCTAAAAGTCTTGAGAAAGAAACATGCTGGTGAGGAAGAGCTCAGAAAAAAGGGGCAGATGGAGAGGGCTTCTCAGCCCAGAGGGTTCATGGCTAGAGCTGCTGATCTTGGGAGAGTCACATATCCATTCCAGGCCTCAGTTTCCCTTTGTGTAATATGGGAAACAAAAGGGTCATTCCAGATGTAAAAATCATCCAGTTTCATGAAGTAGGTTTGAGAATCAATTGACTAGTGAGTGACAGTAAAGGATGATGGCTGAGGTTTCCAGAGCCAGAGTAGGTTCCAGTCCAGGCCACCACTTCATGCCTATGTAACACTTTTCATGGACCACTCTTGGCCTGAGACTTCACATGAAGAACAGTGATTTGTTGTTGTTTAGTTGCTAAGTCGTGTCCGACTCTTTGTGACTCCATTTGATTTCCCTGGTGGCTCAGACAGTAAAGCGTCTGTCTACAATGCGGGAGACCCAGGTTCGAGCCCTGGTTTGGGAAGATCCCGTGGAGAAGGAAATGGCAATCCTCTCCAGTACTATTGCCTGGAAAATCCCATGGACAGAGGAACCTGGTAGGCTACAGTCTATGGGGTCGCAAAGAGTCAGACACGACTGAGTGACTTCACTTTTGCCTGTGTGCAAATGTCAATATGTATGAGCTATTATCCCCCTCAAACTTAGAGGACTTTTGGAGCTAAGCAAGTACTTTGGCAATACAGAAATTGTCCTCTATGCAATAGTGAAAAATAAACAAAAAAGTTTAGGGACTGAAAAGAGACCATCTTCTCCTTTTTGTGCTCTCCCAGCTTGAACTGCAGTGAGAGAACAAACTGAAGGCTTTAGGGAGAAGGGGTTAGGATGTCAGATCCTTCTGAGAGTTCTTGCCTTTCTCTCTTCTGGGTTACCTTATCAGTGAGTGGTGGTGAGGTTTTCATCAGGTTTGTTTTGTAGCTCTATAAGAAAATCTTAGATGGAGGAATGAACAAATACAAAATGTAATAGAGCAATCTCATCAGAGAACTCTACTGTTATTAATACATAACTATGGTTGTGCTTCACAGGTTGGCTTAATAATTCCCTCCAGTGCTTTGCTAGAACTCTTCTGGTCCATGTCTACTCTCAGAGTGTGGTCCAGAAGGGTTAGTTTATAAATGCTAACTAAAGGAAAATGGTTTTTCCAGTAGTCATGTATGGATGTGAGAGTTGGACTGTGAAGAAGGCTGAGCGCCGAAGAATTGATGCTTTTGAACTGTGGTGTTGGAGAAGAATCTTGAGAGTCCCTTGGACTGCAAGGAGATCTGACCAGTCCATTCTGAAGGAGATCAGCCCTGGGATTTCTTTGGAAGGAATGATGCTAAAGCTGAAACTCCAGTACTTTGGCCACCTCATGCGAAGGGTTGACTCATTGGAAAAGACTTTGATGCTGGGAGGGATTAGGGGAGGAGGAGAAGGGGACGACCAAGGATGAGATGGCTGGATGGCATCACTGACCCCGTGGACATGAATCTGAGTGAACTCCAGGAGTTGGTGATGGACAGGGAGGCCTGGCGTGCTGCGATTCATGGGGTCACAAAGAGTTGGACACGATTGAGCGACTGAACTGAACTGAAAAGGAAAAAAGGGAGAAAAGACAACTACAGGAAGGTTCCTTACCCAGATGAAAGTGAAAGTCGCTCAGTCATGTCCAACTCTTTGCGATCCCATAGACTGTACACTCCATGGAATGCTCTAGGCCAGAATACTGGAGTATTCTGGAGTGGGTAGCCTATGCCTTCTCCAGGGTATCTTCTTGACCCAGGAATCGAACCAGGGTCTCCTGAATTGCAGGTGGATTCTTTACCAACTGAGCTATTGGGGAAGCCCTCCTTAACCAGATGCTGCTGCTGCTGCTAAGTCGCTTCATTCATGTCCGACTCTGTGAGACCCCATAGACGGCAGCCCACCAGGCTCCCCTGCCCCTGGGATTCTCCAGGCAAGAACACTGGAGTGGGTTGCCATTTCCTTCTCCAAAGCATGAAAATGAAAGGTGAAAGTGAAGTTGCTCAGTCATGTCCAAATCTTAGCAACCCCATAGACTGCAGCATACCAGGCTCCTCCGTCCATGGGATGTTCCAGTCAAGAGTACTGGAGTGGGGTGCCTACTAAAGGCCTGAGCAAGAATCCTGCCAATGCTGGTTTCCAGAGAGAAGGGACAACAAGAGATAATGTGGGTTTACTCCTCGCATGCACTCTTTTAATACCTTTTTTTTTTTCTGAGAAACTTGGGCCCAGACAACTTGGGAAGTTTGCCTAGGTCATGTAGCTAATAAATGATTGAGCCAGGACTTGCCTTGGGCTCTGTCCAAGTTGTGTGTTCTTGTCTCACTATCATATTTCCTTAAGCCTTTCTGTTCTTGCTCAGAGAATCTCAAGGCAGGATAATGAGAAGTGATTCTTCACAAATTTTCTTCTGAGGAAACCTTGAGGATGAAGTTTATGTCACTTAGAGGGCTCTTCTACCCTAAAGTCTATAGCTCTCAGTTTAGGAATGTGCAGCTGGTGATTCGAGCTTTCCAGGTGGCGCTAGTGGTAAGGAACTTTCCTGCCAATGCCAGAGACATAAGAGACTTGGATTGGATCCCTGGTTTGGGAAGAACCTCTGGAGGAGGGCATGGCAACCCTGTCCAGTTTTTTTGCCTGGAGAATCCCATGGACAGAGGAGCCTCACAGGCTCCTGGCAGGATTCTACAGTACATAGGATCACAAAGAGTTGGACTGCTACTGCCAAGTCGCTTCAGTCATGTCCAACTCTGTGTGACCCCATAGATGGAAGCCCACCGGGCTCCCCTGTCCCTGGGATTCTCCAGGCAAGAACACTGGAGTGGGTTGCCATTTCCTTCAATGCATGAAAGTGAAAAGTGAAAGGGAAGTCACTCAGTCATGTCCGACTCTTAGCGACCCTATGGACTACAGCCTACCAGGTTCCTCCGACAACTGAAGCGACTTAGCACACTCCCAGCTGGTGATTCAGCCTGGCTTCAAGTTAATGTGAAATTTACTTTGTGAATTACCAGAGCTGACCTAAGGTAGTGAGATTTCCCTATAGGACAAACTGAAGTGCTGTGAAGGCCTGATGTAAGCAAATAAAAAGAGGTAATATTATGAGCACTTATGTACTAAGTTCAATGTCAGATATCTTATGATCACTCCAATTTTACAGGTAAAGAAACTGAGACAAAGAGAATTTTGTGACTTGCCCAGAATTACCCAACTAGCAAGTATTAGAGCCACGATGGAACCTTGGCTGACTGACTTTACCATCCACACTCCCAAATACTGTGCTATGCTCTGGATGACTGGGGATCAGGAAGGGTCAAGCAGAGGCAGTGGAGTGCTCTCTGGGGTTGTGGGTGGGGTGGAAACACTGATTTGGAGCTTTTACTGATTTCCATAATATAAATACCCCCACCATGGGTGCTTTCAAGCTACTGAATTGATGTCAAGTGACTTGTACATTTACACTGGTCTTTGTGACATGGCAAGAGCTGGCTCCAGCAGAAAACTGAAGGATACTGCCAAAGAGAATAGCTAGGTACAGAAAAAAAGTAAGTTATGCGAATTATGCCCAAAAAGTACAAAGGGTGGGGCAGTAAGAAATGGAGATAATGAAGAGAGGGACAAGATTGGAATGTCAAGTTTGGTATTTGTTTTTGTTTTTGTTTTCCCAGTAAGAAACTAGAAGTCAGTGGAAGTTTTTAAGCAGCCAGGTGTTGTGATCAGTCTTTTTGGATGAGAACTCTGGTTATAGAGAACGAAAGTGCTTCTAGATTCAAGTTAGTTGGCATATAATGAAAACAATGAGCATCTAATCAAGGCAGCAGTGGGAGTCGGGGTGGAGGCTATGGGTAGAACTAGATTCAGTAAATGCTGGCTGGTGTAATTGACATGAATTGATTGCTTGGATATCATATGCGAGAAGGAAGGAGCTGAAGAAAATACCAAGATTTCTAGCTTGGAAGCTAGATTTATGGACAGATCATTAATGGAGAATTTAATGGAGTGAGTTGTTGAGTCAGGACTGGAGAAAAAAGTATAGAACATATTCATTTTGAAGAGTTTATAGGCTATAATCCTGGAGATGGTTGGAAATGTGGACCTGGAGCTTAAGAAAGATAGACCATGGGTAGGAGACGTGGAAGTCATCAGCACATGGATAGAGATCATAGCCATTTAATTTATTAAGCTGCTAGTTAGCACTTCCTATTTTCTGGGCATTTTGGCATGGTAGTGCATTGCCTTGCTCAGGGAAAGCAGGAATTATGTAGATGAATAAAATATGTAATCTTGGGGAACGCCATCATTTACAGGGTCAGTGGACAGGAAAGGAAGAAAAAAAATCAATAAAATATCCAAAAGAGAAAAAGGAAGAATTAATTATTAATGTGGCGAGAAACCAGTGAGACATAGAAGGAAGAAAGCTTCAAGAAAGAACACGTTGTTAAATACCTGCAGAAGCCAAATATGTCATTGGTGTGGGCAGCAGGGTCACGATATCATTGGTGAACCTATTGGGTTCCATCCCTGGTTCAGGAAGATCCCCTGGAGGAGGAAATGGCAACCCGCTCTAATATTTTTGCCTGGAAAATCCCAAAGACAGAGGAGCCTGGCAGGCTATAGTCCCTGGGGTTCCAAAGAGTCAGACACAACTGAACAACTGTGCATGCATGCACCATATGGCCTAGAGCCTCCCAACAGAGCCCGTCCTTTCATCAGAGTTGTATTGGATTAGAGATCTCCAACCCTCAGTAAATAAAAGGATGTTTTTACCCTTGTAATCTAGGCGGCAGTAGGAGAGGACTTCAATATATTTTCCTTACTGGAGGAGGAGGATGCTGAACATTTGTAAAGCAAAGTAAAGGTGGTGGGCAGAAGGCGCCAGTGTAGAACACGTGCTCCACAACCACAAACATCTGTGTGCCTTTCCCCACCCTTCTCTCCTTATCCAGCCTACTGATCACTCACTCAGTTCAGTTAAGTTCAGTCACTCAGTCGTGTCCCACTCTTTGCGACCCCATGAATCACAGCATACCAGGCCTCCCTGTCCACCAACTCCTGGAGTTTAACCAAACTCATGTCCATCAAGTTGGTGATGCCATCCAGCCATCTCATCCTCTGTCATCCCCTTCTCCTCCTGCCCCCAATCCCTCCCAGCATCAGAGTCTTTTCCAGTGAGTCAACTCTTCAAATGAGGTGGCCAAAGTACTGAAGTTTCAGCTTCACCATCATTCCCTCCAAAGAAATCCCAGGGCTGATCTCCTTCAGAATGGACTGGTCGGATCTCCTTGCAGTCCAAGGGACTCTCAAGAGTCTTCTCCAACACCACACTTCAAAAGCATCAATTCTTCAGTGCTCAGCTTTCTTCACAGTCCAACTCTCACATCCATACGTGACCACTGGAAAAACCATAGCCTTGACTAGATGGATCTTTGTTGGCAAAGTAATGTCTCTATTAAACTCTGTTTAATCAGCTGATACTGCCTCCAGGCAACCAGATGAGACAGATTCTCTTTTCTCGAAGGCTAGTTATACGGTCGCAGAGTCGGACACCACTGAGCACCTGAACTGAACTGAACTGAACTGAGTTATACATACCTGTGTCCTTTAAGTCATGTATCTCTACTTTTTAAGTTTCTGCATCATATCATAAGCTGATAATGGTGCTGTAATTCTTAGTATCACTTAGCCTGGACTGACACTTTTGCTGCTTGGTTTGAACAGTCATGATCATGGGAATTCTCTGCAGGTTGGAACAGAAGGCATGAGAAGATCTTGAAATACCCAGGAGGTTGGCAATCATTAGATCTCTTAAGGGAGCAGTAGTCAGAGGGCAGAGCTGGCAGTGATGAGACTATTGAAATAATTGGATTATGCCTCCACAGTGTGCCCAAAACTTCTGGCTAGGAGAAAGAATATTTCCCTCCTTGGTCTATTTCCTTGTCACTGTGTTTTATTTCTTTGCTAGATGTCTTGAGTCTTACTATTGTCTGCGTTATTAACAGATACCTCTGAGCTCTTCCTCCAGGCCTTGCCTCCCTGACTCTCTGACCCTGTCTTTTATACCTGTCTATCTAGATGTTCCATTGACTTTAAATGGAATAATTTTAAAATGGAATTTTCTTGCCTTTCCTGATTGTTCTTCTGCCTGTATTCTGTGTTTCTCATACCCTAAGTGAAGACTTCCAGGGTCTTTCAGTCCTTTGCCTGTGTCCTACCAGCCTGCTTCCTGATACCATATCTTACTCTGTGTGCAGTTACCGAGGTGCATCAACTCTGCCTCAGTGATACCTCTTGAATATATTCCCTCCCCTATTGTCTCCTGGGGCAGACCTTCATTTTCTTCCTGTAGACAGTTGCCAAATGCTACGGCTGTGGTCCTCTAGTCTCTCACCAATCTACTGTGTACACCTCAGCTGCATTTTGCCCAAAATATAGTCTCATTAAAAAGAATGTCCAAAATCTTTGCTGTTTAACCATTAACAACTAAGAGCATTTCATCTGCCACCATCTTTCCAGCTGCACCTTTAGTCAGACTGCATCATCTTCTACATCAGAAGTTGCAGCTGGTGGTTTAGTCCAGATTTGGCCTGCAGGCAAGTTTTATTTGGTCTGCAACTTAAAAAAAATTGATCTGAATCAATGATTTAAAATCAGAGGATTTCCCTTAAAAGCTAAAGGCAGAGAAAGTTTAGTTAACTTTGAAAGCTTAAAGACAGATGGAAATTTGCAGCAGTCAGTCAAGATTTGAATTCTTAACTGCTCAAGTTCTGAGACCATCTTTCACCTATCTTTGTATTGCTGTCACATATAGCAGAATCTTTACATATAATCTGTGCGTGCATGCTTAGTCCTCAGTAGTGTCCAACTCTTTGCGACCTCATGGACTGTAGCCCACTAGTCTCCTTGGTCCATGGAATTTTCCAGGCAAGAATACTGGAGTGGGTTGCCATTTTTTACTCCAGGGAATGTTTCTGATCCAGGGAAGCAGATTGGCAAGCAGATTCTTTATCACTGCACCACCTAGGAAGTCCTTACACATACTAGTCAGGGCCTCATTAATACTTGTTGAATTATTGTTACCTGACTTTTGATAGTTTCTTGACACAAACATTGAAGTTGTTTGTAGAAAAAAAGTACTGCATTAGTGAGTCACAGGTGATCTGTACAGTGTTAAAAAGTGAAGGTCATGTAATTTGCACACCAATAGAAATAAATAAATATGCATTTTAATGTATACTCAGACTTTACAATGTTTAAAAAATGTGACCAGACTATGGCTGATTCTTGTTGATGTATGACAGAAAACCACAAAATTCTGTAAAGCAATTATCCTTCAATCAAAAAATTAAAAAAAAAAAAAATACGACCGGGACTTCCCTGGTGGTCCAGTGGTTAAGAATCCACCTTCAGTGCAGGGGACATGGGTTCTATCCTTGATGGGGTAACTAAGCTCCCACATACCATGAGACAACTAAACCCATGCACCATAACTACTGAGCCTGTGGGCCACAACTAGAGAGAAGCCCAGGTGTCCCAGTGAAGAACCCATGTGCCACAACTGAAGATCCCCAAGTGCTGCATCTGACCTGAAGCAGTCAAAAATAAATACATTTTCTTTTAAATGTGACTTTATGGTCATGCAGATATTTTGTTCTATGAAATTGTTGTCCTATAAGAGGCAGGATAAAAGCAGAATCTGGAGAGGAGAATTACAAAACTGCTTGACAGGATGAAATGGCCATCACTGGAAAAGGTGGAGAACCACTTGTATGGAATACAAACTTTTGAATGTGAGAAATGAAGCAGGTGGTGAGTTATAATAGATGCTCCAAGTATCTAATGTGGTTGGTTTGTGTTGAAATTTGATTACACACTGAGTTATTGATGTGTGTGGAGTGTACTAGGACTTTTCCCCACCTCTCCCTCCCACTTTGACATGAGCATACAAGTGAACTTTTTAGAGATAACAATTTTACATCTTTTTAACCTGTAATAATTTCAGAACTTGGTAATCATTGTGGTCCTAATAACAAATTACGTAATGGGGAAAAAAACGATCATCTCAGTTTCCCTGGAAACATGGGACTGTCTATCCCTGGGCTCACATTTCATCATGCAGGATTTTCCAGATCAGTGATGTGACAGTAACAATAGAAGGCTTAGTATAAACCAGGTACTATTCTAGTACCTGTTTTCACTTTTGTAAGCATCACAACAATCTTTTTAACCAATTAGCATTATTATTTCTGTTTTATATATGAGAAATTGAAGCACAGAGATTAGTAACTTGCTGGCAGTTGGGGAAGCTGGGCTTTTAACCCAAGCATCACTGTGGAGTCTATGCTACTGACTTTGGTGTTTGACATGACTCTTGTTGTTATTGTTCAGTCTCTAAGTCATGTCTGACTCTGTGACTCCATGGACTGCAACATGCCAGGCTTCCCTGTCCTTTACTATCTCCTGAAGTTTTTTCAAATTCATGTCCATTGAGTGATGCCATCCAACCATTTCACCTGCTGCCTTCTTCTTTTGCCCTCAGTCTTTCCCAGTATCAGGGTCTTTTCTAGTGAGTTGACTGTTTGCATTAGGTGGCCAAAGTATTGGAGCTTCAGCATCAGTCCTTCCAATGAATATTCAGGGTTGATTTCCTTTAGGATTGACTGGTTGGTTTTCCTTGCAGTCCAAGGATCTCAACAGTCTTCTCCAACACCACAATTCAAAAGCGTCATTCAGCCTTCTTTATGGTCCAGCTTTCACATCTGTACTTGACTACTGCAAAAGCCAAAGCTCAGACTATATGGACCTTTGTCAGCAAAGTGATGTCTTTGCTTTTTAATATACTGTCTAAGTTTGTCATAGTTTTTCTTCCAAGGAGCAAGCGTCTTTTAATTTCATGGCTGAAGTCACTGTCAGCGCTGATTTTGGACCCCAAGAAAGTAAAACCTGACATTGACATGTCTCTTACATTGAGCCTCAATTGCCATGCTCTGCATACCTCCACTTCCCTTGATTACATTTTCTTCCCATAGGCATTTGTCCAGCACTTTGGCATCTTGGTTTCCTATCCTTTTCCTTACTATTCACACTTCATCTTCTGTGTGTGTGTACACTCAATCATGACTGACTCTTTGCTCCCTACGGACTGGGGCCTGCCAGGCTCCTCTGTCCATGGGATTGTCTCAGGCAAGAATGCTTTAGTGGGTTGCCATTTCATTCTCCAGGGGATCTTCCCAACCCAAGGATTAAACCCAAATCTCCTGCATTGGCAGGTGGATTCTTTACCACTGAGCCGCCTGGGAAGCCCCTTCATCTTCTATTAAGGCACATTTCAAAATAGATGCCTTACTGAATTTCATCTCAACAAGAAGAGGCACAAGTAATTCCTTCCTTCTCTGGGCTTGTGCAACCCTTTATCTAGGTTTCTCTTACTAAACTTGTATTACTTAACTAACTAACATCAGCTATTCATTTAGAGTTCTTGGTTCTCTTCTATTTCTCTAAGCTCCAGAAGATTGTCTTTTTCTCCCCCTTAAGTTTCCCTGTCCATTGAATATATTTTCTTATTCAAATGATGAATGAATTAACAGAGAACAATCCCATTCATAAACACAAAAATGAACAGAGTATAATTTAAGCAGAGTATAGTTTTTGCTTGACTTCCTTTCATTTTTGCTTGTCCTCTGACCTTTGGTCATCAGACCCAGGTGGGGAACCAGTGGCCAACCTATTTTGTATATCTGGTTCTGCTAAGGTGTAATGAGTATCCTCAGGCAGAATTCCCTTCTAGATCCTGGAATAGTTATGGGGCAAGTTTTAAGACCTCTAACATTGCCTTAGGGTACTTAAGCTAGCCGAGACTGGGTCAATTCACAACCCATGAAACTCTTAACACTTGGAATGCTTCTTTGTGCTACTGGAGTTTTCTAGCTACTTCTAAAAAGGTTTCAGGAAACAACAGCTTGAGAATGTCTCTTGGGTGGATCTGAATCTCATTTCATGAACTCAAGAATGCAAGAAGTATAACTTGATCTATATTTCAAGCCTTTACTCTTTAGGTAGAACTTAATTCCAATGAATTTAGGTATTCCTCCATCACTGTTTTCTTTCAGGTTTTGGGGTGTTTTATACATTGAGACATAATACTTTGGGTGGTGGGGGGGAAGCATCTGGGTACACAT
Source organism: Capricornis sumatraensis (assembly GCF_032405125.1). Taxonomy (NCBI): domain Eukaryota; kingdom Metazoa; phylum Chordata; class Mammalia; order Artiodactyla; family Bovidae; genus Capricornis; species Capricornis sumatraensis. Next base: position 200,994,563 of record NC_091069.1, read on the forward strand.
CCTCAGCCCACATTCCTGTTCCACCTGGTCCTTGGTGTTTGGTTCCTACAAGTTGCCCTGGGATATCCTTTGTTCTTACCTATGAGAGCCTTTTAGATCTATTAGTGCTCTCTTCTATTCCTGTTGGACCCTTGAGAATGTGTCATGGGCCATGGATAATGGAGTTTTCTCAGAAACGTCTACAAGACATTCATGCAACCTTGCTATTTTTGTGCCTTTTGGGCACATGGAATTCTTCTGCTGCTCCTGCACCAGCTGGAGCCCAAGGAGCTCTCTGAGCTCATTTGAGGCACCACCTTCCTAGACATATCCTGAAGTCAGTCTTCCCAAGAGTCTTGTCTTTTTCCAGGGTTCTGTTTTGGGCATGAGACATATGTCTATTGCTCTCAGATTCCATAGATATATCCAAGGGTTGCTGTGTCCCAAGATTCTTTTTTCATTGAATCTCAGATATCAATCCTTACATTCCTCATTTCATCTCCAATACTTTCTCCTTCCATCTCCCACCACCTAGTTTGGAGATTCACTCTCTATTCAGGCAACTTCTTATTCATCATGCAATCTTCCAAATCAGTGTCTGTTTTTTGTTTTAATTTTCCAAAGGATGTAGGCTTTTGAAAATTAAAAGCAGGAAAACACTCCTGTTTCTTTGCTATTTGTTTTCATATCCCTTCCTTGAGGTAACAACTACAGAAAGGCTTGGCTACTGATTTTATTTGCCGGACAGTAGGGATAGGAGCGGAGAAGGCAATGGCACCCCACTCCAGTATTCTTGCCTGGAAAATCCCATGGATGGAAGAGCCTGGTGGGCTGCAGTCCATGGGGTCGCGAAGAGTCGGACACAACTGAGCGAATTCGCTTTCACTTTTCAGTTTCATGCATTGGAGAAGGAAATGGCAACCCACTCCAGTGTTCTTGCCTGGAGAATCCCAGGGACAGGGAAGCCTGGTGGACTGCCGTCTCTGGGGTTGCACAGAGTCGGACACAACTGAAGCGACTTAGCAGCAGCAGCAGCAGCAGCAGCAGCAGGGATAGGAGGCCAGTAGTGAGAAGAGCTAAGGAAAGCAATAGATATTAGAGGGAAAAGTTGGATACCATTCACAGTTTTAGCATGCCACACAATATCACATACACATGTGAATGTCATCCTCTCCTGGATAGTTTTCAGAGCAGCTTCCTGGGCTCACACTGTTCTCAACAAGCATCTCTAGGGTAATTCTGTATGTCCTGCAGCCCTCTCATAGTTCCTGGAATCCAGCTTCTATGCTGGTTAATCTCTAAGCTTCTTTTCTCTCTTCCTCAGAAGGAGGAAAATAATAGAACTGTAGCCAGAATTCAACAACCTCTCCTCACACTGTAGGCACTCAGGCAGTAATAACTATTATTAATAATAGTAATAATAAATTGGTTAATGACAGATTACTGTTTGCTTATCTCTATTTTCAAATTTTGAAACAAACTATTATCTGTAGGATAATGATTTTTCATTCTGAAATTTATCAATGAATTCCAAATATTAGCACAGTTTTTACACCCATCTAGCCTTTCTTACATGCATCTACTTACCTTTTTCTCCTTCATAAGCAAACTGTCCCTTCTCCAGTGAGCATTTTTGTCCCTTGTCAATGTTGTAAACAATGCAGATAGTTGTTCAGAAACCCCGTTAAAGTCAGTGATCGTAAGCTAATACAGTAGAAGTGCTTTAGGAAAGGTATGGGCAGATTGAGGAAAGTCTGCGTGCAATCAGAGCGTGCAATGCAGAAAGGAAACCAGGGGTGGATGCTATGTAAACTGAATAATCTACTGTAATCTGTTTTGTAAAGACAGTTCACTTGTTTTACAGCTTTCCTTTAATTGAAGAAACTCATATAATTTGCTTTAAATATTTAATAAAGTCTTCATTCAGCTAAAAGCAAAAAATGTAGTCCATAAAGTAACTGAGTCAAGCCTGCCATTTCTTTATTCATATTTTATTATTTCATGCCTATTGAGCTACTTTGGCTGTGAGAAATAGAATTGATCTTGTGGGTTCTCTGTTAATTCACAAGGGTTTGTCGTGTTAAGTCTAGAAATCTTAGTGAATACAGAGATTCTCAGCTAGGCCCCAGTGAATCTCTGTATTCCCCCATTAGACCGGTGTGTTACCACAAAACTCAAATGATGATTGCTGCTGCTGCTGCTGCTAAGTCGCTTCAGTTGTGTCCGACTCTGTGCGACCCTGTACCTCTTCCTAATTTGCCAAAGGCTTTAAACCTTTAATCTTACGATTAGATACCTCTGTATATGTGTGTGTGCACAAACACATTTGTTTGTTTCATATCAAAAACAGTAAAAGTTGTTTTAACTTTTTCAATAAATTGGTCAATTGATACACACTGAAATTGAGTTATTTTATTAATATTCATTTGCTTTGCTGTTGCATATATTGGCAGCTAATAGATATTAATGGAATTGCTGGAAAAACTGTTTGTGGTTAGATAAACTGCTTCTGGTTCTTGCTTTTCATGAACACTGGCTAATTGTTCTATAATGCAGTCTTTCCAGCTCTTTTCACGGCAGGGCATATGTGTACAGTAATAATATTTTATATGAGACAGTGGGGTAAACGGCTCAGGAACTTGGCTGCTCAGGAACAGAGAGGATCAGTGTCATAGCACATCTGTGTCCTCTTCAAGACATAACAGTATGCTCCATGCATGTGCTGGGAAGCTGTATTATGGTGTATTGCAGACTACATATAGCTCTTAATTCTACTCATGACATTGTCTTCTTGATCTTATGATGGCATTAAGTATTTCACTAATCATCAGTGTTGTGTTTAATATTCTACAGAAGCACACTGTTAAATCTTCAGCTGCTCCCCTTCAAGGTTTGAGAGCCACTAGGAGATACAGTTGAGATCTTCCCTGGTAGCTCAGATGGTAAAGCGTCTTCCTACAATGCGGGAGACCAAGGTTCAATCCCTGGGCCAGGAAGATCCCCTGGAGAAGGAAACGGCAAACCACTCCAGTACTCTTACCTGGGAAATCCCATGGACAGAGGAGCCTGGTAGGCTATAGTCCATGGGGTCACAAAGAGTCTTTTATGTGTATTCAAATAAAGTACTCTTCCTTCCCTCCTAGTATGTTATTGGAAATGTGATGTGCTAATTTAGGGTGAGGAAAGGGACTAAAAACTGGAATTTACAGTTCCCAGGTTTGAGTTGAAGAACTTCCAGTTAACCAGCAAGATAGGCACATTCAGCTAATTCCTAAGCCTGCTTGATAAAACAAGACTAGTGACACATTTCCTGCTCAGAGATTATCTGAAGATCAAAGAAGATCTCATATAACAAAACACTCTGGAAGCTCAAGGAATGAAAGATAGATACATTGTGTTATCTTATTGAAAGTGGCCAGTGAGTCCTCAAGGGTAGTGGCAACTGCATGTAAGAATTCAAATGCTGAGGGTTGGTGAGTGTGGCTCAGGTGACAGCAAAGCTGACGCACACTCTCCTTCATCTTCCCCTCATCCTCCAGAGCAACCTGATACACTACCTGGGCCTCAGCCATCATCTGCTTGCACTGAACTTCATCATTGTTTCTTTTGGCAAGAAAAGTGCATGGTCGTCTGCTCGGGTGAAGGTGACTGACACTGACTTTGATGGTGTGGAAGTCAGAGTGTTTGAAGGCCCTCCAAAGCCAGAAGAGCCTCTGAAACGCAGCGTTGTTTACATCCATGGAGGAGGCTGGGCCTTGGCAAGCGCAAGTATGTCCTCACCTTTAGGTTGTTTGGGGTTGTGGCCGGCCCTGGCAGAGATATATGACTGGGTTGACTTTCTTACTGGGTGAGGAGAAAGGGACCACTGGACTTGGTCCCTTGGCAGTCCCAGTTACCCTACCATCCCAGCAAAGTTATTCATAGCACCCCTTCCTCCCCACTTGTCATTCTTGAAAGGATCCTGGTTTGGATGATTAATTGTATAGCTACCCTACACCAAGAGTTTTGCCTGTTTGTTAATTCAGGCAGACTGTTTTGAAAATATTTCCTGTAATCTAAATAATACACTAACTTATTGTGAAGTAGTGAAGTTGCTTTCTATACCCAAACAAGGTAAAGTTGGGCCAGAATATGAGGCAGGTATCTGTAGCTCTAGACTAACTTGTGTTTTGAAGACATCTTTCTATGAAATAGAACAAGGATGTCTGTGTATACAGGTTAATTCGTTAACATTTCATCTGCTTATGAAACCAAAGATGAAAATATAAAATGTATGCCCCAGTTAAAGGGAAATGACCTTGAAAATTTCAAGAACATTCTTTTTAGCATTGGATAACTTTCATAAGCAGAATACACATTAAAAATGGCAGGCAGCCAAGTGGAGCAGCCAGTGAAAAGCATACTAAGGAGGAGGGATAAGGGCCTTACCTCTGCTCATAATTATTATGGAGCTACTTTCTTATCTTCAGCCCAGAGATTATTTTCATCCATTAAATTTAAAGGCAATGGGACTTCCGTGGGACTTCATGGGACTTCCTTGGTGGTCTAGTAGCTAAGACTCCACACTGCCAATACAGGTCGCCTAGCTTTAGGGAACTACATTCCACATGCTGCAACATGCCACAGTTAAAATCCAGTGCAGCCAAATAAATAAATGTTGCTTTTAGTCACTCAGTCATGTCCAACTCTTTGCAACCCCATGAGCTGTGGCCCACCAGGCTTCTGTGTCCATGGAATTCCAGGCCAGAATACTGGAGTGGGTTGTCATACCCTTCTCCAGGGGGTGTTCCTGATCCAAGGATTGAGCCTGGGTCGCCTCCTTTGCAGGCAGATTCTTTACTGGCTGAGCCACCAAGGAAACGAAATAAATAAATAACAGTAAAAAAAAAAAAAAAAAAAAAGGCAATGGCCAAAAAGTGTAACTTTCTCTAGTAATCTCATTTCATTTAAGTCCATATTCATCATTTATTCTTTTATTCATTGATTTGTTCATATTTCCAACAAATGATTACTGAATATGTAGGTCTGCCCAGAGCCAAGAGGTTCCCTGGGGTATAGGACTTTGGGTATTAAAACCTCAAACAGTTGTGTGCAAACCTGGACCTTTGGTCACTCTAATGTGTGCTAGATGATGGGAATACAAAAATGAGTAAAACAGAGTCTCTGCCCTAGAAAGGATAGCATCTGTAGCGTTGGATGCTTGCCAGGAGAGACAGTACACCAGAGGCCAGGATGTGGAAGTGCCAGGAATGGTATGGATTGTGAGTCAGCTTAGCCTTTTCCACACAATTTTGACTCATCAGTCCCATCAGAGAAAAAAGGCTTAGTCTGGAGGAGATATCAAGTGTTTATGTAGTTATTGAACTTCTGGTTCTAATACTGCCTTGGAAAGTCTATAAATAAGGTATTTTGTGGCTTTCTGTTGAGACAATCTAGCACTTAATGTAAGAATATCCAAAGAACAGCTAAGGGATTAAAGTGTTACATATTAAAATATGTAAAACCTTTAGATTCTCTTTCTAAGAAGTGCTAAGACTTCCTAAAACTCTATTTGTTATATGTTGGTTTAAATGGAATACCATAGTCTTCAAATTGGTGACTTTTCTGAATCACAGCAAATGAGGGTATTAAAAGAAAAATTTGGGGGTTCTAAGGAGGGACTGCTTATTCACTACGATTTTGGGAAAGGCATACCTCTTTGAAGAATTACAAAATCAGAATGAATCTAATGTACTTTATATAGACAATTATGAAATAAATTTTCAGTTAACAACGCATTCGAAGGTAATCTTGTATGGATTTCCTGTTATTTATAGCAGTTGCGTTTTATCAGAAACCAGGTTAATTCTTCTGTATTTGTACTTGTAACTCTGTTAATGAGATGTATGTTCATATTTACTTTTTATTGTTCTTACTATTAATAACTTAAGTCTGAGTTAGTTAGCAGAATTTAAGAATGGTCAGTATTAAATAGACTGCATTATAGTGAGTGATTGCTCTCTTGTCTCTTTTAGAAATCAGGTATTATGATGAACTGTGCACAGCCATGGCTGAGGAATTGAATGCTGTCATTGTCTCCATTGAGTAAGTAATTAATAATTGTCATACAAGAAAATTTAACAAATGATCCTTAGTAACTATCTAGTTACTTTATAAGTGATAAAATGTAAAATTAAAGTCCAGAGAGGTGAACTGATCTTCCCAAGGTTAAAAAAAATGATTTCTGATGTAACTTAGAATTTCTTCAACTAGCTTTATAATGCCTCAAATTATCTTTTTTTACTTTAGTTTTAGAAACTTCTGGAAAAGGAATTAACTGAGATTTTGAGAGAAATATGCAATCAGTTATCTATGCAATCAGTATGATTACCACCTTTTATATCTAAAAACCAATAAGCGCTTTAAGAGAATCTGTCCTACATCCAAGAGTTGGAAAAGGTATTCTCCTGGAGTCAGGTTCTATAATTCAGACCTTGTAAACAGTGATGTGTTCACTATTCTTAGTATAGCCTATTATTATCATTGTTAGAATTAATATCAGTATTTTGAGTCGCTTCTAACAATTCTATATTAGCTGTTTTTCTGGGAAACTAAGAAGAATGTGCCCAAAGAAAAGCAATGCCAAAGAATGATCAAACTACCCCACAATTGGACTCATCTCACGTGCTAGCAAAGTAATGCTGAAACTTCTCCAACAGTACTTCTCAACAGTACATGAACCGTGAACTTCCAGATGTTCAAGCTGGATTTAGAAAAGGCAGAGAAACCCGAGATCAAATTGCCAACATCCACTGGATCATCGAAAAAGCAAGAGAGTTCCAGAAAAACATCTACTTCTGCTTTACTGATGATGCCAAAGCTTTTGACTGTGTGGATCACAACAAACTGTGGAAAATTCTGAAAGAGATGGGGAATACCAGGCCACCTGACCTGCCTCTTGAGAAATCTGTATGCAGGTCGGGAAGCAGCAGTTAGAACTGGACATGGAACAACAGTTTGGTTCCAAATCGGGAAAGGAGCATGTCAAGGCTGTATATTGTCACCCTGCTTATTTAACTTATATGCAGAGTACATCATGAGAAATGCTGGACTGAAGCACAAGCTAGAATCAAGACTGTTGGGAGAAATATCAGTAACCTCAGATATGACATCACCCTTATGGCAGAAAGTGAAGAAGAACTAAAGAGCCTCTTGATGAAAGTGAAAAACGAGAGTGAAAAAGTTGGCTTAAAGCTCAACATTCAGAAAACGAAGATCATGGCATCTGGCCCCATCACTTCATGGGAAATAGATGGGGAAAGAGTGGAAACAGTGACAGACTTTATTTTGGGGGGCCCCAAAATCACTGCAGATGGTGACTGCAGCCATGAAATTAAAAGACTCTTGTTCCTTGGAAGAAAAGCCATGATCAACCTAGACAGCATATTAAAAAGCAGAGACATTACTTTGCTAAAAAGGTCAGTCTAGTCAAAGCTTTGGTTTTTCCAGTAGTCATGTATGGATGTGAGAGTTGGACTGTAAAGATCGTGGAGTGCTGAAGAACTGATGCTTTTGAACTGTGGTGTTGGAGAAGACTCTTGAGAGTCCCTTGAACTGCAAAGAGATCCAACCAGTCCATCCTAAAGGAAATCAGTCTTGAATATTCATTGGAAGGACTGATGCTCCAATACTTTGGCCACTTGATGGGAAGAACTTATTCATTGGAAAAAACCCTCATGCTGGGAAAGATTGAAGGCAGGAGGAGAAGGGGATGACAGAGGATGAGATGATTGGATGACGTCACCGACCCAATGGACATGAGTTTGAGTATACTTCAAGAGTTGGTGATGGACAGGGAAACCTAGTGTGCTGCATTTCATGGGGTCACAAAAAGTTGGACACAACTGAGTGACTGAACTGAACTGAACTGAAGAATGTGAAAAATAGTTTTAACAACTGCAATGATTGTAGTCACACAAAAAATCATGGTGTTCCATGGCAGGTGGTGCAGGTGCTATGTGTACACTGTTTCTCCTCCTTCAGATCTTTGTCCAAATATTATCCTTTCAACAAGGCCTTCCTTCATACCCCTAAAATTTCAGTCCACTTTTCTTCTGTTTTATTTTTCTCCAAAATTATCAATTATAATTCTCCAAATTTTCAAAACTATCTCCAATTATCAGTGGACTGACAGATCATATATATAACTTATTATGTGTTTATTGTATCAGGTAGAAATAGAAGATGTAAATTTTGTGAAGGCAGAGATTTTAGGGATGGTTGTCTGTTTTGCTCATAGCTGATCATTAGTGTCTGGAATTGTCCCTGGCAGATAGAAGACATTTGTGATATTGTGATTTGTAAGAAATATATGTTTGGTCATACAGATGACCAAATATATATTTTTCATATTTATTTATTCTTCATCCAAAGTTCCCAGATCCTTGAAATTTCCTGTATTCAGAGTAGAAAGATGTCTTTGCTTTGTGAATGAGATGACCTTTGGAAGCACCTAAGGATGGGGATACTGGTTGCCAGGAGAACCAACCATGTGATTAGAGGGCTGGAACTTTCCTATACCCTGGTCTCTGAGGAGGGGAGAGGGGCTGGAGGCTGAATCAATTGCCAGTGGTCAGTGATTTAATCAGTCATACCTATGTAATGAATCGTCCATGAAAACCCAAAGGACAGGGTTCAGAAAGCTTCCACTTGGTGAACATATGTAAATGGGAGAGTGGTACACCTTTGAGAGGACATGAAAGCTCTGAACCCTTCCTATGTACCTTGCCCTTCATATCTCTTCTGTCTGGCTGTTCCTGAGTTGTATCCTTTTATAATAAATCAGTAACCTGGAGAGCAAAACGTTTCTCTGAGTTCTGTGAGCTGCTCTAGCAAATTAATTGAGCCTAAGGAGGAAGTCGTGGAACCCTCTGATTTATAGCCAGGTGGAAAGAAGTATAAGTAATAACTTGGACTTGGGATTGCCAGCCTGAGTTGGAGGGGATTATTGGAACCTCCCATCTATAGCTTGCTGAAAAACATAGGTGATTACTTGGGCTTGTGTCCAGTGTCTGAAGTAGGGCAGGTATCTACAGTTTTGTAAGTGGTGGTTTAGTCACTAAGTTGTGTCCAACTCTTTGTGACCCCATGGACTGTAGCTCACCAGGCTTCCCTGTCCATAACATTTTCCAGGAAATAATACTGGAGTAGGTTGCCATTTCCTTCTCCAGGGGATCTTCCCAACCTGACCCAGGCATTGAACCCAGGTCTGCATTTCACGTGGTCTCCTGCATTGCAGGCAGATTCTTTACTGACTGAACCACAGAGAACAAATGTTGATCCTTTAATCTATGGAATCTGATGCTATCTCCAGGTAGATACTCGCAGAATTGAGTTGAACTGAAAGACACCCAACTGATGTCTGGTGCATTGCTTGATGGAGGTATGGGACAAGACCCTCCCCTACCCCAGCACCCCCCCAACAAACAAACACACATTGAAAATTAGTCACAAAACACCAGAAAAACACTTAACACCTATTTATGGAATGAATGAATAAAGAGTTTTGCTTAGTTCTCGAAAAAGTCATCCAAAATAAGTATTTTGATAATTTTCCTCATAGATGAGGAATTTGAGATCTATAAAGTTAAGTAATCTGCATGAAGTCACAAAGGTGGAGTGAAGAATTGAATAAGTAAGGTGGAATCACACCCCAGGTTCCTGTGTTTCTTTGAGCCAGAATCAAACTAACATTAAAGGACTTCTGGTTCAAGATGGTGGAGTAGATGGACGTGTGCTCATCTCCTCATGTGAGAGCACCAAAATCGCAAATAACTGTTAAACAACCATAGATAGGAGGTTGCTGGAACTCACCAAAAAGAGATACGCCACATCCAAAGACAAAGAAGAAGCCGCAGTGAGATAGTAGGAGGGGTACAATCAGAATAAGATCAAATCCCATAACCACCAGGTGTGTGGCATACAAACTGGAGAATAATAATACCAAAAAAGTCCTCCCATTGTTGTGAAGGTTCTGAGCCCCATATCAGGCTTCCCAGACTGGGGATCTGACAAAGGGACTGAAAGTCCCCTGAGAATCTGATCCTGAGGGTCAGTGGGATTTGATTATAGGACTTTCAGAGGACTGGGGGAAACAAAAACTCCAGTCTTGGAGGGTACAAAAAAAATTTTGTGTGCACCAAGACCCAGAGGAAAGGAGCAATGACCCCACAGGAAACTGAACCAAAACACCTTCTAGTGTTGGAGGGCCTCCTGGGGAGGTTGGATCAGCAGGGGCTTACCACAGGGATGGGGCGCTGGCAGCGGCAGTCCTGGAAGGTCCCTCTTGGCATAAGCCCTCTTGGCGGTCACTATTAACCCTACCATAGAGCCTGTAGACCCCAGGACTGGGTTGCCTCAGGCACAACTACCAGGGAGGGAGTGTAATCCCAGCCATCAGCATATAGTTGGACTAAAGCTTTACTGAACAAGGTCCTGCCCACCAGAGCAAGACCTAGCTTTTCCCACCCTGTCGCTCCCATCAAGAAGCTTACAGAAATCTCTTAGCCTCATCCACCAGAGGGCAGATAGAAGAAGCAAGAAGAACTACAATCCCACAGCAGCTAGAAAGAAAACTACATTACAGAAAGTTAATCAGGATGGAAAAGCAGAGTTACATCCCAGATGAAAGAACAATAATATAAAACCCCAGAAAAACAACTAAATGAAGTGGAGATAAGCTTCAGAATAATGATAGTAAAGATGATCCAGGATCTCAGAAACAGAATAGAGAAGATGCAAGAAATGTTTACCAAAGACCTAGAAGAACTAAAGAACAAACAAACAGAGATGAAAAATGTTATGCCCGAAGTCCGAGTCCCCAGAACTGAGAGAATATGTCCACAGCAATGCAAAAACATAAAGGGGTTTTATTGCTAGCTCGAGCTAGGGCTCCCATCTCATCCAGTGCAGCGGAGTCTCAATGAGAGCCCCGAGTTCTGAATCACAGCTGCTTTTATACAGGCGGTTCTTAGTACAGCTGGTGGGTAATGATTGGTTGAGCCTTACTCACGCGCGTGATTTTCAAATCCCGCATCCCTATCTGGATTGGCTCAGGTTTGGCGCCATCGGGGACTTTCCCAGGGTGTGGTTCCCCGGAATCATGACTCAGGTTTTAATGCGGTTTCGCGCCAGCGGGGACTTTCCCAGGGTGTGGTTTCCCGGAATCATGACTCAGGTTTTACAAGAATCTGAATCTTAGGCCTAGTATAGCTTGTTGAGCCTGTCATGGCTCAGGTCTGGTCCCTTAACAAAAAATAGCCTAAAAAGGATCAATAGCAGAATAACTAAGGCAGAAGAATGGATAAGTGACTTGGAGGACAGAATGGTAGAAATCACTGCTGCAGAACAGAATATAGAAAAAAGAATGAAAAAAAAAAAAAAAAAAGACAGCCTACAAGACCTCTGGGACAACATTAAACACACCAGTATTTTCATTATAGGGGTCCCAAAAGGAGAAGAGAGAGAGAGAGAATCTGAGAAAATATTTGAAGACGTAATAGCTGAAAACTTCCCTAACATGGGAAAGAAATAGTCAACCAAGTCCAGGAAGCACAGAGAATCCCAGGTAGGATAAACCCAAGGAGAAACACCCCAGTACGCATAGTAATCAAACTCAAAAAAATTAAAGACAAAGATAAACTTCTAAAAACATCAAGGGAAAAATGACAAATATCATATAAGGGAACTCCCATCAGGTTATCAGCTGATTTCTCAATAGAAATTTTACAAGCCAGAAGGGAATGGCACAATATATTTAATGTGATGAAGGGGAAGAACCTATAACCAAGAATACTCTGCCCAGCAAGAAGATTCTCATTCAGATTTGATGGAGAAATCAAAAGCTTTCCAGACAAGCAAAAATTAAGAGAATTCAACACCACCAAACCAGCTTTACGACAAATGTTAAAGAAACTCCTCTAGGCAGGAAACACAAGAGAAGGAAAAGACCTACAGAAAATAAACTCAAAACTATTAAGAAAATGGTGATAGGATCATACATATTGATAATTACCTTAAATGTAAATGGATTAAAAGCACCAACCAAAAGACATAGCTGGATGGGTGGATAAAAACATGTGCATGGATGCACTTCCACTTACCACATCACTCTGCTTGACCCCTCAAGTTGTTTGTAATTATTTTATATTGTTAAGTTAATCATATTCCCACTATGGCTTACAATTATAATTATCTTTTATTTTTTGTCAGGCTATTGATTGTGAAAACTGATAAACTTCTTTTATTATTGTGATTATGTAACTATTACCCACTTAATACCATTGTATCATGATTGATCAACAGAAAAATAATTCTAAAAAGAATTCTATATCATCAAAGCTACCATTTAATAGAAAAACTTGTAATCACTTTTTAAAATCCAGATGCATATCAGAATTACCTTGGAATTTTTTGAAAAATACAAATGCCCAGGTATTGTTTTTATTTCTCCAAAGCTCCAGATATGTTTCTAATAAACAGTCATGTTTAAAAACAACTGGACTGTTTGATGATTTTATACTTTCATCTAGTTTGTTTCACTTTTTATATTTTATATTCAGTGCTCCCATTTCATATAGTTTATGTTTTCCAATTTTTCCAGCTCTTCTTTTTTTTTAATGTTCTTTTTCATGCCTTTATCAAGAGTAATAGAAAAACTTTTGTACACATATATATGGGAATTACCTGGTAGCTCAGTGGTAAAAAAAATCAGCCTGCAATGCAGGAGACACAAGAGACGTGGGTTCAATCCCTGGGTCGAGAAGAGCCCCTGGAGAAGGCAATGGCTACCCACTCTAGTATTCTTGCCTTGAAAATTCCATGAACAGAGGAGTTTGGTGGGCTCTTTCAGGTCTCAAAGAATCAGACATGACTGAGTGACTTTTAGTTAGTTAGTGTGTGATTGTCCTGTCACATTGATCTAAGTGCAGCAGGAAGTATTAGTTATTGTACAAAGTCTGCCTTGTTCTGCCAGAAGGCAACCAAGGGCCAGACAATTGTCAAGAACCAAGGAAACAAGAGAGGCCCCAAGTCCCATTAAGACTTTACATAGGAGTCAACCTACTACATCATTTTACTTATCTATTGATCAGATTACTTATCTTTTGAATAAGTGTCTCAGGTCTTTCCCTGACTCACAGGTATATTCCTCTGCTGTGACCTGCAGGGTTTCTGCAAAACAGTCAGACCCAACTGAACAACTAAGCACACAAACACATACATATACATAAATAGTATGTATAATATATATATTTTAGAAAACTTATGAATTTTCGCCTAACGAAAAAATTTATGACATTTTGATTCCACTTCTTTGACTTGGTATGAATAGAATGCTACATTTCTTATTTTTAAAAAGTAGATATGCAACAAGCAACAGAGGTTTACTGTAGAGCACAGGGAACTATAGTCAATATCTTATAATAACCTATAATGGAAAATAATCTCAAAAAATAATTGAAAAAAGAAATATAACATTGAAGGAAGCTAATGACAACAAGTGACAGGTTTATGGCAACATTTGCCACGTTCCATGCCCTGACCTTGCCTTATCTTCCCTCTGCCTCTCTCTGCCAACTGAGATCCTATTCACAGCTTATCTCTTCTTTGCCCCTAGATCAGGAACCTAAGGGAATCCTTGCCTCTCCAGTCCCTTAGAAGGGCTAGTCTCCAAAGTCATTGAAGCAGCTCTGACCCTATGAACAAGAATCTTAGAACCAGAGTGGTGCTGTGGCAGCCTCCTCAGCAAATTTGACACTAGACAGCCCTAGACAACTTCCAGGCCATCCTGGATACTCATCAGGGCCTCCCAGATCACTCAAGGGGCCCCTCGTGCAATTTTATATTGCGAGAAGTGTCAAGTAAATTTTTATATCATATGGCCTGGGCAGCTGGTCAGAGGAAGACTGCAGCTGTTTAAGCAGATGAAACCCCATTATAGATCAAGGCCCTGAAGCTCAGTGCTAGTGAGCTGGCCTCAGGGCCTCTTCAGTGGTTTCCTGTGTAGCTCCAGTTCCTCAAAAGCCAGAGCAAAGGACAGAAGGTGGTCTTGTTTTACTTGGCACCATGAGGATTCTTCACATGAGCTTTATCTTCCAAGTGTTCTTTTAAGCCTAGGTTTATCATAAAACAAAGAAGGATAGATATGATGTTTTAAGATTTTTTTAAAAGAAGTTAAATATAGAGCAACAGAATGGGTCTGACTTGTTCAGTTGGGTCTGACAGAAACAGGGTTTCTGCAGGGTTTCTTTTATAGAAACCCTTAGCAGTAGCAGCAGCAGCAGGTCACAGCAGAAGAACAATACACCTGTGAGCCAGTGAAAGACCTGAGACACTTATTCAAAAGACTAGAGAGCTCTTCAAGAAAATTAGAGACACCAAGGGGACGTTTCATGCAGATATGGGCACAATAAAGGACAAAAATGGTATGGACCTAAAAGAAGCAGAAGATATTAAGAAGAGGTGGCAAGAATAGACAGAAGAACTATACAAAAAAGATCTTCATGACCAAGATAATCACTATGGTGTGATCACTCACCTAGAGCTAGACATCCTGGAATGCGAAGTCAAGTGGGCCTTAGGAAGCATCACTACGAACAAAGCTAGTGGAGGTGATGGAATTCCAGTTGATCTATTTCAAATCCTAAAAGATGATGCTGTGAAAGTGCTGCACTCAGTATGCCAGCAAATTTGGAAAACTCAGCAGTGGCCACAGGACTGTTAAAGGTCAGTTTCCATTCCAATCCCAAAGAAAGGCAATGCTAAAGAATGATCAAACTACTGCACAGTTGCATTCATCTCACATGCTAGTAAAGTAATGCTCAAAATTCTCCAAGCCAGGCTTCAACAGTACATGAACTGTGAACTTCCAGATGTTCAAGCTGGATTTAGAAAAGGCAGAGGAACCCAAGATCAAATTGCCAACATCTACTGGATCATGGAAAAAGCAAGAGAGTTCCAGAAAAACATCTATTTCTGCTTTATTGACTATGCCAAAGCCTTTGACTGTGTGGATCACAATAAACTGTGAAAAATTCTGAAAGAGATGGGAATACCAGACCACCTGACCTGCCTCCTGAGAAATCTGTATGCAGGTCAGGAAGCAACAGTTAGAACTGGACATGGAACACATTGGTTCCAAATAGGAAAAGGAGTATGTCAAGGCTATATATTGTCACCCTGCTTATTTAACTTATATGCAGAGTACATCATGAGAAATGCTGGGCTGGATGAAGCACAAACTGGAATCAAGATTACTGGAAGAAATATCAATAACTTCAGATGACACCACCCTTATGGCAGAAAGTGAAGAAGAACTAAAAAGCCTCTTGATGAAAGTGAAAGAGGAGAGTGAAAAAGTTGGCTTAAAGCTCAACATTCAGAAAACGAAGATAATGGCATCTGGTCCCATCACTTCATGGGATATAGATGGGGAAACAGTGGAAACAGTGTCAGACTTTACTTTTTGGGCTCCAAAATCACTGCAGATGGTGACTGCAGCCATGAAATTAGAAGACGCTTACTCCTTGGAAGAAATGTTATGACCAACCTCAGTTCAGTTCAGTTCAGTTCAGCCACTCAGTCGTGTCCGACTCTTTGACCAACCTAGACAGCATATTAAAAAGCAGAGACATTACTTTGTCAACAAGGGTGTGTCTAGTTAAGGCTATGGTTTTTCCAGTAGTCATGTATGGATGTGAGAGTTGAACTGTAAAAAAAGCTGAGTGCCAAAGAATTGATGCTTTTGAACTGTAGCATTGGAGAAGACTCTTGAGAATCCCTTGGACTGCAAGGGGATCCAACCAGTCCATTCTAAAGGAAATTAGTCTTGAATATTCATTCGAAGGACTGATGTTGAAGCTGAACCGCCAATACTTTGGCCACCTGATGTGAAGCGCTGTCTCATTTGAAAAGACTCTGATGCTGGGAAAGGTTGAAGGCGGGAGGAGAAAGGGACAACAGAGGATGAGATGGTTGGATGGCATCACTGACTCAAGGGGCATGAGTTTCAGTAAACTCCGGGAGTTGGGGATGGACAAGGAGGCCTGTCCTGCTGCAGTTCATGGTGTCACAAAAAGTCAGACTGATGGAGCGACTGAACTGAATGAATAAATACACTTTGAGTTGGGTTAATGACTTCAGAGAGTTGTTACAAGAATCAGTTTGGACATCTGAGATGAAAGGGCCTTGGATGCTCTAAGGCACTAGGCAAGTCTGGAGGCTCAGTGCCCTAGCCCGTGTACAGAAAGGTCCAGCTTTATTCATCAACATGGTTGGAACTCAAGGAACTTTTCTTTGCAGCAATATTGACCTAAGGTGATTAGGATCCATCCAGGCCAGCCACCCGTGAAGAGCCACATAACCTGTATGTTCTAGTTGAGGTATGGCCAACACCATAAGACTGTGATGTTTCTCTTGGAAAGTATGTTCAGAGGTCTGACGTGGGACCATATTTCTTCTCACTGTTCACCTCTTTCTTCCTTCTTCTATTCCATAAATATCTATTGACTTCCTGTAATGTGCCAGCTATTGTGTTAAATTCTGATGCATAACAGTGAGACAAACATAAACTCTGCCCTCTAAGAGTTTACAGTCTAGATGGGAAAGCAAATCTTGAACAAGTAATGTTAATAATGTGATAAGTGGTTTGAAATAGAAAGGGAAGTAGTAATGGAGGCATCTAATAGATAAGATGTTACCTAGTTCGAAGGTTTGAATTGTACTCCTAAGGATGAGGAGAACCTAGTTAAAAGAGTGAGTTGGTCATGGAAGTACAAAGTTGGGAAATGAGAGGAATTGGGAGGAAAGGAGGAGGATGAGAACATTAAGGAAATGAAATATGAGAGGTGAGTAATGGAGGGACTCATGCTTCTGGAGATAACTAAGGAAAATAAGAAATATGGTGTATACCTGGAAAGCCTTCAGAAATATGGTGGACTGTTGATTCTCTTGGAATTCCTTCTTCTAGCAGGGAGGCTGTCTGGACACAACTGCTCCTTATCCTTGAGGCTAACAGGAGTGGGCAGTGTTGTCATGGCTTTGTTTCAGTGTGGGGATGGCCTTCTGGAAGGTTATATATAATCTGAGGAAGCTGATAGGCAAGGGTTGAGGATGAAATCACTTCACATGAAGCACAACCATGAGCTGGAACTCCTGAGTTAACATCATTGGTATTGGCTCAAGATTCTGGGGACAGATATAACAACTAAGGTAGATAAAGATCTCAAGGCATACAAATAGGCCCTGACTTCTATTCAGTAGCTTCAACAACACTATGCTATTTTTACACATAATTACACAATAAGTATTTGTGAAGTAAATGAAAGAGTTTACCTTATAATATCAAAAATACATGGATATATCCTCATTTACATAACCTGGGAGGGAAGTTTATGTTTATAAGCTTATTTTCATAAACTTCAGTGCAGTTTAACTATAGTTTATATAATGAAACACAATACTAAAACCACAGAACATCAGGGAGAAGGAATATTAAACTTTTTTGAAAGATAAGATGCTAATGTACAGCATGGGGAATATAATCAGCAATATTATATTAACTGTGTATGGTGACAAATGGTAACTAGACTTATTGTAGTCATCATGTCATAATATATATAAATGTCGAATCAGTATGTTGTACATGTATGGTCATTGTACTTCAATTACAAAAAGATGTAAGATAATAACAAAGTATTATTATGCTGGATATTATTAAATTCTAGCTTTTTTGGTTGCGAAAAATGGTTTCAAGTTGTGTTTTGCTTAAGTCTTTGCTACACTCAAACCTTCTATTTTGTGTTGATGGAGACCTTTTCCCATCCACCAAATATCAGGTAGCACTATGCACAGAGAACTTAAAACTTGACAGAGCTGTAAAGAAGAACGTTGCTCAGTAGACAGAAAGGAAGCTGGAGTGTGTATCTTGGTCTGCTGCTAACAGTTATAAGCAATGGGACTTTTATGACTCTGTCTTCCTCATCCATAAGATTAGATGAGTGCAAGCTGACAAAATCACAAAGCTTCTAGGAGGCACAGTGAGACAAACATGTTGATAGTTGTTCAAACAAGATACTGTGAAAGACAGGACGTGACAGTCACCTCACTGTGACTTGCCCTCTGCTCCTTTTCCTGCTCTTCCTCCCTGTCCTGAGTGGAGAAATCCTCACGTATCACCCTGACTCAGGCAGCCCTGGGAGGTGGGCAGACTGAATTTCTTGAGGGTTCCCTCCAAGAAAGGGAAGATTTGTCCCAAACTTTCTTTTTACTCAGTCCAGGCCACTGTATTAGCAAACCTAAAGGCCAGTGTTAGAAACAGTTTAATGCTACAGAAAGATAATATTGTGGCTTCTTTTTAAAATGTAGGTTGTTTTAGATCCTTAACAATCATTAACTAATGAATGTCTCCTTTTTAGACATATTAAGGTAAAGTCTTCTTGACTCTGTTTTTGACTAAAAAAATAAAAATTCACTGGTTTCTCTCTTGTGGTTTAGGCCTTTTAGAATTTGTGGGGAGGAGGGTGAAGCTGTACAGAAAGCCTGTGCTGTTAACAAGCAGTGAGCTGGGGAAGCTTAGTTCCACCCACACCTGAGCCCAGAGCTCAGTTTAGCTTCTGAAATCACAGAGAAAGTAGGTCAGAGGGACTTTGCACCAAGCCTACTTGGGCTCCAGTGGCCCCCTGAGGGACTGCTTGGCTCTTTAGCACCCCTTGAAGTTAAAGGCAAGGTTTGTATCTGAATGGGGGAAGGGAGGCTGGGGAGCTCCCAGCTGTGTCCATGGAGAAGCCTTAACTTGCAAACAGCATCAGGGAATCACATTGTTTGAATGGATCATAATTCTAGGATCAGTCACTCCTAGGATTTTGATGATACATCCTGACATCTGTCAGTTCTTTTGAATGTACTTATTGTCCAATCAACCAAGTTTTTGTTAAGCTCAGCTCTCCCTTGCTGAATGACTGATAGTCAAAGGTATCTCTGGAGGCAATTTTGAGAGAAGAAACAGAAAGGAAAACCCTTCCTCAACCTTTATGCGCAAACATTATTGCACAAATGAAAAGAGAAACAATTATATCTATTCACAGTGTTTCATAATTTTATTATAAATTTTATTATATTCTTCTAAAGGAAAGGAAGCTTTACCTATTAGAAGAATAAACAGATTCTTCCTCTGGAGTTGTCTCCCTCAAACAGCACAGTAAAAGTGTAATGTTGATTTGTTTCAGATAACCCCGCTGAACATACAGGTTCCTTAAGACTGAGCAAAATATTAACATTTTTTTATGTTCTCAAGATGAATCTATTGAGCTCTTCTTGGGAGACAGTAAAAAGGGGGAAAAAAAGATGGGGGCAGGGGGCAAAGAAGGAATGTGATTTTGTCTCCCTCTTGAATCAAGTAGGAGTAGAATTTCGTTCCAGAATATCACATGTACCTTTCACCCACCTGGCACTACATGAATAGAACTCAGTGTCCTTCGAGACTGCAGAAGGCTGTCCTAGTGTTTCCAGGCCAGGTTATTTTGAGGAAGAATGTACTTTATAACACTCTCAGAACACTAGTGTCACTCAGGGATTCCATTTCCAGAGTCATCCTCCTTGAACTCTGGACTCATGTATCTACCTTTGACTTAAGGAGGAATTTGTCAGTCGTTCTGAGCATTGCTCCATCTCTCTGCTCACTAATAAAGTAGGTAATGAATTAATAGATTGTGGAAATGGCACTGCTTATACCTGGACCACTTTAGTACATAATTATGACTTTCTGTCTATTCCTAGAAGCTGGCATGTCTGTTATGACTTACTGTAAGAGAGACTTTGAGGGCTCCAAAAAAGGAGAGCTGCATTTGGCTGGGCTCTTAGAAGTTTTCATGGAGGAAGCTGCATTTGAGATGAGACTTAAAGAATGGGAACGTTTGATATGGAATTGCTGGGTGAAGGGCACATGGGATGGAGAGAGGGATCAATGCTTTGGGAACAGGAACAGGAAGATATGTTCAGAGGATACTGATGGTACAGCTGGATTCAGTGATATTTCGGAACCCTGGCATCACTTGGAAGACTTTTTCTTCAAATACAGATATGCTGGGCTCCACTTCAGATCAAATAAATGGGAATGTTTTGTGGAGGAGCTCAAACCTCAGTGTTTTTTTTTTTTTAATAAATCTCCCAAGATTATCCTAAGGTGCATACAGAGTTGAGAAACTCTGAGCTATGCAGGGCCTACAGACAGCCCTTGGAGACGTGCCTGAAGAGTAGGTGATTAGGGAACAATTTCTTTTTTCAATGTCTTTAAAGGTATATGGCTTAATATTTTCCCTACTATAACAGTGCTGCTATAATGACAGATTTTACATATAAAAGGTATACACTAAATACCTTTTATAGTAAAAGGTATACACTAAATATATTAAAGGTATAAAAGTTAAAATTTTATTTGGGATGAATAAAAATATCATTATTAAATTATTAAATTTATTTAAAGATTTATCATGTACGGATAATTAAAGATGTACCATGGGCCAGATGCTGTCTCAGCTGATTTGTTTTGAGAGTATTGCAAAAACATTGAAATCATGAGAGAAGTTCTGGGCTGTGAGAAATCTACAGTTTTGAGAATTTACTGCTTTGACAAGGTAATAAGGACACACATGTACATTTGAAGTCTGTGGGTTTTGAAGAATGAGAATATTTTAAAAGGATGAGGCATGTGGGGTATAAATTTGGATTGTAGCTTTGCCATTTACTAGCTGTTGTAGGTTGGTTATGCATCCCCTTTGAGCTGCTTGTTCACACCCTTAAACCCACAGATTTACTCTGAGATTTGAGTGTAACCTCTGTAGAGCACCTGGTGAAGTGCCTCACCTAGCAGGAAAAAGTTAATTTTTGTAGAGTGTACATATACATTAAATTGAGTAAGCCTCATTCTCGAGTTTACACCAAATTTTGTTCTTCTGGTAGGAGGCACGTGTTGTAATAGGTAGGCAGAAGCTAAACACTGCAGAGTCATCTATTCTTCACTGAGTTAGGCAAATTGAGACTGTATTTGCCACAAATTCATCAGGTGCTTCAACTCAATACAACTGGGGAGGGAAAAGGCGGAATCCTCTTTGAGTACTTTGCAGGGACACAGACTTGAACAAAAGCAGCAGATGCATGTATCTATGCATGCTTTCTTTGACTATACCACTCATAAATTTCCTCCTGACTCTCAGTTTTCTGTGTCTGCAATGCTATTACAGAACTATTGTGATGCTTCTCAGGTCAATTCTGAGCTACTTTGAAGGCTCATCTTACACTAGGTGACCTCAGAAATATCTAGTTTCACTGCATTCTTCAGTCTGTGAAAATAGTATCCATTCTTAGTGACTAAAACCAGAGAATGTTTCCAGAGTGAAGAAAGATAAGGGGAGGAGCAGTTTAGGAGACTGACCTTCAAGGAAACCAGGAGGACTAGGTTGTTTACTCTGTTACTTGAGCCGGTTATTAATCAACTCTGGAGGAGGAAATGGCAACCCCCTCAAGTACTGCCGAGAGAATCCCATGTACAGAGGAGCCTGGCAGGGTACAGTCTGTGGAGTCACAAAGAGTTGGATGCGACTAAAGCAACTTAGCACCATTAATCAACTCATAAGATTTGAGGCAATAGAATGTTTTTTAGATTATCAGTTCCTCTTGGTTCAAAAGTCACTAAGATCTTTTGTGAAACAACATCTGAACATTTGATTCACATGTATGTTCATAACATAGCAAAATATGTTCTCACCCCCTGGGCCACCAAGAAGACAGCCTCTCATGCTGTCTGGCATCTTTCTGAGACAAAACAGCCTGTATTTTCACACCTTGAGTCATAAAATGCAGTTATTCTTATTTCATTGAAAGAATTAAGAATTCAATTTGGTAATAATGAAATTTAAAAATTGAAACCTCATCCCAGAATTGATGGTAAATAGACTCATATGAGATGACTCCACCTATTGGACAAAGTGGTGTACTCCTACTCCTATCACCCATTACTAATAAATGAACCATGATGTGGGAGCTTCACTAAGGCACTGTGAAAATCAACTGGAGAAAAATAATTTCAGATGATTACTTGGTCATCACAAATGGAAAAGTAGAAAAGAAATTAGAAAACTTATTTTATCTGTTACAGGACAACCACTAAGGAAATTTCTTATTGCATTCTATGTTTAAAATGTAGTCATTCCTGAAAGACCAAGATATACATTCACTGTTTATCAAAGCATTTCACAAATATTTGTTGATCTGATTGTGTCTGCACAGAATGTCAAGATTTTTTTGGTGGCTGCACTGTGTAGCTTTGGGGATTTTAGTTCCCTGACCAAGGATTGAACCTGTGCCCCCTGAAATGGAAGCATGGCATCCTAAGCAGAAGACTACCAGGGAATTCCCAGAATGTCAAGATATTTAATCAACTATATATCTGGAATTTAGATGGAGGAAATGAATGGCCTGTGTAGAGTAGTATAGAAAAACTAATTTCTGAGAATAAATATGCTAATTATAAATTTGAAATCAAAGGACTTGAGTATTAACTGACTATTATTAGATTTTATTTATTTTTTTAAATGTTTTTATCATTTTATTAGGAATAATTCCAAATGGGTTATGAAGAAAACTTATTCATTGAGTTTGATGAGTTTTCCAAAAACTCTTAATGAAGATATGTTCACCAATAAACAATAAAACATCAGCAGAACTATCATATACTGGGCAAAGAGTCAGGCTGATACCAAAAGCAACATGCAACATAAAAAAGATATAATATAAAGGAAGACAATCTGCTGAGGATTAAAAATCATCTCCATATGCACTCTTTACATCTAGCACAGAACTAATTATCAAATCCAAACCACACCAAGGTAAGCTTGGCTGATGGAAGCCAGGAGTCAATAACAATGGGGGGAGAAATAGAAGTTCCTCAGTGCAAGATCTGAATAGTGTTTTGGAGCATTTCCCTGGCTGGTACAAGCAGTATTAAAAAATCTTTTTGGCAAGGGGGGAAAATAAATACAAATGGAATGCTACATTTTTTTAAATCAGCAGACTGTCCCAGGAATGATAAAGGTATCATTTAAAGTAGCAAGGGGTAACTTTAAAACATCATTCGTTTTGGGCTCAAAAAAAAAAAAAAAAAACATTCAAAATGGATTTATTTAAAAGGTGTCACATTAGCTAAGTCCAGGCATTTAGGCTTAAGGAAAGTAAAAGAGGACACTTTTTTTTTCCCAAGTTAAGGAGACTCTGTTTAAAACCAAGCATATTGCTAAATGGCAACATTATACTTGGTAAATAATAATTGGCAACAAAATAAGTTTAAACGCAGTAATATTCTGCCCAAACCAGTCCCAGATACTGTTTAATAACCAAGATGCAAACTAATTTTGTTGTAACAAGCCTAGACCAATTCTATCAAACATGTCCTTGGTTAGATATCCAGCTTCATTTAACGTTTTGAAAGCTCATTTGACAGCCAGTCAAGTCCCTCATACAGACCGGTTCCTTGTGTAGCACAAGTGGCTTGAACATACCATGTTCTGTTACGAAGGGACTGAAGACCTAATTTATCTGTCATTTCGCTAATGGCCATAGCATTCGGCAAGTCCTGTTTGTTTGCAAAAAGCAGCAACACTGCATCTCGCAACTCATCTTCCTGAAGCATTTTCTGCAGCTCTTCTGCTCCTTCCTGAATTCTTTCACGATCATTGCTATCTACCACAAAAATAAGACCCTGGGTATTTTGAAAGTAATGCCTCCAGAGAGGCCTAATTTTATCTTGACCACCAACATCCCATACTGTGAAACAAATGTTCTTATATTCTACTGTTTCCACATTAAAACCAATGGTAGGAATGGTGGTGACTATCTCCCCTAACTTCAGTTTATACAGAATGGTCGTCTTGCCAGCAGCATCCAATCCAACCATCAAAATGCGCATCTGCTTCTTGCCGAAGAGCCGGGAGAAGAGGGAGGAGATGGTGAGGCCCATGGCGGTAGTGGCACTTGCAATGGGCAGGAGCAAAAGGGGTTTGGGGCGTCCCCGGGACTTCTCCTTTTACGTTCCCAGAAAACTCGGCGAGGAAAGAGCTGCTGAGGATGAAAGACGGCTGCGGGGACGGTTCGCTAGCCGGCGTGTCCGAAAAAGCTCCCGGACAGCGGGATGAGGACCTGCTCCACGACTCTAGATTTTAATTAATTGTTTTCTATCCTACCTTATTTGATTGGCATTTGATTTATTTTACAAGTTAAATAGCTTTCTATGCCTCAGTTTCATTTGCAAAATGAAGATATATTAATACTCAAAAATGGTTTACTAGATGGATGATTGTGTGCTCAGCACATTGATGAATATACACTGGAAACACACAGTCCCTGATATCAGAGAACACACTCTTAAGAGGAAATACAGAAAGAAGTCATGCTAATATGAGGCAATATAAACAGCAATATACCCCAGCACGTAGAATTATCAAGGAATGGTTGCCAGCTCAGCCCCAGAGGCAAGTGGAGTTATTCTCAAGGAAGGCTTCTTGGAGGAAGCAAACTCTCAAGTAAAACTTAAAGGATGAGTGAGAAATAATAAACAAGGAAAGGAGGGTGGAGACCTTGGGATGCTCCAAGCTGAAACTACTAATGGATTCATAAGATGACATTGCAAGAGGGGCATTTGACAAAACCAAGGTTCTTGGGGCTCTTAGGGAATATCAGTCTAAACTAAGTGTATAGAATAGAATCCCAAAGAGACTCTAATCTTGAAAAGTAAGGTGGTAAAATAAGCCTCAGAAGTGTCCCAGAGGGCCTGCCATGGGCCTTCTGGAAACTTGGTTTCCCTTTTATTAGTTGACAGCTGACATTTTAGTTTCAACCTTCCAAGGAGCAAACACATTTCTTGGGCTTAATGTCAGGAAGACCTGACCTCTTTATTGGAGTATGATTTTATTTATCAAATAAATCATGAAAAATACCATGTGGGCTTAATAAACATGAGACCAATGAAGTGGTTAGTGCTTCCAAGTCACCTTCTAACCCAGAAGTGTAGTGAATGGAACACTGATTTCCAGAAGTAGTATTCCAGAATCTGCTGTGGTTCTCTCTGTATTTTAATAATCCGCATCTGCATTTTACTTCAAAGTTTTGTTATCTTCCTTGGTGATAGCTGTAGATTTTTGTTTTGCTTGTTTGGTTTGGTGACTAATAGAAAAAAATACTATTACAAAATCATTGCATTTTTGGTAAACTGTTTATTTTGTATTGGGGTTTAGCTGATTAACAATGTTGTGATGGTTTCAGGTGAACAGTGAAGGAACTCAGCCATACATATATGACAAAATTATTATATTTTTTAAACTAAGCATTTGAATTGTATGCAAATGGTTTATTTTTATATTTATTATAATTCCTTACTTGTTTGTTCATGGATTCAAAAGAACCAGTTTCCCTTTAACCTTTAAAAGGCCTGTAAAGACTTTGTGTTTTCTTCACAGATACAGGCTAGTTCCAAAGGTTTATTTTCCTGAGCAAATTCATGATGTTGTACGTGCCACGAAGTACTTCCTGCAGCCAGAAGTCTTACGCAAGTATTCAGTTGACCCAGGCAGAGTCGGCATTTCTGGTGACAGTGCTGGTGGGAATTTGGCAGCTGCCCTGGGCCAACAGGTAACAGAGATCCCTGAGGTGCTGGTGAAAGGAGGGTGCATGTTAATGTTCTGCAGACAGCACATGTCCTCTAGGCATGGCGAAGGCCTAGCCGAGTAGGCTGGTTACTCAGGGGCCAAGTTACTGAGACGACTGCACTTGGAAACTTCTCAAAGATCTTTCTGAAGTAGGAAAATGGGTCATTGAAAGAAGTGTCATCTCTGAGTCCTTGGAAAGGCCCTGATTACAATTAATGAGAGAGGAGAGCTAGCATTTTAGCATCCTACCCTTGCCCTTGGGGATATGTGTGGAAATTATAAGTCTTCTCTGCTCCTTTTCCATGTTGGACTTGAAAAACAGTATTTTTGCTATGTTTCAGTTGCTAAGATTGTTTCCTTAAACTTTGAGCCAAATTAAAAAATTTAAAAGTGTTTGTTAATATAAAAGAAAAAGTTAAATGTTAACTTTTAAGTTAAATGGTTCAGCCACTTTGAATGTTAAAATATATGTTAATCTGAGCTTGACTTCAGGGACTTCTCTGGTGGCTCAGACGGTAAAGCGTCTACCTACAATGCGGGAGACCTGAGTTCAGTCCCTGGGTCGGGAAGATCTCCTGGAGAAGGAATTGGCAACCCACTCCAGTATTCTTGCCTGGAAAATCCCATGGAGGGAGGAGCCTGGTAGGCTACAGTCCATGGAGTCACAAAGAGTTGGACACGACTGAGTGACTTTACTCACTCACTGAGTTTTACTTGGTTAAATTTTGTCTAGCTCTAATCACATCCCAGATTTTGGGCAGCTGTGTAAATTCAAAGATGAGTACATTTTTTTCCTCTCATATAGGTTAAATAATTTAAGAATAGCATTTCTGTCTTCTTACCTCCAAATTTCTTTTGGCATTCTCAAATAGCATCTGCCTTTTCATTTGTGGAATGTCCTGATTTCTTCTCTTTTGCTGTAATTAAAGAACTTAGTTCTCCACTTGGCAATGGTGGGTTTGCTATCCACATGTCCTGGTGCACTGGGGAGAGAATCATGGGCTTTAGAACCAGACAGAACTGGGTGGAATCCAGGCCCCCCTAGGGAAGTTGTACGGCTTTGGGCAAGTCTCAGGAAAATGAGGATCGTGCCATCTGAATGAAGAGCTGTTGCCAGGACTTAGTGAGATGATGTATGTACAGTTCTTGGCATGTATTAAGAAGTGCTTTTACAGAGCAATTACATCTTCCCTCAGGATAGGGTTCTAAAGTCTGTTGCGAAACAAAATTGTTTGGCTGAAGTTATCTTGAAGATTGTTTAGTAGCCTGTGAAACACAGTGACCTAGTTAGCTGCCTTTTAGATGTAAAAAATATATCATTTTAGACACTAGAATTACAAAATGAGGCAATATATTTGCATTTCAGGGAGACCTGGGGGAATGGAGTTCTGCAGTGGTAGGGGCTCAGTCACATTCCCATCTCAGTTGCACTCTCAGACACACACTCCTGAAGTACAATGGAAGGTGCACTGCCAGCATGATTGAAATTCCCTCCCTCTCACCAACCGTGAGGACTCGAGGCTCTTCAGAGGAGAGACCATGAGGTCCTGTCAAAAGACTTTGGAGTCCCATCATCTGTTCATTTAGCTTTTCATACCCATGTCCTCTGGAAGAGTCAGCCTAGTTTTTTCTCCCCAGTAAGGCACTGCCTTTTGGGGCCTTTCTTGGGAATACAAAACTATCCATCCATAACTCCCAGCATGATGAGTATTATGCCGAAGGATAGAAACAAAGAGTGTTGATGGGCATTTAAAGACCTAAGAGATCGTGTACTTTCGAAGTGTTCACTCAAAACTATGAGTTGCAAACATCACACCTTTCTTAGTAAAGATCCAGCAGCTTGAAGGGTGGTGGTGATGGTGGTGGCCATTCAAAGTGAAATGAAATAATGTGTTTGCTTTTTCTTCTCCAGTTTAATCAAGATACCAACCTAAAAAATAAGCTCAAAGTGCAAGCTTTAATTTATCCAGTTCTTCAAGCTTTAGATTTTAATACACCCTCTTATCAGCAAAATATGAACACCCCCATTCTGCCCCGGTATGTCATGGTGAAGTACTGGGTGGACTACTTCAACGGCAACTATGACTTTGTCCAGGCAATGATAGTCAACAATCACACGTCACTGGATGTGGATGAGGCTTCTGCCCTCAGGGCCCGTCTAAACTGGACATCCCTTTTGCCCACTTCCATCACAAAGAACTATAAGCCTGTCATGCAGACCACTGGCAACTCCAGGATTGTCCAGGAGATCCCTCAGCTGCTGGATGCCCGCTCGGCCCCACTCATCGCAGACCAGGAGGTCCTGCAGCACCTTCCAAAGACCTATATTCTGACCTGTGAGCACGATGTCCTAAGAGATGACGGAATCATGTATGCAAAGCGTTTGGAGAGTGCAGGCGTGGAGGTGACCCTGGATCACTTTGAGGATGGCTTCCACGGATGCATGATTTTCACCAGCTGGCCAACTAACTTCTCGGTGGGAATTCGGACTAGGAATAGTTATATCAAGTGGCTGGATCAAAACCTGTGAAGGAGGGAGATTTCTGAAAAGCTTGAGACCCTCCTGATGACCTGCACCTGCTTTGGAAAGACATTGACTCTTTAGTCGACTAATTTCCTCTCATTACTTATGAATTATGGAATCTCTATTCCCTGCATACTTCATGTTAATTTAATTTTAAGAAATGCTTTTGAGTAACATAAGTGCAGAAACATCTGAATCTGGTCCTGTAAGTGGGCCAGTCTCTCTGTTCATGTTTTAACCAAATTACTACTAATGCCCACAGCTACAGACAGCAGGGTTAGGAGCTGGAATTAGGCTTGAGTCTTGCCTCCGTCAAGTTCTTTTTAGAAGAAATTCTACCCACTGCGGATGACCTTTAATGAGTAAAGAAAATGTGAGCTCTTCTTCAACTTGCTAGAGTTTACTTTGAGTTCAGAGCAATGTTAAATATGTGTACTTCAAGGTCAGTGCTGGGTACCAAATGCCCTCTGTTCTTTATGGATGGTTGGTTTTGTTTCCTATGGGAATTTTGGCAAAGCTGTTCTAGCAAGGACAAGTTTCTCAAATGACTTTCTTCCTTTACAGTGTTAATTTATATGATAGCTATCAGTAAGTCCAGCTGGATTATGATAACACTTGAAAGTTACTTTCTACCACTATTATTAGAAAATAAGAGGTTGCATGCACTGGATATCTGCACACCGTTGTTTTTTGGTTATGCCATCTCCCTGGGGGAGATCTTCTGGGAGCAAATTTATTTAGATTTAGAATAAATGTTCTTTTACAAAACAAGTAAAAATAGACAAGTGAACCAACCCAATGTTTTCATAATGGCTACATCTGATATAAGTTACTAAGAATAGTGTGTATATATTTGGCATAGTCAGAGAAAAAGATACATTTAATATTAAAATTATGAAAAATGCCTTTAGAGGGTCTAGTTTATTCTTGAAAACTCAACCTTTTCACTTGCATAGCTTTAAAATGGGACTATTTTGGTATATATAATGTATCATTTATTTTTTTAAGTTATTTAATGTTAATATATATAGC
The DNA here is from genome assembly GCF_032405125.1 of Capricornis sumatraensis. Lineage (NCBI taxonomy): Eukaryota > Metazoa > Chordata > Mammalia > Artiodactyla > Bovidae > Capricornis > Capricornis sumatraensis. The sequence continues at coordinate 201,023,828 of NC_091069.1, forward strand.
TAGACAAGATTTTTCAGGATAAAGTCAGTAAAGAATATTAAAGATAATGATTTTTTTTTTAAAAAAAACTACCTTAAGGTTTAAAAAAGGACTTTAGAATTATATCCACAAATAATTTTATGGAAAGAGGTAAAATAGCTATTAATATTATTATATATTGAATAAAAAGCCTAGATATTTTGATGTTTATATGTATAACAAGGTAAAATAATTAGACACTATGATTACACCTAGTAAAGTCATCTAAGTTCATGGTTCAGTAACTTAGATGAGATACGCACTGGTCATTTCTGCTGTCTGTGGTTGGAGGAGCTACTTCATACCCTTCATTATCACCTTCCAGCTAGGTCTGAAGTTACAGTAGACCAAGTTTCATTTCATGTGAAGCCTTCACTGCCAGTGGGACATCCTTGGCACAGAAAGAAGCTCCAATTCTGATTCGACTTGACTATGTTTTTGCTCCTTCCTGCCACTCTTCCTACTGCTCCAGTCTGTGCTTCTTTCAGGCACTGCAGAAAGCAGACATACAGCCAAGCCTTGATACAGTAAATTCACCAGAGGAAAGAAAGTAGAACCTTTTTACTCATTTGGAAGATAGGTATTTCCTACTTATGAGGATGAAATAACAAATGAGAATCTGCATATTTATTGTTCATTTATTATTTAAGTTATGAGCATTTTATGTATGGAAGTAAATGCAACAGTGAGTATATGTGTGTGTGCCTATGTGTGTATGAAAATAATCATACAGACTAACCTGCTAATGGACTCGGGCAAGTCACGTACCATCTCTGGGCCTTTCTGGCTTGTTCTCCAAAATCAGAGAATTGAACAACTTTATGAGGTATCTTCCAATTATACATTCCAACCATTTTGTCAGACTGGCGAATTGTATTGGCTTCTTCTTCAACAGTGTTTTGTTTTCTAGGTCATTATTCCATATACACAGACATATGCAAGACCAGTTTTTTTTTTTTTTCCTAAAAAACTTGGACTTTAGTTCTTATTCTATGATAGCTAACCTCCTCATTTAATACTATTCTTTTTTACATTATTTGAAGAAACCAATGTTTGGATCTTATTTTGAGGTTATCCATCTCTAGGGAAGCAAAGAAAATATAATACATGCACAAAATTCCTTAAAATGGCATTTTTCCCCAAAGTTGTGAGCCAAATTTTGTAGTAACTACAGACAATAAATCTAGCCCTTCTAGATATCCAAAGGGCTCTCTCAGATGAAAAGAAGGAGTGAAAGAAAAAGGGGGTCAAGCACTGTTTCTGATGAAGCATCTCAAGTTTCATTAAAGCTTATATTGAGAATTCCATGGTGGTCCAATGGTTACAATTTGGCGCTTTCACTGCCATGGCCTGGTTTTGATCTCTGGTCAGGGAACTAAGATCCTGCAAGCCATGTGGCGAGGTCAAAAATAAATAAAGCCTTTATGTATGTGATAATGACTTACAGTGTATCCCACCTTGCTTGAAGTTTTCCTTGGAATAATAATTGGGAATCATGATACACAAGAACCACTAGATGCAAGAGAGGCTTATTGTTGTTTAGTCGCTAAGTCATGTCCAATTCTTTTTGTGACCCCATGGACTGTAGCCAACCAGGCTCCGCTGTCCATGGGATTTCCTGGGCAACAATACTGGAGTGGGTAACCGTTTCCTCCAGGGGATCTTCCTGACCCAGGGATTGAACCCACGTCTCCTGCAGTAACAGGTGGATTCTTTACCACTGAGCCACCAGGGAAGCCCACAAGAGAGGCTAAACCAACCAGAATCTGAGTGCTAAGAATTCCTTTGGGAAACATACAGAGTTTGTGTTGAAGATACTTTGGTTTGAAATGAGTTTAAGTTTTGTTCTTATAAAAAAAGTTTATGCTCTGCAAATTGATTTTTTTAAGTGTTATGGCTTTGTTTTCCCATTTTAAGAAAAGAAGTGGACAGTCTTTTTATAATGTTGTTTGTGAAATGTGAACATAAATATATGATGAAAAAATCTGTACTATAAAATATAGTGAAGTATAAGTTAGTTAATCTTTTATCATTGATTTGTGAAGAAGTTAAATACTTGTATAATTATATTTGGGAATATAATATTTTGTGCATGATCTTTTAACCTTTGACTTTTTGCTTATTTCTCACTGCAAAGGGGAAGGCAGATTTTATGAAGGATTTTGGTAGCCAATCTATTTTGTAAGACGAAAATCCACTGTGGAGGTAGGAAAGTATAAATCTGTTTGATTCATGTTTGTAAATAAACTGTCTCTGTCTGGGAATGTGCCTCTTTCACTTCCCCTCATTCATTTTCTGGTTCCCATCTCCCTTTCTCTCCATATCCCAGGTCCCTAGCCACAGTGGGAAACTGTGCGCAAATCTTCGCTGCCTGGAGTCCTCCAGCTCCCTTTCAATTACTGAGAAGGGCTCAGTGGCCTCCTTTACGGCATTCATTTTGTGTCTGGATACAGTATGTGCTGCTCATACTGGAAACCTGCCTTGAACTGGCTAGAATAGTCATAAAAACAAGGCAGACCCTGCAACAATCTGAGGACTTTCAATACACATTAAGGGTGTATCACAGTGCATATGAATTTGTATTTGAACAAGTTCAGCCAGAGAAATATTGATACCACTGAAGGCAACTTTTCACACTAACCCTGACATTACAAGCAAAGCTAATAATTTCATGATTGAGTTTGCTATGCTCAGTTTACTTCAATATCATAGGAATTAATAAAAAATTTGTTTTCAAAATAAATTGATTTGGTTCTAAATGGTCACATATGTGTGGATAAATTAGATTTTCCTATTCAATTAGAGTTATTTTCATCTTCTCCAACAAAACCTCTGGTGGGTGGCTATATTTTGCTGGCAGGATCCACTAATGGTTCCTTTGGGGCATTTAAAATGCACTGTAAGTGTTTTAGTACTGCTTTTTCTTGTGATCTTTCTTTTTTAACCCCCCATTTTTAAAAATCTCATATTTTCCAACAGATCCCTTATTTAAACATCTAGAAGATACTGATATCAGCACGACATTCCCATGATTTCAGAGGTTAGAAATGTAAATATGATTTATAGTAGGCATATATGTATTGCTCAGCCTTGTCACTTAGCACCAGCATTTTGTCATTAGAGAGAGAGGTTGGTGACATTTTGTGTCTTGTTTGGAATGTTCCTCCCAGATATTTCAGATTGAGAGCTCCATCTTCTCACATAGACTTTCTACCCAGACTAGCTATTTGTTACTGTTTTTCTTTCATAAGAGTAGAGTTTTCCAGTTGCTACTTGACATGCAGTGGTTTAATATATGGACTGTGGAGGCAAATATGAGAATCCAGATGGCTCTTGTTAGGCCAGACATTAAAAAGTTTTGTAAACACATAAAACAATGCCACACTTCTCACTCGTTTGTGTTTGGAAAATTTAGTAATTTTTTTCCCCCATAGGATATAGCTTAAGGTAACATGTAATAACTAAGTACATTATTAACTATTGAGTTAGCCAGAAATTTTGTTTGAGATGTTATGGAAAAACCCAAATAATTTTTAGCTAATCCAGTATGTTTAAAACTTCTCAGTTTTAATTTCTAATACAGTAAACATCAATCAAGTTCATATGAACAATAGTTATTTGGAGTCCTCAGTAGTTTTTATAAATATAAGAAAATTATGAGACCAAAAGAGCTGAGAAATGCTGTCATATAGCATCATTCCTGGGCAAGCCCTGTATATGGTGCTAGGCTGCAGTCAGCCAAAACCAACATACAGTTCTGCATGCACACCATGTTTCTCTTACCTAGTACTCTTCTCTACACTTGTCCTTGCCCTTCCTTGTCTTCCTTTGCCAGTCTGCTCCAGGAAGCCTGTCCTAACTCCTCCCTACTTGGGATTTTTAGAGGTCTCTCCTCTGGCCCCATATTGCACTCAACACATAGCAGATGTTGGCCAGTTAGTGGGTCTGACTTCCTCACAAGACTGTGGGATCCTTGATGCGTCATGTCAGCATCAATTTTATAACTTCAGTGCCTGACACAGTGCCTCTCATGGTATAATAACTCAATAAATCTTTGCTGAACAAATGTTTTTATTTTGTCACAATTAAAACACAGTGTTATTTTCAATGACCCACCCTTATGGCAGAAAGTGAAGAACTAAAGAGCCTCTTGATGAAAGTGAAAGAGAAGAGTGAAAAAGTTGGCTTAAAGCTCAACATTTAGAAAACTAAAATCATGGCATCTGGTCCCATCACTTCATGGGAAATAGATGGGGAAACAGTGGAAACAGTGGCAAACTTTATTTTTCTGGGCTTCAAAATCACTGCAGATGGTAATTGAAGCCATGAAATTAAAAGACGTTTACTCCTTGGAAGGAAAGTTATGACCAACCTAAACAGCATATTCAAAAGCAGAGACATTACTTTGTCAACAAAGGTCCATCTAGTCAAGGCTATGGTTTTTCCAGTGGTCATGTATGGGTGTGAGAGTTGGACTATAAAGAAAGCTGAGTGCCGAAGAATTGATGCTTTTGAACTGTGGTGTTGGAGAAGACTCTTGGGAGTCCCTTGGATTGCAAGGAGATCCAACCAGTCCATCCTAAAGGAGATCAGTCCTGAGTGTTCATTGGAAGGACTGATGATGAAGCTGAAACTCCAATACTTTGGCCACCTGCTGCAAAGAGCTGACTCATTTGAAGAGACCCTGATGCTGGGAAAGATTGAGGGCATGAGGAGAAGGGGATGACAGAGGATGAGATGGCTGGATGGCATCACCGACTCAATGGACATGAGTTTGGGTGGACTCCAGGAGTTGGTGATGGACAGGGAGGCCTGGCGTGCTGCGGTACATGGGGTCGCAAAGAGCTGGACAGGACTGAGCAAATGAACTGAACTGAACTGAACTGACTGAAAATTATGCCTGGTGCCATTATATATATTTGTTTATTTACTCTTAAGACAAAAATTTGTTTTTGTTCTCCGCGCCTCCCCCCCCACCTCCCCCCACCCCCCCCCCCCCCAAATGTTTTTCTTTCTGCTAATTCATTCAAGACATCCGGTCAACAAATGAAATCCTGGTGCCTACAGAATATATTTTAAAATTCAATGCAACAGCCAGCAGAGGGCGCTCTTGAAAGTAGATGGCATTAGCCATCCATACAGCAGCTTGTTTCACCTGGAATTTAAAAAGAGATTTCCTAACAGCTGATAAAAGGTAATGACTACCCACTCCAGTATTCTTGCCTGGAAAATTACATAGACAGAGGAGCCTGGAGCACTACAGTCCAAGGGGTTGCAAAGAGACATGACTAAGCAACTAAGAACTTTCTCCACTATGAAAGGTAAGGGGTTGCCCCAAATGGCTTATCGGGCAAAGAATCCGCCTACAATGCAGGAGACACAGAGGATGCAGGTTTGATCCCTGGGTGTGGAAAATTCCTCTGGAAATGGCTACCCACTCCAGTATTCTTGCCTGAAAAAGCCCATTGGCAGAGGAACCTGGCGGGCTACAGTCCAAAGTGTCGCAAAGAGTCGAATATGACTGAGCGACTAAGCACATATAATAGGTAAATAAAAGGGCATGCTGTATTTAATCACAGAATAAGGTAAACTGAGCGTTTTTAAAATAGAGAGACTTTAAAATCCTCAAAAGTACCTAGAGGGGCTTCCCAGGCTCAGTGGGAAGTGGCAAAAAGTCCACCTGCCTAGCGGGCTACAGTCCACGGGGTCACAAAGAGTCGGACACGACTGAGCACCCCACACATACCTAGAGCAAATGACTGCATTTTCTTTCGTGTGTGTATGTGTTAACTTTTATTTTTTTACATTCTCTTTTTTTAAATTTATTTATTTTAATTGGAGGCTAATTACTTTACAATATTGTATTGGTTTTGCCATTCATCAACATGAATCCGCCAGAGGTGTACACGTGTTCCCCATCCTGAATCCCCCTCCCACCTCCCTCCCCATGACTGCATTTTCAAAGCAAGGCAAAACTAAAAAGCACTCACACTGATTCTTTGTTAAAGCATGTCTCTGCCCACCAAAGTGTTTTGTCTTTTTTAAAAAAACATGTTTTTATTCAAGGTAGATATTTGCCATCCATTTGGGAAAAGGCTGACAGAAAAACAGCGTTCTTCATTTTTGTACCACTTAGTATAGCAGGAAATATAGGACCTTCATCTTTTGTTGTGCTTGCTGGCCAAACCCAGCAGCCAGTGCTGGATGAATCCTTAGTTGGGAAGAAACTACCTTTGAAAACAATAGGTAAGGCAGAGCTAGGTAGCCTTTAAAAGCTAAAGCACATTTTCAATTCAAACAACATTCAGCAGTGACATTTTCATATTGCTACACTTTAAAAAACAGATATGTTCCATGGGCCTCCCTGGTGGCTCAGTGGGTTAAAAAAAAAAAATCAGTCTGCCAATGCAGGAGACAAGAGTTTCATTCCTGAGTGGGGAAGATCCCTTGGAGAAGGAAATGGCAACCTACTCCAGTATTCTTGCCTGGAAAGGCACATGGACAGAGGAGCCTGGCAGTCTGCAGTCTATCGGGCTGCAAAGAGTTGGACACGGTGGAGCAACTGAGCGCGCAAACACACACACACACAATATGTTCCATGGTTAAGGGAAAAAGCTTGTCACCCAGCTCACGATAGACCCTAAGAAACAGCCTGTGGTAGAATTAAGGAAACCACAATTCCAGTACTAGCTCTACTAGAAATTTCTCAGTGAATTTAGGTAACTTCATTGATGCTTTGGTTTCCCCATTTAAAATTTATATTTACCTAAACTTTCTTGCTGCCTGAAAATACTTGAAACAGCTGATAATGTAAAAATATAATGAAATAGTGATATAGAAATAGGTACTTATAGCCAAAGAAAAGAACAAAAATATGCCAACTAGAAAAATCAGTTGTGGTTAACTTCTGGTTTGGCTCTGAGTCCCCTGGCAGTTAAGGAAAAGAGTAGAAAACATGATTAGTGATTTGGTGTTTCTATCAGTGTTTCTGAGGCATTCCAGTTTCTTAGGGTTGGTGTTTCCCTAACTGAATTTTTTTTAAAAATCCCTCCTTGCAACTTAATGAAAAAAATCCTTAATTATTTTAAAGCAAATACAATAGGAACTCATACATAACTATTTAGTCAATTTTAATGAAAACTGAGGACATTATTTTAAACCTCAGTTCACTCAGTCAAAGTAATAGTGCTTACCCTACTGCCCACCTCAAAGGACTATTCAAAGCTAAAGAAGAATATTTTTTTTTTGAAACTTATGAGTTTGTTGACCTGAAATAAGTAGGCAACCAAATATTTCTCCAGCAAAAAATGAGTTTATTTGGGATCAGCAGAGAATTGCAATTCCTAGCCTGCAGCCAAGATGATCCACATGCAAGTCCCAGCCTGGCAGGGAAAGGAGAATGTTTTTACAGAGAGGAAAATGAAATTGGGAGGACTATGCAGTAAAGACCCTGGAGAAGGGAAAGGCTATCCACTCCAATATTCTGGCCTGAAGAATTTCATGGTCTGTATGGTTCATGGAGTCACAAAGAGTCAGAGACAAGTGAGCAACTTTGACTTTCATACAGTAAACAAAGAGCTGGTAGCTTTTCGTTGGTTGAATCGTTGTGGGGAAGAGAAGAGTCTATTTTCTTGCTGTCCTGTGCTCAGTTGTGTTCAACTCTTTGTAGCCCACCAGGCTCGTCTGTCGAGCTCTTTCAAATCCTAGAAGACGATGCTGTGAAAGTGCTGCACTCAATATGCCAGCAAATTTGGAAAACTCAGCAGTGGCCACAGGACTGGAAAAGGTCAGTTTTCATTCCAATCCCAAAGAAAGGCAATGCAAAAGAATGCTCAAACTACCGCAAAATTGCACTCATCTCACAAGCTAGTAAAGAAATGCTCAAAATTTTCCAAGCCAGTCTTCAACAATATGTGAACTGTGAACTTCCAGATGTTCCAGCTGGATTTAGAAAAGGCAGAGGAACCAGAGATCAAATTGCCAACATCCACTGGATCATCGAAAAAACAAGAGTTCCAGAAAAATATCTACTTTTGCTTTATTGACTATGCCAAAGCCTTTGACTGTGTGGATCACAAGAAACTGTGGAAAATTCTTAAAGAGATGAGAATACCAGACCACCTGACCTGCCTTTTGAGAAATCTGTATGCAAGTCAAGAAGCAACAGTTAGAACTGGACATGGAACAACAGACTGGTTCCAAATTGGGAAAGGAGTACGTCAAGGATATATATTGTCACCCTGCTTATTTAACTTATATGCAGAGTACATCATGAGAAACGCTGGGCTGGATGAAGCACAAACTGGAATCAAGATTGCTGGAAGAAATATCAATAACCTCAGATATGCAGATGATACTACCCTTATGGCAGAAAGTGAAGAGGAACTAAAAAGCCTCTTGATGAAAGTGAAAGAGGAGAGTGAAAAAGTTGGCTTAAAGCTCAACATTCAGAAAACTAAGATCATGGCATCCAGTCCCATCACTTCATGGGAAATAGATGCGGAAACAGTGACAGATTTTATTTTGGGGGGGCTCCAAAATAACTGCAGATGGTGATTGCAGCCATGAAATTAAAAGATGCTTACTCCTTGGAAGGAAAGTTATGACCAACCTAGACAGCAGTAGGTAAAGAACTCATCTGCCAATGCAGAAGCCAAAACTAAAGTTCTATGTAGGCATTCAGGCTGCTCTAATTAATCTTCCATCTACAAACTATTTTCTGTTTTGCCTGAAGTACCAGTTCAGTTTCAGTTCAGTCACTTAGTCGTGTCCAACTCTTTGCAACCCTATGAACCACAGCACGCCAGGCCTCCCTGTCCATCACCAACTCCCGGAGTTCACCCAAACCCATGTCTGTTGAGTCGGTAATGCCATCCAACCATCTCATCCTCTGTCATCCCCTTCTCCTCATGCCCTCAATCTTTCCCAGCATCAGGGTCTTTTCCAATGAGTCAGCTCTTTGCAGCAGGTGGCCAAAGTATTGGAGTTTCAGCTTCAACATCAGTCCTTCCAATGAACACTCAGGACTGATATCCTTTAGGATGGACTGGTTGGATCTCCTTGCAGTCCAAGGGACTCTCAAGAGTCTTCCCCAGCACCACAGTTCAAAAGCATCAATTCTTCTGCGCTCAGCTTTCTTTATAGTCCAACTCTCACATCCATACATGACTACTGGAAAAACCATAGCCTTGACTAGATGGACCTTTGTTGACAAAGTAATATCTCTGCTTTTTAATATGCTGTTTAGGTTGGTCATAACTTTCCTTCCAAGGAGTAAGCGTCTTTTAATTTCATGGCTGCAGTCCCCATCTGCAGTGATTTTGGAGCCCAGAAAAATAAAGTTTGCCACTGTTTCCACTGTTTCCCCATCCATTTCCCATGAAGTGATGGGACCAGATGCCATGATCTTCATTTTCTGAATGTTGAGCTTTAAGCCAACTTTTTCACTCTCCTCTTTCACTTTCATCAAGATACTCTTTAGTTCTTCACTTTCTGCCATAAGGGTGGTGTCATCTGCATATCTGAGGTTATTGATATTTCTCCCGGCAATCTTGATTCCAGTTTGTTCTTCCTCCAGACCAGCATTTCTCATCATGTACTCTTCATATAAGTTAAATAAGCAGGGTGACAATATACAGCCTTGACATACTCCTTTCCCAATTTGGAACCAGTCTGTTGTTCCATGTCCAGTTCTAACTGTTGCTTCCTGACCTGCGTACAGGTTTCTCAAGAGGCAGGTCAGGTGGTCTGGTATTCCCATCTCTTTCAGAATTTTCCACAGTTTCTTGTGATCCACACAGTCAAAGGCTTTGGCATAGTCAATAAAGCAGAAATAGATGTTTTTCTGGAATTCTCTTCCTTTTTCCATGATCCAGCAGATGTTGGCAATTTGATCTCTGGTTCCTCTGCCTTTTCTAAAACCAGCTTGAATGTCTGGAAGTTCACAGTTCACGTATTGCTGAAGCCTGCCTTGGAAAATTTTGAGCTAAAGTACCAAGTGCCCAGTAATTATTTTTTGGAACAATACTATATAAATCCTGAGGGAAGCACTAATAATAATAGATATGATGTATTGAATGCTTACATATGTGATAAGCATATTGCAATATTTTCCCCTAACAGTCTATAGTATCTTGCCTACATAATAGGTAAGTAGTCCCAACCCATCATGATTTTTTTTTTCCAGTTTCCAAATTGTCATGACCTAAAAGGGAAAGAGTTCTGTAAACAAGGGGAAACACTTTGTTGTCCATCAGTGGAGATGTGTCCTATTTCCTCTTTGGCTTACCTTGCCAAATCTGGTACATTAGACACCCAGTGAAGATTCAGGATTTACCAAGTCAAAGTACATTATGGAGGAACATGGAGCATAATAAGTATTAACATCATGATCTGGTTTGATTTTTAAGACTTTATCAAATGTTTTGGATACACTTTGGTGATTTTAAAAGAACACTGAACATACCTTAAAAAATACTACATTCAAGGTACTCTGATTTATCTTCCATGTACAAACTATTTTCTATTTTACCTAAAGTACCAAGTACCCAGGGATTACTTTTTGGAACAATGCTATATAAATCCTGAGGGAAACACTAATAATAATAGATATGATGTACTGAATGCTTATATATGTGATAAGCATATTGCAATATTTTTCCCTAACAGTCTGCAGTATGTTATGCTTTGGAGATGAGGGAATTGAGAGGTTGATTAGCTTATCCAAGATCACATAGCTGGAAAGTGGCTGAGATAAGGGATTTGAATCCAGGTCAATTTAACTCCAAAGTCTGTGCTCTGTGCTCTTTTATCACATCACTCCAACCCAAAGAAAGTAAGTTTCTGATCTTGACTTTAAAGTCCTAAAAGCTGCATTGATTGTTTTGGGCAGTGGAAGGATATTCTATTAAAAATCTAGTGATGGTTAATTTTGTGTGTCAAGTTAACTGGACCAGGAAGTCCAGATATTTGGTCCAACATTATTCTGAGTGTTTGTAAGGTGTTTGGAGATGAGATTAACATCTGAGTTGGTAGACTGAGTAAAGTAGATTGCCTTCCCTAACGTGGGTGAAAGTGAAAGTGAAAGTCACTTAGTTGTGTTTGACTCTTTGCGACCCCATGGACTATACAGTCCATGGAATTCTCCAGGCCAGAATACTGGAGTAGATAGCCTTTCCCTTCTCCAGAGGATCTTCCCAACTCAGGGATAGAACCCAGGTCTCCCACATTACAGGTGGATTCTTTACCAGCTGAGCTACCAGGGAAGCCCCCAGTGTGGGTAGGCCTCATCTGAACAACTAAGGCTTCACTAGAGCAAAAAGGCTGACTGACTGCCTGTAACTAGAAAGAGATTTCCTTCTGCCTGACTGTCTTTGAGCTGGGACATTGGTCTTCTCTGCTTTTGAACCCAGACTTGGACTGGAACTTACTCCATTTGCTTTCCTGGTTCTCAGGCCTTTGAAATTGAACTAGAATTATACCACCAACTCTCCTGTTTGTAGATTGTAGACTACAGATCACGGGAGGCTCAGCATCTGTCATGAGCCAGTTCCTTATTATAAATATCTGAAAATACTTGTTTATATACATAAACATATATGTGTATACATATATTACCCTCACATATTATAAATATCTGAGTATATACATATATATATAATATTCAGTTACCCTTGAACAATTTGAATTATGCAGATCCACTTATAAATATGTGGATTTTTTTCAATAAATATAGTGCCTGTATTTTCATTTTACAGATCTTTATATTAACAAAGCATGGGGAAAAGTTTGTGTTCCATTAAAGATCACAATATGCAGAATCAGCAGAACTAGGGTTTTAGTCCTGATTTTATTTGAACTGTTTCAGCTTCCTGTCCTTGGGTGAGTCATTAATCAATTCTTTGTTTTTGAGGAAGAGATAGCAGTACACAGATTTTTGACTATAGGGGATCAGAGGGTGAGGGTTGGCATTCCTTATTCTCTCACTTGTGCAGGGGTCAACTACATATATTTGTTTGTGTGTGTATATGTATGTTTGAATATATATCTCCTATTTCTTATTGCTTTTCTTTCTTGGGAGGACTCCGACTAATACATAACTCTTCTCATCAGGTGTTCTAAGGTCAGCCAATCTGTTATTTATTTCATCTGGTATTCAGCTGTTGTTTATGTTTCACCTGGTTCACCTCCAAGCCTCTGATGCAATCATCTCTGATAACATTCTGGAAATTTCCACTGTACTTCCCTGATGGCAAAATTCATACCCACTTACCTTTGATGTTACTGAGAATTTCAGGAGATAAAAATGACTTATCATCCAAAAAGAACTAAAGCCTTTTATCTTTTAAACTTTTAAACATAAAATTTATTTTTTAAAAGGTCAAGTTCTTTGGTTCAAAGTAGAAAGTGATTTTATATTGTAGTTTGCATACTTAGTTCAACACTCTTAATAGATAAAATATATTGTATAAATTATCTCAAGTCATATGAAACTCATCTTTAGGTCAGAAAAGGGGACATTAAAAAATTGAAGTGCATAAAAATCAAAATGGATAATTCACCCAATTTCTAAGACCGCATTTTGCATTAGATAGTGTAATCAACTATGCCACACCTAAGAGGGTTTTCCCACCAGTCTCCTTAACTATATGGAGGAGTCTGTGAAGCAAAGCAGTTGAATAGGATGCTACTGCGGGCAGGAGCATTGTGACCCACCTGGGGAAAGGTTGTCTGCCTACTTGCCACCAATGAGCTCTGGCTTGGCTTTCTGACCCATTTTGACATACAGGGGATTTTCTGTGACTGCCTTATCTCTGTGGCCTGTAGGAGTAATTATGCCCCCAAAGAGGAGCAAATTAGTTTCCAGTATATTAATGAGATCAGACCCAAGGACAACTGAGCAAGAATCCTGTTTTTAAAAACTCAAAAAATTCTTCATGAATGAAATGCAAGTAGAATCTGCAAGTCATGGGCTGCATTCAAATATCCCAACCAAGGAAAGTATTACTGTGTGTTATGATATATGCCCCCAAGCTCATTTCATAAATGTATATTAAAAATGTGTATCTGTTTAGCTGTTATATCATTAACTCATTCATTTATTCAATACACACCCATTAAGCATCTTTCATTTTTAACCATTATGCTGGGTACTATAAGAGATTTCAAGATAAATAATAGAAGCATAGGGGGAAGACGATTGCCCCCAAATAATTGAAATGCAAAACAGCTTTATAAGTACAAGTAAGAGGGAGAACAAACAGTTATCAGGATTCAAAGCAGCCTAAAGTTTAAACAGCATACTACATGAAATAAATTAGAAAATACTTTACAAAGGATGAAGAATATGATTTTAGTGTTGAAGTTGGCAGGGAAAGGGCCCTATGAGTACCTGTGTATAAGTGGAAAAGTTCACTGACCAGCACAGTTTGATTGATGAAAAGAACATGGGTGATTGGAATAGGGTGACGGACCCAACTCATATCAGTGGAGAAACCAGAGAAGCATATAGAAATTAAAGATTAAACTTAACCAGGAGGAAATTGCCCTGTGCATACCATGGCCAGTGTGACATGGTGGAGCAAGTATTGCCAGGTCTGTGAGTCAGAAAACCTTAGCTCTGCTCTGGTCTCTCCTTGTCTTCTGGGGGCTTGTTTCACCAATTTGGGTCTCAGTGTCAATATGTCTGACATAGGAGTACTGCTCTGCCTACTTCAGAGCCTTTGTGAGGATTAGACAATGCAGACAATTACTAATGTCCTGTGTAGATTGGAAGATCAGTTGGTTAGCACCATGCTATTCATTTTTTGAGAGTTTAGAACACTAATTCATTTTTAATGTAAAACCATCCCTCCTTAAACAGTGACTCCTCGATGTAGAGCAAAACCAATTTAATCATATATCATAATAATGATGATAAAATTTATTTATTTATAACCCTCTTGATATAGATGCTATTATCATCCCTTGTTGTTGTTGCTGTTCAGTCGCTCAGTCTGACTCTTTGTGACCCCGTGGACTGCAGCACACCAGGCTTCCCTGTCCTTCACTATCTGAGTTTACTCAAACTCAAGTCCACTGGGCCTTCCTCAGTTGGCAAAGAATCTGCCTGCAAATACAGGAGGCACAAGAGATGTGGATTTGATCCCTGGGTTGGGAAGATTCCCTGGAAAAGGAAATGGCAACCCACTCCAATATTCTTGCCTGGAAAATTCCGTGGACAGAGGAGCCTGGCTGGCTACAGTCCATTGAGTCAGTAATGCCATCCGACCATCTCATCCTCTGTCACCCCCTTCTCTTCTTGCCCTCTTTCTTTCCCAGCATCAGGGTCTTTTCCAGTGAGTCAGCTCTCTGCATCAAATGGCCAAAGTATTGGAGTTTCAGCTTCAGCATCAGTCCTTCCAGTGAATATTGAGGGTTGATTTCCTTTAAGATTGACTGGATTGATCTCTTTGCTCTCCAAGGGACTCTCAAGAGTCTTCTCCAGCACCATAGTTCGAAAGCATCGGTCCTTTAGCGCTCAGCTTTCTTTATAGTCCAACTCTCACATCCATTCATGGCTACTGGAAAAACCATAGCTTTGACTATACAGACTCTTGTTGGCAAAGTGATGTACTTGCTTTTTAATATTCTGTCTAGGTTTGTCATAACTTTTCTTCCAAGGAACAAGCATCTTTTAATTTCATGGCCTCTGTCACTGTCTGCAGTGAATTTGGAGCCCAAGAAAATGAAATCTGTCACTGTTTCCACTTTTTCCCCATCTATTTGCCATGAAGTGATGGGACCAGATGCCATGATCTTAGTTGTCTGAATGTTGAGTTTAAGCCAACTTTTTCACTCTCCTCTTTCACCTTCATCAAGAGGCTTTTTAGTTTCTCTTCACTTTCTGCCACTAGGGTGGTGTCCTCTGCATATATGAGGTTGTTGATATTTCTCCCAGCAATCTAAATTCTAGTTTGTGCTTCATCCAGTCTGGCATTTCACCTGATGTACTCTGCATATAAGTTAATTAAGCAGAGTGACAATATATAGTCTTATATTCCTTTCCCAATTTTGAACGAGTCAGTCATTCTATGTCCAGTTCTAACTGTTGCTTCTTGACCTGCATACAGGTTTCTCAAAAGGCAGATCAGGTGGTCTGGTATTCCCATCTCTTTAAGAATTTTCTATAGTTTGTTGTGATCCACACAATGAAAGGCTTTAGTGTAGTCAATGAAGCAGAAGTAGATATTTTCCTGAAACTCTCTTGCTTTTTCTGTGTTGGCATTGTTGGCAATTTGATCTCTGGCTCCTCTGCCTTTTCTAAATCCAGCTTGAAAATATGGAAGTTATTGGCTCATGTACTGTTGAAAACGCTCTTGGAGAATTTTGAGCATTACTTTGATAGTGTGTGAGATGAGTGCAATTGGGCGGTAGTTTGAACATTCTTTGGCATTGCCTTTCTTTAGCATTGGAATAAAAGCACCTTTTCCAGTCCTGTGGCCACTGATGAGTTTTCCCAATTTGCTGGCATGTTGAGTACAGCACTTTAATAGAACCATCTTTTAGAATTTGAAATAGCTCATCACCTCTACTTACTTTGTTTGTAATAATGTTTCCTAAGGCCACTTGACTTCGCACTCCAGGATGTCTGGCTCTAGCTGAGTGACCACACCATTTCAGTTATCCAGGTCATTAAGACCTTTTTTGTACAGTTCTTCTGTGTATTCTTGCCACCTCTTCTTAATCTCTTCTGCTTCTGGTAGGTCCTTGCTGTTTCTGTCCTTTATTGTGCCCATCTTTGCATGAAATGTTTCCTTGGTATCTCCAATTTTCTTGAAGAGATCTCTAGTTTTTCCCATTCTATTATCATCCCTTATTCAGAGGAAACTGAAAATTAAAGGGAGTAAACCACTTGCCTACTAGAAATGGACTATAAAAAGGCATAGTTGAGTTTATAAACTCAACCAATCAGTCATGAGTCCATAGCAGGCCACACTGCTTTCATGTAAAGCAAGAAAGACATAAGCTTGCATATGATTTTAAAGAAAAATCATATTCCTTTAGTGTCTGTTGTCCAAAAAAGTATTAGCCCAAAGTGACTTAATAGTCAGTTCTCTCCTTTATTTAAAAAAAAAGAACACAAAAGGAACCATCTTTAATGTTAATATTATAACTCACTGAATTGAAATTAAATGAGATACTACTTTAGTTAACATTTTAGCAGATACTTTAAGTTATTTGCATATATTTTTCCAATTATAAATTGAGATGCTCACATAGAAAATTGAGAGAATATTGAAAAGCATGAAGAGGACTATAAAAATAACATACAATGCCAGTATTAACATTCTATTTTTTTTGGCTGTGTGATACAGCTTGCGAGATTTTAGTATCCTGACCTGGGATTGAGCTTGTACTCTCCCCAGCAAAAACATTGGAAAATCCTAACCATTGGGCAGCCAGGGAATTAATTCCCTAACATTTTGTTAAATGTCATTTCAGTTTTTTTAATTTAAGGATAATATTTTTAGATTTTCTGTCCCTAGTGAAATATAGCTCTTTTGTTAATTGAAAATGTTTGCATCTGAAGGCATAGGTTTCTCAGCAACACAATTTTCACTCACTGCTAGCTTTTTCCTTTAATATATATAATTATATGTATATGCAAAATATAACATGTATAATAACATATATATTACATGCATGCTAAATCGCTTCAGTTGTGTCCTACTCTTTGCGATACTATGGACTGTAACCTGCCAGGTTCCTCTGTCCATGGGATTCTCCAGGAAAGAATACTGGAGTGGGTTGCTGATGTATGTCTAACTTACATACAAAGTGTACACATCTTGAGAGTTCAACTCAGTTAATTGTTACATATACCCATGTAACCACCACCATGTCAAAATATAAAACATTCCAGGAGGCTCACTGTGTCATCTCCCTGTCAATACTGCCCCCCAACCCAGGGTAACTATTGTTCTCATCTCTCAAACAACCTTCCAAGCTTGGCTTAAATGACTTGATCAACCAATCAAAATTTTTATAGTTTGTCTCTTATCAATTGTGGGATATTATATATATATATATATATCCCACAGTGCAAGAATGTAGGTGACAAAATGAAATTGCAATTCTTGCAAAATGTGCAGAATTCTATGACTTGATAAAAGTGATGTTAGAGAACTGTTTCAGTCTCATGTATATTTATGTATCAAAAGACTAGATAGGGCTTCTCTGGTGACTCAGTGGTAAAGAATCCACCTGCCAACGCAGGAGACATGGGTTTGACCCCTGGTCCAGGAAGATTCCACATGCCACTGAACAACTAAGCCTGTGAGCCACAACTATTGAGCCTGTGCTCTAGAGCCCAGAAGCCCCAGCTACTGAGCTTTTGAGCTGCAATTAATGAAGCCCACACCCTAGAACCCATGCTCCGCAACAAGAGAAGCCGCCTCAATGGGAAGCCCACACCACAGCTAAAGAGTAGCCCCTGCTCAACGCAGCTAGAGAAAAGCCCTTGCAGCAACAAAGACCTAACATGCCAAAAATAAATAAGTATGTATTTTTAAAAGGCTAGGTAAAAATGGGGCTTTCCCAGTGGCTCAGATGGTAAAGAATCTGCCTTGAAATGCAGGAGACCTGGGTTCAGTCCCTGGATTGGGCAGATCCTCTGAAGAAGGGAATGGCAACCCACTCCAGTATTCTTGCCTGGAGAATCCCAGGGACAGAAGAGCCTGGCAGGCTATAGTCCAGGGGGTCATAAAGAGTCAAACACGACTTTGGCTGTGTGTACTGATAGGTAAAAACTGAAGAATAAAATAAGAGAAAATGGGTAAGGATGATGACACAATAAATGATTCCAAAAGGTACTGTCTTAAATACCAAAGAGTTTTAAAACTCTCTTTGGAAGATTGATTAAAACCATTGGTTTAAAAAAAAATCTTGATTTTTAAATTATTTTGGAATAATGATCCCCTTTGATAGTGTTGCACAGGGTAACATGAACTAAAGGATTTTGCACTGTGCCATTCTACAGTTTTGTCCAAGAAAATGTGTCCTCTCTCTCTAAGCCACATCAGCCCCCTAACATTCTTTGGACTAACAATTAGCACATTGTTGCAAATACTCATATACTCTGTTGACTTTAAGGTAATTATTTTTATTATATACTTTGAAATTTGCTCCTTATTATAAGAGGATTAACTCAGCTTGATCTTTTGCTGCTACCTTTTATCTTTAGATGAGGAGTGTTTCTTGTAACTCTGGTCTCTGTGAAGAAGTTTAGAGGAGATATAATTTCTTTACAGTGCTGTAACTGGAATGAACAACTTTAGACTTAGGAAAGTGCAGTATCCTTTTCTCTTTACAGCTGTCTCCAAGGATGAAAAGAGGTGGAGGAAGTTACAAGTTTATTGACCATGTCTAACCTTTCATGCAAAGATGGGCTCAATAAAGGACAGAAATGGTATGCACCTAACAGAAGCAGAAGATATTAAGAAGAGGTGGCAAGAATACACAGAAGAACTATACAAAAAAGATCTTCATGACCCAGATAATCATGATGATGTGATCACTAATCTAGAGCCAGACATCTTGGAAAGTGAAGTCAAGTGGGCCTTAGAAAGCATCACTATGAACAAAGCTAGTGGAGGTGATGGCATTCCAGTTGAGCTGTTTCAAATCCTGAAAGATGATGCTGTGAAAGTGCTGCACTCAATATGCCAGCAAATTTGGAAAACTCAGCAGTGGCCACAGGACTGTTAAAGGTCAATTTTCGTTCCAATTCCAAAGAAAGGCAATGCAAAAAAGTGCTCAAACTACTGCACAATTGCACTCATCTCACATGCTAGTAAAGTAATGCTCAAAATTCTCCAAGCCAGGCTTCAGCAATACATGAACTGTGAACTCCCTGATGTTCAAGCTGGATTTAGAAAAGGCAGGGGAATCAGAGATCAAATTGCCAACATCCGCTGGATCATGGAAAAAGCAAGAGAGTTCCAGAAAAACATCTATTTCTGCTTTATTGACTATGCCAAAGCTTTTGACTGTGTGGATCACAAGAAACTGTGGAAAATTCTGAAAGAGACGGGAAAGAGACCACCTAACCTGCCTCTTGAGAAATCTGTATGCAGGTCAAGAGCAACAGTTAGAACTGGACATGGAACAACAGACTGGTTCCAAATAGGAAAAGGAGTACGTCAAGGCTGTATATTGTCACCCTGCTTATTTAACTTCTATGCAGAGTACATCATGAGAAACGCTGGGCTGGAAGAAACACAAGCTGGAATCAAGATTGGCTGGAGAAATATCAAGAACCTCAGATATGCAGATGACACCACCCTTATGGCAGAAAGTGAAGAGGAGCTAAAAAGCCTCTTGATGAAAGTGAAAGAGGAGAGCGAAAAAGTTGGCTCAACATTCAGAAAACGAAGATCATGGCATCTGGTCCCATCACTTCATGGGAAATAGATGGGGAAACAGTGGAAACAGTGGCTGATTTTATTTTTCTGGGCTCCAAAATCACTGCAGATGGTGACTGCAGCCATGAAATTAAAAGACGCTTACTCCTTGGAAGAAAAGTTATGACCAACCTAGAAAGTATATTCAAAAGCAGACACATTACTTTGCCAACTAAGGTCCCATCTGGTCAAGGCTATGGTTTTGCCAGTGGTCATGTATGGATGTGAGAGTTGGACTGTGAACAAGTCTGAGTGCTGAAAAATTGATGCTTTTGAAGTGTGGTGTTGGAGAAGACTCTTGAGAGTCCCTTGGACTGCAAGGAGATCCAACCAGTCCATTCTGAAGGAGATCAGCCCTGCGATTTCTTTGGAAGGAATAATGCTAAAGCTGAAGCTCCAGTACTTTGGCCACCTCATGCAAAGAGTTGACTCATTGGAAAAGACTCTGATGCTGGGAGGGATTGGGGGCAGGAGGAGAAGGGGACGACAGAGGATGAGATGGCTGGATGGCATCACAGACTCGATGGACATGAGTCTGAGTGAACTCCGGGAGTTGGTGGTGGACAGGGAGGCCTGGCGTGCTGCGATTCATGGGGTCGCAAAGAGTCGGACACAACTGAGTGACTGAACTGAACTGAACCTCTAAGTAACACCTTCACTGAATACATGGCCTATTGTGACATTTTTTTTGAAGTCTCCCTCCTAGAAGGGTGCACACTATCTCTGCAAGAGGGAGGTATCAAGGTCACATTTCCACTCCCCCTGCCCCACCCCGAGGCTCAGAAGGTTCTACCATTTGAATTCTGTATCAGAAAGAAAACCAGCAAAAGGACATCTCAAAGTTCCTGTCCCACCCAGTGTACTATCCTGGGAAGCCGACAGAGGGCATAGATGCTGTGAAAGTCAACCCCGGAGTTGTTTTATTTCAAATAGCTTTGTCAGTTTTACTTTCTATTTCTTAATCTAAGTTCTCAGTTTCCATTCTTGTCAAGGGAAAGCATACACCAGGATTTATAAACCCTGTTTATCCCTTATTTCTCATAGAACTCTAGGCTCTACAGATCTGTAAGATTTATTCTAATAAGCCTGATCAGTGCACACTTCCTCCCCCCTCTGACTATATCTCGTAGTGACACAAAAAAGCATCAGGGTCAAATTTGGTGCCCCCAAATTGCAGGGCGGGGCAAAATCACAAACCAACAGTTTTACACTTCAGCCTGTGAGAGGAAGCAGCAACTTGAAGTAAAAGCAAACTACCAGAAAATTCTAAATACACATTCTGAGCTCACCTACTTCTAAAACTAGTTTTAAAAAGTTATTATTCCTTTTCTCTTCTCTGTCATGTTTATAAGGATTTTCTCTCCATCCAAGGAAAGATTTTTTTTTTAAGTTGAAAAGAAATGTGCAGTCTCATAAAATCTTGGACTCAGTTCAAAACTTCTCTAAGAACTCCACCCTGTCCTTGGCAAAGTCCAGATTAACTTTCCATCAGTAGCCCACCAAGCTCCTCTGTCCATGGACTCCTCCAGGCAAGAACACTGGAGTGTGGGTAGCCATTTCTCTTTCCAGGGGATCTTCCCAACCCATGGATCAAACCAGGGTCTCCTGCTCTGCAGGTGGATTACCATCTGAGTCACCAGGAAGTGGTTAATCAGGCAAGTAGTGTGTTAGCCACCAAGGGAGCAGTTTCTAGATGACTGTACCAGCTTAGCTGAATTTATGGCCCACATGTTCTCTTTACCTGAGGAATAAAGTGTAAAGGGAAAATACTGTTCTCATCTAAAAAAACCATAAGATAGACAACCTATTTCTACAGCTTTCAGGATACATACATGTAAACTATATATATATATATATATATATATATATATATATATTCATTTACTATATACATGAATATATACCCTATGCAATATCCATCTATATCTTGATAACTAATTGCTAAAGTAATAATATTTATTTACCTCTGGAGAACTCAAAGTATAATTACTGCTCTTATTTTCCTGTCTGCATTGTCTTTGGTGGAGAAGGCAATGGCACCCCACTCCACTACTCTTGCCTGGAAAATCCCATGGACGAGGGAGCCTGGTAGGCTGCAGTCTATGGGGTCGCTAGAGTCGGACACGACTGAGCGACTTCACTTTCACTTCTCATTTTCATGCATTGGAGAAGGAAGTGGCAACCCACTCCAGTGTTCTTGCCTGGAGAATCCCAGGGACGGGGGAGCCTGGTGGGCTGCCTTCCGTGGGGTCACACAGAATCGGACACGACTGAAGTGACTTAGCAGCACTGTCTCTGGGAGGGAGGGAAGGCAGGACAAAGGGAGGGAAGAAGGGAGGAGAAATCAAAACTGAGATTTCTTAAAGGTCACTCAGGGAATTTGGCTGAGTTTGAACAGACAGGAACACCTGCCTGTTAGACTGACACTTGAGGGGAAACTTCCAACACACAGACTCATAAGTTGATTGCCTTAGGTGACTTAGTGTGGATTTGTCTGGGTTGAATTCTAGAATTTTCAGAATTTTAAGGAGAAACAATGAATTATTTCTTGGTCTCTGCTGTGTTTATAACAAAATCAGCGTGACAATCACGTCCTCAGGGACGTGGGGAGAAAGTTTTCTCGGGACTGAAACTCTGCTTCGGTGCACATCAGCATATGCACATTTTATAGCTCAGAACTGTGTTCCCATGGTACCTAGATTTGCTGGGCAGAAAAGGGAACCAAACAACCTATCTCTGGCCTCTGGACCCCTGCCCATCTTTCTACCAGGCATCTTTACCTAGGAAAGGCAAAAGTTTTAAGAAAAGTTATTCGGTAGAGATTCCAGTGCTAAAGAAAAATCCACTGGGATATTTTGGACTGAAGCTTACTTTCCTTTCATACTATTGTGTGGCAAGAAGTTCATGAGTGAGACTGAGAAGCCTTACCAAAGGTGAATGAGAGAGAGGCAGCTGGACCTAGGAAAGGAATTGATTGACTAATTCTTCCCTCATTCTACCCTAGCAAGTGCAAAACAAAAGAAACAAACAAAACCAAATCCTTTTAACTGAATGCTTTGCCTGTCAAGATTTAGCTCATCCTGGGGCTTCCATGGTGGTCTAGTGGTTAAGAATCTGCCTGCCAATGCAGGGGACATGGGTTTGTTCCCGGGTCAGGGACGCTCCCACATGCTGCAGAGCATCTAAGCCTGTGTGTCACAACTACTGAGCCTGGGTGCTGCAGCTACTGCAGCCCACATGCCTAGAGCCCGTGCTCTGCAACAAGAGAAGCCACCATGATGAGACGCCTGCACACCACAGCTAGAGCATAGCCCCTGCTCACTGCAACTAAGGGAAAGCCCAAGCACCGTCAAAGACTCAGCACAGTCCATAAAGAAATAAAATTGTTTTAAAAAAGAAAGAAAAGAGGAAAAGACTTAAAAGAGATTTACTGTATCCTGCTTCATGAAAGAAAAAAAAGTCATAATAATAAGGAATTGACTCTGCATAGAAGCTGATGTTCTTAAACCCCCAGGGTCTTTCCAAAGAATTATCATTATTTCAAAGAAAAAAATGCATTGGAGAAAATAAATATCCATGCTTATATATTTAATTTGTAAAGATGAGGAATGTTTTCTTTAGAAAATGGCCCTACTGATTCTTTATGTTTTCATCTTATAGTAAACACATTAAAGAGATATATCTCTTATGCTCAGACCTAAATCCTTTTCCTGTATTTTCTCTTTTCTCTCTTCTTCCTTTTTCTGCTCTCCTTTTCTGATCTCTAGTCTCTCTAATTTTCTTTGGTTTTTGAAGATAGAATCAGGAAAAGAAAAGAAGGAAAAAAATTAGGTGTGTATTTACCACACTGCGAGACTTTACAAATGTATTTTTACCAGAGTAAACAAATAAGGAAAGAGATGAACCTACGTGTACCCAGGTTAGCTGGCAAAATTTGCCTTAAATATTCTCAGTTTAGTCTGAGAAGGATCAGTGTACTATAGATCCATATCCCAGAAGTAAATAAATGCCTGTAGCACTATCTCATGAATTCACTCACACTTCTTTTGAGTTTAAATAAAATAAGGTGCTTTCATGAGATGGCTTTTCCTTGCGTGTGTCTGGGTGTTTGGGTGGAGGAGTGACTGTAGGGATCTGTTTGAATGTGTACTTATTTTTCCAGTTTTTGAGCTGATTTCCTAGAATTGTTTAGCTTTTCACTTTTACTTTCTCTTACCTCAAATGACCTAAAGAGGCCTTTGGTTACTTGGGAAATAAACTTGCAGTTTCTCTTCTGGTAGCCTTTGTTGATTTTCATCTGTTCAGTTCCACAGATCTTGATGACTTATGGTTTTGGAGTCAAAAGCTAAATCTGAGGGGTTCTGTCATATAGCAACAGGTTCTAGAGCTCCATCCATTCTGTAAGTTTTCAGCATTAAACTTGGCAGTGGAAAACTATAGCCTGGTTTGGGGAAGACTGGTTCATCTCTTCCCCTTACACCATGTTCTGCATCATGGAATGGTTTCTACAGTGGGGGTAATTGTCATCTCTGTCAATAAAAAGAGCACCAAAAGTTGTGTTAGTGGCTGAGGAATCAGGCTCCTCCAGGTCTCAAACTTATATCCAACCCCTTTCCCCTTTCTTTGCTTCCTCTGACTTTAGTTTAATACAAAGAATCCAGCTTTTTAAATCTGCAAAGCTCAAGTCTGTCATTCAACCATATTGGATTTATAGTCATAGGAAAACGTTTCTTAGATAAGCTGTATTTCCTCCTTCTCTGCCTTTTAGACAGGCCACACTTGGTAGAAGCTTCTCACTCATATGATTTTACTTAAGTTTCCAGGTCGTAGTCAACATACCCTAACATCCTGATGTCCCATCAAGCCACCTCGCCTCAAAATCAAGGCTTAGTACCAGGTTGTATACTATAATTTTATTAAAAAAAAAAAAAAACATGGAGAAAATATTTGCAAAAGGTGTATCTGGTAAAAGACTGTTACCCAAATTTTGCAAAGAATTCTTAAAACCAACATACGAAAACAAACAACCTGTTTGGGAAATGGGCAAAAGATCTGAACAGAAAACTCACCAAAGATACACAGATAGCAAATAAGCATATGAAAAGATGTTTAACAGCACATCATTAGCAAATTGAAAATTTTAAATAACAAAGAGAGATCACCACACACTACGACCAAAACCCAAAATACTGAAAGCACCACCTATTGAGGAGGATGTATAGCAAGAGGAACTCTCATTCATTGCTAGAGGGAATGCAAAATGCTACAGCCTCTTTGAAAGTCAGCTTGGCAATTCCTTACAAAGCTAAGCATACTCTTACTATGTGATATAGCAGTCCCACTTCTTGTTTATTTACCCAAGTGAATTGAAAATGTATGTCCACAAAAATCCTTTACATGATTGTTCATAGCAACTTTATTCATAATTGCCAAAAGTTGAAAGCTACCAAGATGTCCTTCAGTAGGTGAATGAATAAATAAACTGGTACATTCAGACAATGGAATATTATTCAGTTCTAAAAGGAATGAACTATCAAACCATGAAAAGACATAGAGGAAACTTAAATGCATAATACCAAGTGAAAGAAGCCAATCTGAAAAGGCTACATAATGTATGATTCCAAATATCATGACTTTCTGGAAGAACAAGAGCTCTGGAGACAGTAAAAAGTCCATTCAGTGGTTGCCAGAGGTTGGAGAGGAGGGAGGGGTGAAGAGAAAGAGCACAGAGAATTTTTAGGGCTGTGAAAGTACTTTGGTGCTGTAACGGTGGACACACACCATTACGTATTTGTCAAAACCCATACGATGTCCAACATCAAGAGTTATGTATACCCTAATGTAAACTATGGACTTTGGGTGATAAGGATGTGTCAGTGTAGGTTAATCAGTTGTAGCAAGTATACTACTTTGGTGTGGGATATTGATAGTGGTGGAATTTGTGCATGTATGGGAGTAGGGAGTATATGGGAACTCCTTCCACTTTCTTTTTTTTTTTTTTTTTTTGGTCTTGCCATGTGGCATATGGATCTTAGTTCCCCAATCAGGGTTCAAACCTGTGTCCGCTACATTGGAAGTGCAGAGTTTTAACCATTGGACCACCAGGGAAATCCCTCACTCCATTTTTTGCTAGATTTTGTATGGAGTCTATAAATGCTTAAAAAAATAAAGTATGTTTTTTAAAAAGGTGACCATTTAGCCAGATGCTTTGCTTTCACCTATCGAGAATTGTGCTAAGTCACTTCAGTCCTGTCTGACTCTTTGCAACCCTATGGACTATAGCCCGTTAGGCTCATCTGTCCCTGGGATTCTCCAGGCAAGAATACTGAGTTGCTGAGCCCTTCTCCAAGGGATCTTCCAGACCCAGGGACTAAAACCTGGGTCTCTTAGGTCTCCTGCACTGGCAGGTGGGTTCCTTACCACTAGCACCACCTGGGCCACCTGATATCAAGAATCGTCTCTTCTCAATACTTCTGTGAATATGAAACCCAGTCAAAATATCAATCTTGTATAACCCAGGAGAGTTTGAATTAATGAGGTATGTAGACCCGTAAGTGAAAATTTTTGCCCCACTTGAGAAGAAATAGTTTCATTTTAGCAAAAGTAAAATTAATTATATGACTGACTCATCAACAGTTAAGTTCCTTATTAACCAACATTACATAACTGACTTTTTTTTTTCTGACTTATTTGTAACAGTTTGATTCCCAAGATGAAGGAAGCTTCCTTCCTAAGTTTAATTTGAATTCTGTTTCAGGAACAAACATAAGCTGTTTCTGTTTGTATTTTCTTTTAAGGTACTGCTTTTGTTTCTCTGTTGTTTCCCTATGAGAAGTAACCCAAAGAGGAACAAGGCTGTTACATGTTTGTATTTCTATACTCGAGTGAATTCTTAAAAATGCCTTCATGCGAGTAGACTATGTAGTTATAATGTAATTTTCATGTATTTGCAATAATAAGCATGTATAAGGATTCATCTACCATAAAAATACAAAGTAAGCTTTCATTGCTCTATATGAATGAGTATTCTACATGATGACCTTATACCAAACCTAAATTGTCTATATCCTTCTTATTGTTTCTTTTTATTCATTTAGTCAGGAAAGACCTCACTAAACTCGTACCCACAAATAGGGGAAGCGAAACTGAGGATACACCTAAACAATGGTCAAAACAGAAACAGGAAAGCAGTCAAAATTTAAAATAAGCACATATAAACTAACAAAAGAAAGGAAACAGGTTCTTTACTACATGGAATATTGCTTCTGTATACACAGACACACAAACATTTTTTAAGAGGCTAGATAATTTCCCCCAGTTCAAGCCAGCTTATCAGTGGTATTTTGTTTTATTCCAAAAAATATCACTTCATCACGCAACCTCAGGAGGAACATCTCACAGGCAAAACTAATCTAACTTATTTTAAACTCTTTGGAATAACTTTTGTGCATTCTAATATTTTTTGCTGCATTAGAAGTTGGCTTCTCTAGTATAATAGATACGGCAGGCAGAAAAACCACTGTTTGGCTAACCTGCTTCTTGAACAGATGAAGACTGAGAGGTCTTGCTCAATAGCTAGAGAGGCAGACACCTGAGAGCCCTTAAGGATCACACAAAGAATGGGGGAAGGGACTTCCCTGGAGGTCCACGTTCCCAATGCAGGGGGCCCAGCTTTGATCCTGGTCAGGAAACTGGATCCCACATGCCACAGCTAAAGGACCCATGGGCTACAACTAAGACATGGTGCAGCCAAGTAAATAAAAGTAAATATTTTTTAATTAAGAAAAGAATATTCCATTTAAAAAAAATGGGGAAGCAGCTCAGAAAACTGTAAAGGCCTTGTAAATACCATTATCTACGCATAATTTGCTCTTGCCCAAGCACCCTCTAAACAACAAGTAGTGAAATTCCATATTTCCAGTGGGGTGGGTAGCGAGGACTATCTTTGTGGCCTCTGTCTTTAAGAGGAGAGTAAAAAGCAACTACCACTTGCTGTGTTATAGTGGAGCCAGGGCCACAGGGACAGGCCATGGTAACAAGGAGTAGCCAGTGAACCAGGAAACAAAGAGGGACTATTTAAAACCGAGATGTGGCCTTATTGACACTAATAGGAGCCATGTGGACACCATGCTTTGCTGTTGTGATAATAACAATAATAGTAATATTAGTAATACTCTATCATAAGTGCTTGAGATATAGTTTTATGCTCAAAACAACACTGCAAGGTTAGTACCAGCATTTTGCCATGAGGTACAATGAAATTCAGAAACACAAATCCACCCAGCAAGGCTGGAGCTGGACTCCTCTCAGGTCCTAGGCTACTTGATTGCTCCAAGTCCCTGCTTGTTACACAGTCATACTAAGCGGAACACATGTGCTATGTGTACTGTTTCACTTGGCACGTACTAGAACACTCAATACATTTTAGCGCCCTTCTTCCTGCCTGTGAATTGCCTGCTGGAAAGATAGTTCTTGGGTCTGATTGTCAGCTGTCTTTATTAGCATCCTCTTGCTGCCACACATTTCATGTCTTTAAACAGCACAAATTTATTATCTCGCATTTCTGGAGGTCAGAAGTTCAAAGTCAATCTCACTGGCCTAAAATCAGGATGGTGGCAGGACCAGTTCTTCCTTGAGACTGTAGGAGGGAATGTGTTGCTTTTTCTAGCAGCCAGAGTCTATCTGCCTTTTTTGACTTGTGGCCTCTCATCACATCTCTTTTCCTCCCTCTGTCTGTCATCACATCTTCACAACGCTCACCCTTTTTTGCCTCTCTTGTTAAACCCAGTGATTGCATTGGCCCACCTGGATAATCCACAGGCATTTCCTTAACTCAGGATCCTTAATTTAATCCCATTGCAAAGTCACTCTTACCATTTAAAGTAAGATACTCACAGTTTCTGAGGATTAGGGTGTGAACATCTTTGAGGGGCCATTATTCAGGTTATCATAGCACCTGGGTGACCACTGGGTGCTCAGGCTGTGCTGCAGGTTAGAGTGGCGCCAAGGCTAAAGGGCAGTCATGTCACCCAGAGAAGAAACCAGTGCGTGATTTGAGGTCACTGA
This sequence comes from Capricornis sumatraensis, assembly GCF_032405125.1. NCBI lineage: Eukaryota > Metazoa > Chordata > Mammalia > Artiodactyla > Bovidae > Capricornis > Capricornis sumatraensis. Next base: position 201,052,354 of record NC_091069.1, read on the forward strand.
GAACAGACAACGCACACACCAAGCTCAAGTGACACAGCATTTATTCATAGCAAGAGGAGAGAAAACATGCATAAGATCCACCTCCTAGCAATGTGGCAGGCCCCAGGGCCAGCTGATCCACTTAGCAACCAACTCAGGGAGCGTGGTTACACGCCCTCTATTTTGTGCTGCAGTAGAAGGACCCAGACTCTAACCCCACACAGGTGGGCTCTGACTTACAGAAAGCTGGGCGTGTGCTGAGGGCACCGACACAGGCACTTAAGAAAAACAAAGGCGCACATGGAGGGTCTGAAACAGGGAGCTCTATTCCCATGCAAGATGATAAACGCAGCACAGGTGTATGGGCTCTTAGGAAAGCCCATCCATATGTGGCTGAAAGACCACATGCTCGAGGTTGCCTTTCCAAGTGCATTTTTGATCCCCTTCACCAGGACCTGGTTTGGGAGCTGCAACTAGGATGGATAGGAAGAGGGAAATTGCCAAGATGGTGGAGCAGGAAGACTCTGAGCTCACCTCCCATGGGCACACCAAAATTACAACTATTTACAGAGCAACTGTGGATGAGAACAACCTGAAGACCAACAGAAAAGGTCTACAACTAAAGATATAAAAGAGGATCCACAATTAGAGGCCAGGAGCAGCAAAGGCATGGTGTAGTTAAGACCCACACCTCCAGGTAAGCCACCCACAAACAGGAAGATAATCACAATTGGAAGGATTCTCGTGAAGGACTGAAGGGCCCAAGCCCCGCACTGGGTTCCTTAGCCCTATCCTGCGTGGAGAAGATGAACCCCCTAGAAATCCTGGCTTTGAAGGCCAGCAGGGCTGACTTTCAGGAAGGCCAGAGTGCTACAGAAAACAGACTCTGCTCTAAAAGGGAGCTTGCACGCTCCAAGATCCAGGGCAGAATCAGTCCTTTAAAGGGAGCCTGGGCCAGACCCACCCACTGATCTTGGAGAGGTGCTGGAAGCAACCAAAACTCCTGGCGACATAGATGTTGACAGCAGCCTTTTGCGGAGTTCATTCTACCGTAAGGACAAAGGTGCTGACTGGCACAATTTTAGAGTCCTTCCTCTAAATTTTTTAGCAGCTGGGACGCAGCCCCCCCACCAGCCCATCTGCCCCAGTCCTGGGAACCCCTAGGCAAGCAGCCAGCAAGCTGCAGTTGCCCTAGGCCCCTGTCAGTCCCCTAGTTATGACAGGACCCTGCCTTGCCCACCACCAGGCCAACACTAGCCCCATATCAACCTCACAGGCAGACAATAGCCCCAGGACACACCTGGGGTCCTGTCTACCTGGGGGTGCCAGTCATAGAGCACACATTTTGGATTTATTTATTATACAATTTTCCCACAGATAGAAGTGTCTTGAGAAAAGATTTCTTGCACAATGAAAGTGCTGGCAAGTGCTGGCCCTGCTCTGCCCTGAGAAGGAACAAAAGCTCCTGGGGGTGGAGGGAGGAAAAAGAAGCCTTATCACACAGAAAGTTAGTTCCCATAAAGAGTCCCTTAACAAGCAGCTCAAGGAACTTGGCTTCAGTTCAGTTCAGTCGCTCAGTTGTGACCCCATGGATCGCAGCACCTCAGGCCTCCCTGTCCATCACTAACTCCGTTTACCCAAACTCATGTCCTTTGAGTCAGTGATGCCATCCAACCATTTCATCCTCTGTCGTCCCCTTCTCCTCCTGCCCTCAATCTTTCCCAGCATCAGGATCTTTTCAAATGAGTCAGCTCTTTGCATCAGGTGGCCAAAGTATTGGAGTTTCAGCTTCAACATGAGTCCTTCCAATGAACACCCAGGACTGATCTCCTTTAGGATGGACTAGTTGGATCTCCTGGCAGTCCAAGGGACTCTCAAGAGTCTTCTCTAAAACCACAATTCAAAAGCATCAATTCTTCAGTGCTCAGCTTTCTTCACAGTCCAACTCTTGCATCCATACATGACCACTGGAAAAACCATAGCTTTGACTAGACGGACCTTTGTTGGCAAAGTAATGTCTCTGCTTTTCAATATGCTATCTAGGTTGGTCATAACTTTCCTTCCAACGAGTAAGTGTCTTCTAATTTCATGGCTGCAGTCACCATCTGCAGTGATTTTGGACCCCCAAAAAATAAAGTCAGCCACTGTTTCCACTGTTTCCCCTTCTATTTGCCATGAAGTGATGGGACCGGATGCCATGATCTTAGTTTTCTGAATGTTGAGCCAACTTTTTCACTCTCCTCTTTCACTTCATCAAGAGGCTCTTTAGTTCTTCTTCACTTTCTGCCATAAGGGTGGTGTCATCTGCATATCTGAGGTTATTGATATTTCTCCCAGCAATCTTGATTGCAGCCTGTGCTTCTTCCAGCCCAGCATTTCTCATGATGTACTCTTCATATAAGTTAAATAAGTAGGGTGACAATATCCAGCCTTGGCATACTCCTTTTCCTATTTGGAACCAGTCTGTTATTCCATGTCCAGTTCTAACTGTTGCTTCCTGACCTGCATACAGGTTTCTCAAGAGGCAGGTCATGTGGTCTGGTATTTCCATCTCTTTCAGATAATTTTCCACAGTTTATTATGATCCACGCAGTCAAAGGCTTTGGCATAGTCAATAAAGCAGAAATAGATGTTTTTCTGGAACTCTCTTCCTTTTGTGATGATCCAGCGGATGTTAGCAATTTGATCTCTGGTTCCTCTGCCTTTTCTAAAACCAGCTTAAATGTTAAAATAACAGTTACCATTTGAAGATACCAAGTAGGCTAGCAAGTCACTCCCTTCTTCTGAAATTTTGGCTTGATGGTTTAATTTTCACATTTAAAATTTGTTTCAGTCTTGGGAGACTTGGAGCAACCCCTATCAAGATCTAGCTGAAGAAATTGCCAGATGAGAAACAGTGACAAGGTAAAGTCTTGTTTCTGTTTTTCACTTCCTTTCCACTCTCCAGGGCTGCCTTCAGTTCAGTTCAGTTCAGTTGCTCAGTCATGTCTGACTCTTTGCAATCCCATGGACTGCAGCATGCCAGGCTTTCCTATCCATCACCAACCTCTGGAGCTTGCTCAAACTCAAATGTCCGTTGAGCGGGTGATGCCATCCAACCGTCTCACCCTCTGGGCTGCCTTTACTGGGCTCTAATCCTGCACCAGAGCTTCCCTGGTGGCATAGCAGTAAAGAGTCTGCCTGCAATGCAGGAGACGCGGGTTTGATCCCTGGGTCGGGAAGATCCCCTGGAAAAGGAAATGGCAACTCACTCCAATAGTCTTGCCTGGAGAATTCCATGGACAGAGGAGCTTGGTGGGCTACAGTCCATGGGGTTGCAAACAGTCAGACACGACTGAGTGATTAAACAACAGCAACAATCCTGCACCACATTCATGTCAAAAAGCTTTGTCCTCTAAAGGAGGGGGAAAAATGGCTTCTCCCTTTTCCCACACCCAGATAACCTCTGTGTTACTCCACCTCATGTATATTCTGTGAAATCTGTGAAAAGAATGGTTTCTGGCTTGCATCACTGAAGCCAAACTACTTACTATGGACATACCCAGTGCACAAATTACACGGGGAACTATACTCAATATCTTGTAATAACCTGTAATGGAAAAAAAGCTGAAAATGAATATATGTGTCACTTTGCTGTACACTTGAAACTAGCACAGCATTATAAGTCAACTATACTGCAATAAAGATTGTAAAAGGGAGTCCTACCTGTGCTTATCCATGCTGGATGATAATGGTCACCAAATGTGAAATATTTTAAAATTTGGAATAGATAAACAGAAGTCTCAGAAATCTTCAACAGATCTTGAAACATCTAAGGAAAATCATGGAAAATGCTTTTCTTGCCTAGATGGATTGATGGGGTGTGTGTGTATGTAGTTGGGGGAGATGAAGCTTACAACCCAAGACCTCACTGAGAAACTCAAGGAAAAAGTCTAAGTGGACACCTCAAGTACCTTTAAAATTCTGGAAAATGGCCCCCAAGACTATCCTCTGGTCTCCACCCTACCCTACACTTGACTAGAGCATAAATCAGGTCAGTTAGGCTTCTTTCCTTCTCTGCTCCCCAAATCCCCTATATCCTCCATGTTCTGAACCCTTAGGAGCCTCTAGTTAACTATCCCCTGAGACTCCAAGATCCCGTACATCAGGTTGCCTCATAATAAGTTTGAGCCTTCAAGGCATTATCTCTAAAGTCTCAAAACATTTTGGAAAAACCACTCTGGAAATAATGAACTCAAAACCTGGAAGATTTGATCTTCATAGTTGGAAACTAGAAATAGCCAACATGAAGCAGCTTCATCCTCAGGCTAAGCCTAGGATAGGATAGAGGATAGAGCAACTGCTTTATCAAATAATTTGAGTCTAACAAGTTGCAATGATTCTGAGACTTGAGTAAGTATAACTGGGAGCAACTTGGCCTTTACATGTGAAGTAATTTTTGTTTTTACAGATTTAATTCCACAGGAACTTAGATATAATAACATATTAATACTTTATAATTATAGAATATTAAAGGCGGAATTGGTTTGCCCTGCTGGGACTTATGCATTTGAATCTTAAACATATCATTCATTTAGTTACTGGTGATGGTGGCTTGAATGAAATTTATACACAGAACTTTACAGATTCAGTAGCTGACTTTTCCCCTCCTATCTCTTAGGGACTTTTGTTCTTCTCTGAAATAAAGCTAAAATTCTTCTAAAACCTGAGAATGTCACCCAAGGAATATGAACAACCTCAAATTGAAAAGGAACAAATAATCACACATTAGGTAAGTGTTTTATAACATGTTAAGAAATGAGTGATTGTGAATGATTGTAGGCCAAAACAAGCTGGCAATGTATTCATAGTGAGATGTATAACAACAAGTGAAAGAAAATTATGAACTTCATCCTATCATCTCTTTTAAATATATATATATTATTTATTCTCGGCTATGCTGGGTTTTTGTTGCTGCACTCAGGCTTTCTCTAGTTGTGAAGAGCTGGGCTACTCTTTGCTGTGGTTCATGGGCTTCTCAGCACGGTTGTTCCTCTTGTTGCGGAGCGTGGGATCTAGGGCACTTGGGCTTCAGTAGTTGTGGCACACAAGCTTAGTTGCCCTGTGGGGTACGGGACATGTGGAATTTTCCTGGATCATAGGCTGGACCTGTGTCCCCTGCACTGGCAGGCGGATTCTTTACCACTGTACAACTAGGCAAGTCCCTATCATCTTACTGTTTGTATTAATGGTATTATTGTTTCAGAATCACTTTCTTTTTATAGTTAGGTAAAAACTATTAGCAATAATATTTATTTTGTTAAAAATCAAGATTTTGTTTCAGCATAAAAGAAATAGAAATAATTATAGAAAATAATTTAAGAAATAACACAATAGTGTTAGAACTGAATTTGAAAGATCAGTATAAACACATGCCTTAAAAAGAAGCAAAATGTATCTTTTCTAGGATAATCCACTAAAATTGTTTTCTAAAACTGGCATCCCAGATGGACTGCACTACTATGTACATTTAGTATACATGTTATAGTTTATCATACCATCTTTCCACCAAAACAAACCAGGGCATCTTGGAAAAATAACCAATTCCATGCCTGGGCCTAGAAAGGTGTAAGAGGCAGAAGACAGGGAAACTTCCCAAGATAAACCTGCATAGGTGCTTTAAATTTTTTTTGTTTTTTTTTTCATTTTGATAGAATTTCTGTCTTACAGAGAAGTTGCAAGATTATTACAAAGAATTCCTGAATGCTCTTCATCCCAATTTCCCAAATGTTAATATTTTAGTGCATTTGCTTCACATTTCTCTCTTAATATCCATTCTGAAATATTTGAAAATAAATTTGAGGCATGATACCTATTACCATTAAATATCTTTGTACATTCTTTTGTACAATCACACAATAATGAAAACCAGGAAATTAACACTGATACAATTTTGTTATCTAATATACAGATCTTATTCTGATGTGGCAAGTTATTCTGATAATGTCTTTTATAACAAATGAAAATCTTGGATCATGCATTGCATACAATTAATATGTCATTTATGTCTCCATTAATCTGAAACGGTTCCTCAGATCTCCTGTGTGTTAGGACATAAACATTTTTGAAGTGTGCGGGCCAATTATTTTGTGGAATGTCCCTCAGCATGGGTTTGTCTGACTGTCTAACCATGGATTACTTGTCTTTGTGAGTAATATCACTCAAGTGCTGCTGTCTTCTCTGTACCTCATACCAGGAGGTCCATGATGTTGCTTTATCCCTTTACTGATGATGTTGACTTTGGCCAGTTGTTTAAAGTGGTGTGGTAAAAGTTATTTTCTGTATGTTTCTTCTTTATATTTTAGTTTGCTTTGTTTGGGGTTATAAAGGAGACAACTGAGTCATATTTTTTAGTAACTAAAAGTAAAAAAAAAATCAGAAAATTTTCTAGCAGAGATTATATTTGAGAAATTAGTATATAAACTGGGAAAGCACTTAAATAAATGTAAAGGATTTAAAAATTTAAAAAAAATTTTAAAGAAACTGAAAAAAAAACAAAAATAAATAAATGTAAAGGATTGTTATTAGTTTTGATAATTACTCTTTTAACATTTCCCAAGAAAAAGTTATTTAATGTGTGAAAGGTTAAGCCACTCAGCTTTTCCACCTGGATTTTGTCAAGTAAAACAATCATGTGAAAGTAGCATCAGTCCAAAGTCAAATGCCCTAGAACTCCTGATGAAGAATAATTTCTATTTTTCTCAAAGTCTTCTGTTTCATGACTCATTCACTTATACCTTGGACAAATTCCCTAGAGTCTCTGAGTTTTAATTTCTTTTTCTATAAAACAGAGAAAGAGGAGGGGGAGAGAGAGACAAAAAAGAGGGGGAGGGAGAGAGAGAAAAAGGGAGAGTCCCTCAGGTTCCAGAATAGTTGGGAAGAACAAATAAAAAGTACAAGGCACTGAGTGTGATGCATAATATTTGAGGTGTCACTGTGAAAAAGAAAACAAGTTATTGTGGAAGTGGTTCCTATTCTTAGGTTCTGTGGGTCCCTATAAGATAGGTAGGATAAGCATTTGTTACTATCTCCATTTTAGAAGTGGTAACTGTCTCCAAGACGACCTAAATCAAACTAGACATGGGGCTCATGCCTGCTTTGGGATAACTATTTTATTGTTGTTTCTTTTACATTATGGCCATGAACTTTTGTGTTTAAGGAATTCATTTCACATTTGATGCATATATGGTTTTGTTTATGTTTTTTCATAGATTTCACTCAGATTAAAATGTGATCATCCAGGGGATTCTCTGGTGGTCCAGTGGTTAGAACTCGGTGCTTTTACTGTCATCGCCCAGTTTCAATTTCTGGTTAGGGAACTAAGATCTGCAAGCCATGAGGCGTGGGCAAAGAAAAAGAGAAGTGATCTTGCAAAAGATAATAATAGCCTCTACTTCTCTATTTAATATAAATTAAACCATTTTGTTCACTTATCTGCTTTATTGACTAAGCCAAAGCCATTGACTGTGTGGATCACAATAAACTGTGGAAAATTATCTGAAAGAGATGGGAATACCAGACCACCTGACCTGCCTCTTGAGAAACCTGTATGCAAGTCAGGAAGCAACAATTAGAACTGGACATGGAACAACACACTGGTTCCAAATAGGAAAAGGAGTATGTCAAGGCTGTATATTGTCACCCTACTTATTTAACTCATATGCAAAGTACATCATGAGAAACGCTGGACTGGAAGAAGCACAAGCTGGAATCAAGATTGCCAGGAGAAATATCAATAACCTCAGGAATGCAGATGACACCACCCTTATGGCAGAAAGTGAAGAGGAACTAAAAAGCCTCTTGATGAAAGTGAAAGAGGAGAGTGAAAAAGCTGGCTTAAAGCTCAACATTCAGGAAACGAAGATAATGGCATCTGGTCCCATCACTTCATGGCAAAAAGATGGGGAAACAGTGGAAACAGTGGCTGACTTTATTTTTGGGGGGTCCAAATCACTGCAGATGGTGACTGCAGCCATGAAATTAAAAGACACTTACTCCTTGAAAGGAAAGTTATGACCAACCTAGATAGCATATTCAAAAGCAGAGACATTACTTTGCCAACAAAGGTCCGTCTAGTCAAGGCTATGGTTTTTCCAGTAGTCATGTATGGATCTAAGAGTTGGACTATAAAGAAAGCTGAGCACAGAAGAATTGATGCTTTTGAACTGTGGTGCTGGGGAAGACTCTTGAGAGTCCCTTGGACTGCAAAGAGATCCAACTAGTCCATCCTAAAGGAGATCAGTCCTGGGTGTTCATTGGAAGGACTGATGTTGAAGCTGACACTCCAATACTTTGGCCACCTGCTGCAAAGAGCTGACTCATTTGAAAAGACCCTGATGCCGGGAAAGAATGAAGGCAGGAGAAGGGGATGACAGAGGATGAGATGGTTGGGTGGCATCACCGACACAATGGACATGGGTTTGGGTGAACTCCAGGAGTTGGTGATGGACAGGGAGGACTGGTGTGCTGCGGTTCATGGGGTCGCCAAGATTCAGACACAACCGAGCAACTGAACTGAACTGTTCGCTTATCATCTGCATTGAAAAGAAAGTTCTCAATACCATGAGCAGTGACCTGAATATGACTGCAAAACAAAGTCATATATCAGTATTGGAGGAAACAGCAGTAAATAATCCTCTGATCTGAATTCAGGGGCATTCTCACCAATTATGCTGGCAGAAAGTACAGCAATATTTCTGTTACCCAGAGCAATCTCCACTTGACTAGTAACCATGAAGATATGTGATTCATTCTGCTGAAAATATATTAACTTGAAATCTCACCCAGGAGAGACCAGTAAGTATGTTTCTGTGGCATTCCATTTTCTAATTGCAACTTCACTTTTATCAAACTCTTTCTCATATCTAGATCTTTAACTTATAAATACAGTTGCCAAAATGTGAAGAAAAATTTATTAGTTTTCTTTGGTTGGCCATTTTCTTTGGCTTGGTGTTAGATAATCCAGAAGTGAAAGAGAATTAGAACATGGATAAAGAGTTAAACTTCAATTGTTTAACAATTTGAAAAAAGCCCAATTAGTACGAAAGAATTCTCATAGAAGGCTCTCAAGTCAGTGTCTATTCCTGGAACTTTCCCTATCTCAGGGAACCCAGGAGCAGGATAGCAAACCCACCCAATCATACCACTTCATTCCCATCCCCCATGTCACACTCTCCCCCTTACCCCCTCCCCCCGCCTCTCTCTCTCTCCCTTTGGCTCTGCTTTCTGTTTCCTAATTCCTCCTTTTGTGAAAACAATCTAGCTGCAACTTTAAAAGAAAGGTTAGATGCTGACAACCTTAAAACAACTTCTGAGAGAAAACTTGTATGTAAAAAAGTATATGTAAACGTTTTTCTTCTTATATGTAAATGCAGATTTTTTTTCTTCTTTAGCAACATAAGACTGTTATTATTAGGATTCCTGATTAATTTATACTGACTTGCTTTTCATCACCAAGGCTAGCCTGTAATCAAAGTGTAAAATGGGTGGTTTTGTTTCATTTCCTCCCTTTCAGGAATATGTTTTCTGTTTGACTCTGATAGTTATTCACAGGTATTATTCAGGTATTCAGATTCTGTAGATTTTTTTAGTCAATGGCAAAAGCACTTAGATAAACTCATTCCAGGTCCAGGAACCCTAGAGAGCTTTAAACAAGGTAAACACGATGAATCCAAAGAGACCATACTGAAACACATTATAATTAAATTATCAAAGTTTAGAGACAAGGAGAGAATCTTAAAAGCATCAAGAGAGAGACAACCTGTATGTATAAGGGAAAGAAAGAAAGTGAAGTCGCTCAGTCTTGTCTGACTCTTTGTGACCCCATGGACTGTAGCCTACCAGGCTCCTCTGTCCATGGGATTTTCCAGGCAATAGTACTGGAGTGGATTACCATTTCCTTCTCCAGGGGATCTTCCCAACCCGGGGATCGAACCCAGGTCTCCCACATTGTAGACAGACGCTTTATCATCTGAGCCACCAGGGAAGTATAAGGGAATCTCCATATAACTATCAGCAAACTTTTTAGCAGAAAATTTTCAGGCCAGAAGAGAGTAGCAAGATATATTCAGAGTTTTTGAAATAAAAGAAACTGCCAACAAAAAATACTATATTCAGCAAAACTGTTTTTCAAAAATGAATAAGAGATAGACTTTTCCAGATTAACAAAAGCTGAGGAAATTCATCACCATTAAACCCACCTTACAAGAAATACTAAAAGGAGTTCTTCAATTTGAAATAAAAAGATGTTAAGCAGCAACAATATGGTAGCATAAGAAAGAGTGCAAAACTTGTTGATAAAGATAAATATATGGATAAATACAGAATATTATTGTAATGATGGTAGATATTAAGAATAACTATAACTTTAAAGATGTTAATGGGCACACAGTACAAACAGATATAAATTGTGGCATTAATAACCAAGTACATGTGGTACAAGAAATTGTTCTGGTGGATCAGATGGTAAAGTGTCTGCCTGCAATGTGGGAGACCTGGGTTCAGTCCCTAGGTTGGGAAGATCCCCCAGAGAAGAAAATGGCAATCCACTCTAGTACTCTTGCCTCCTGGAAAATCCCATGGATGGAGGAGCCTGGTAGGCTACAATCCATGGGACTGCAAAGAGTCGGAGATGACTGAGCAAACTCACTTTCACTTTCACTGTGGTACGGAGAAAAGTAAACATGTAGAGTTTTTATATGTGATTGAAAGTAAGTTCTCATCAATTTAAACTTTATAAGACTATGGTAAGCTCTATGTGAAAAAAGCTGAGCGCTGAAGAATTGATGGTTTTGAACTGTGGTGTAGAGGAAGACTCTTGAGAGTCCCTTGGACTGCAAGGAGGTCCAACCAGTCCACTCTAAAGGAGATCAGTCTTGGGTGTTCATTGGAAGGACTGATGCTGAAGCTGAAACTCCAATACTTTGGCCACCTCATGCAAAGATTCAACTCATTGGAAAAGACCCTGATGCTGGGAGGGTTTGGGGGCAGGAGGAGAAGGGGATGATAGAGGATGAGATGGCTGGATGGCATCACTGACTCGATGGACATGAGTTTGGGTGAACTCTAGCAGTTGGTGATGGACGGAGGCCTGGCATGCTGCGATTCATGGGGTCACAAAGAGGACACAATTGAGTAACTGAACTGAACTGATGGTAACTATAAAGAAAATATCTCTAGAAGCTACACAAAAGAAAAAGAGAAAGAAATCAAAGCACATCAATATAGAAAATAAATATGAGAAAAGCAAGGGAAAAAGATGAAAGAACTACAAAAGCAAACAAAACAACAAAATGGCAATAATAAATCCTTTTACAATAATTACATTAAATGTACATGAATTAAATTCCCTAATCAAAAGACACAGAATGGATGAATGGATATAAGAATAAGGTATAACGAAGTTGATAAACTATCAACAAGAAACTCACTTTAGGTGTAAAGACACACGTAGACTGAAAGTGAAGATATGGAAAAAGATATTCCATGCAAATTATAACCAGAAAACAGCATGAGTGGCTATACTTTTGTCAGACAACATAGGCATTGAGTCAAAAACTGTCCCCAAAATAACCTGTAACAAGAGACTAAGAAAGATGTTATATAATGATAAAAGATCAGTTCAACAGAAAGATACAATCTCCTTTCAATATCAGAGCCTTCAGTATATGAAGCAAACATTGACAGAACTAGAGAAGAAATAGACAACAATACTCTAATATTATAGTATATAGAGGTTCAATATCTCACTTTTAATAGTGGCTAGAGTAGCCAGACAGAAAAATCAACAAAGAAACAGTGGACTTTAAGAACACTATAGACCAAATAGACCTCACAGATGGATATAGAACATCCCACCCACAGCAGCAGCATATATATTCTTCTCAAGTGTTCACAGAACATTTTCAAGGATAGATCACGTATTAATCACAAAACAAGCAGACAACTTATCTGATTCCACAGGTTCATAGCTGGAAAGGAATTTTGCTTCAGGATGAGTCATACCTCAAGTCTCACCCATACTTGATTTAGATATTTGGATGAGATTTGGGATTTAGCATTGATGTTCAGAGTCAAGACTTTGGGGCTGTTGGAATTGGAGGGTGAATGTATTTTGCATGTGAAAGGACATGAATTGGGGGAAGCAGAATATTATGGGCTGGATCGCGTGCCCCCAAAATTCATATGTTGAAGCCTAACCCTTAGTGCTTCAGAATGTGTACTTGGAGATCGGACTTTTAAAGATTAAGTTAAAATGAGGCATCACGCTATGCCCTAATCCAATCTGACTGGTATCTCTATAAGAAGAGAAAATTTAGACTCACACCAGATATGTGCCTGCACAGAGGAAAGATCATGTGGAGACATAGCAAAAGGCAGTTATCTGCAAGCCTAGGAGAGAAGTTTCAGAAAAAAACAAACCTGCTGACATCTCAGCCTTTGAGTTCTAGTCTCCAGAACGGTGAGAAGATTCATTTCTGTTGCTTAAGCCTGCAGTCCCTGGTGTTTTGTTATGGTAGCCCTAGTGGATTAGTACAGGAGTCTACTGTAGACCTCTGTCTCACCATGTAACCTTATCAGGACCCTCCTGCTCTCCAGGCTGTGGTTTCCACATCTGAAAATGACGGTTTGGATTCAGTGGAATATGAAGCCATCACCTTCCCTGGTGGCTCAGACAGTAAAGACTGCCTGCAATGCAAGAGACCCAAGTGCAATCCCTGGGTCAGGAAGATCCCCTGGAGAAGGGAATGGCAACCCACTCCAGTATTCATGCCTGGAGAATTTCATGGACAGAGGTACTGTCCATGGGGTCACAAAGAGTTGGATATGACTAACACTTTCACTTTCAGAATTATCATTGATTTTGATCTGATAAATGTTACTGTGAGAGGATAATCACTAAACAGGTGTGCTTCTGTTTTTTAGTTTGACTTCCCATTGTTTCTCATCTCTAAAAGCAGAGAGGTTATAATTAGGTGCTTGTGTCTAAAATCCTTCAGCATCTGTACTTTTTTGCCAGGCCTGCTATAACAGTATCACAAAGTTGATAGCTTAAACAACAGAAATTTGTTGTCTCATAGCTCTGGAGGCTGCACGTCTGACGTGTTAACAGGATTGGCTCCTTCTGAGGGCTGTGAGAAAGAATCTGTTACCACCTCTCCCCTAGCTTCTGGAGTTTTGCTGACAGTTTTTGGCATTCCTTGGTGTATAGAAGCATCACCCTGATCTCCGTTTCTGCCTTCAGCTTCAGGTGGCATTCTTCTGTATGCATGTCTGTGCCAAATGCCCTCAGCACCAATCATTGGATTAACTTGTGTGTTAGTCGCTCAATTGTGTCTGATCCTTTGCAACTTATGGACTGTAGACCACCAGGCTCCACCATCCATGGGATTTTCCAGGCAAGAATATTGGAGTAGGTTGCCATTTCCTCCTCCAGGGGATCTTCCCAACCCAGGGATCAAACCCACGTCTCCTGTGTCTCCTGCATTGCAGACATATTCTTTACCTGCTGAGCCATCGAGGGTCTACTCTAATGACCTCATATTAACTTAATTACCTCTGTAGCGACCCTGTCTCCAAATGAGGTCACATTCTGAGATACTAGGTATTAGGAGTCCCCCATAAGAATTTGGGAGTGAACACAATTCAACCCATAAAAAACAGCATCCCTAATGGTTCACCTCCCATCTACCAAAGAAATGATCACAGAGAATCTTCCAGGTCAGCTTCCTGCCATGGTTCATCTCACATCCACATGTCCATCCTGGGTTCTCTTGCCTGCTGCTTTGTGTCTATTACCTGATTCTTTCTCTCTGAAAGCTCCAGAGTCAGCAACAACTCAATCCATTTGATAATCATCCTCACCTTCCATTGGAGGTTATGACAGTGCAGGTGCATATTTTCCCCCAGCCTCCCTCAGATCCATATTCTTAAGCCCATGGACATACCCATTTTCAAAAACCCATGTGGGCCAAAACTCCCCACCTGAGTCAAAACTCTAGATCCCACCATCCCAACCCCATGCTCATCTGAGAGGAGGGTGTGAACCAGAAAATTCACAGATCCTGAGAGGGTAGATTTAAAAATGACCTCTAAACAATAGGCAGATATAGGCCAAGGAGAAACACCTCAGTTTGTAAAAATATTTATTTTGCCATGCCCTATCTCCTTCCTGTTGTTGCACCACTAAGTCCTGTCTGACTCTTTGCAACCCCATGGACTACAGCATGTCCAGCTTCCTTGTCCTTCACTATCTCCCTGAGTTTGCTCAGATACATGTCCATGGTGATGCTATCTAACCATCTCATTCTCTGTCGCCGTCTTTTCTCTTTGCCTTCAATCTTTCCCAGCATCAGGGTCTTTTCCAATGAGTCATCTCTTTGGCATCAGATGGCCAAAGTATTGGAGCTACAGCTTCAGCATCAGCCCTTCCAGTGAATATTCAGGGTTGATTTCCTTTCAGATAGACTGGTTTGATCTTGATGTCCAAGAGACTCTCAAGAGTATTTCCCAGCACCACAGTTTGAAAGCATCAATTCTTCAGTGCTCAGCCTTCTTTATGGTCCAGTTCTCACATCAGTATATGGCTATTGGAAAAACCATAGCTCTGACTAGACAGACCTTTGTCGGCAAAGGGATGTCTCTGCTTTTTAATACACTACCTAGATTTGTCACAGCTTTTCTTCCAAAGAGCGTCTTTTAATTTCATGGCTGCAGTCAACATCCACAGTGATTTTGGAGCCTAAGAAAATAAAATGTCACTGCTTCCACTTCTTCCCCATCTATTTGCCATGAAGTGATGGAATACGATGCCATGATCTTAATTTTTTTAAATATTAAGTTTTAAGCCAGTTTTTTCAGTCTCCTCTTTCACCTTCATCAAGAGACTCTCTGTTTCTCTTCACTTTCTGCCATTAGAGTGGTATCATTTGCAAATCTGAGGTTGCTGATAATTCTCCCAGCAATCTTGATTCCAGCTTATGCTTCATCCAGCCTGGCATTTCACATGATGTACTCTGCATATAAGTTAAATAAGCAGGGTGACAATATATATCCTTGATGTACTCCTTTCCCAATTTTGAACCAGGCCATTGTTCCATGTACTATTCTAATTGCTTCTTGACCTGCATACAGGTTTCTCAGGAGACAAGTAAGATGGTCTGGTATTCCCATCTCTTTAAGAATTTTCCAGTTTGTTGTGATCCACACTGTCAAAGGCTTTAGTGTAGTCAATGAAGCATAAGTAGATGTTTTTCTGGAACTCCCTTGCTTTCTCTGTGACCCAAGGGATGTTGGCAGTTGGCAATTTGATCTCTGGCTCCTCTGCCTTTTCTAAATCCAGCTTGAATATCTGGAAGGTTTTGTTTCACATACTGCTGAAGCCTAGTTTGAAGATTTTTGAGCATACCCTTACTAGCATGCGAAATGAACACAATTGTATGGTGATTTGTACATTCTTTGGCATTGCCATCTTTGGGGAATTGAATGAAAACTGATCTTTTCCAGTCTTGTGGCCACTGCTGAGTTTTCCAAATTTGCTGCTATATTGAGTGCAGCACTTAAACAGCATCATCTTTCAGGATTTGAAATAGCTCAGCTGGAATTCCATCACCTCCACTGGCTTTGTTTGTAGTAATGCTTCCTAATGCCCACTTGACTTCACATTCCAGGATGTCTGGCTCTAGGTTGAGTGACCACATCATCATGCTTATCCAGGTCATTAAGACCTTTTTTGTATAGTTCTTCTGTATATTCTTGCCACCTCTTTTAATCTCTTTTGCTTTGTTAGGTCCTTGCTACTTCTGTCCTTTATTGTGCCCATCCTTGAATGAAATGCTCCCTTCATATCTCCAATTTTCTTGAAGAGATCTCTAGCTTTTCCCATTCTATTTTTCCCTCTACTTCTTTGCACTGTTCATTTAAGAAGGCCTTCTTACCTCTACTTGCTATTCTCTGGAACTCTGCATTCAGTTGCATATGTTTCCCCTTATCCCTTGAATTTTGCTTCTCTTCTTTTCTCAGCTATATGTAAAGCCTTCTCAGACAACCATTTTTCCTACTTGCATTTATATTTTCCTTCTGGATGGTTTTGGTTGCTGCCTCCTGTACAGGGTTATGAACTTCTGTCCGTAGTTCTTCAGGCACTCTATCAGATCTACTCCCTTGAATCTATTCATCACTTCCACTGTATGAGCATAAGGGATTTGATTTAGGTCATACCTGGATGGCCTAGTGGTTTTCCCTACTTTTTTCAGTGTAAGCCTAAATTTTGTAATAAGGAGGTCATGATTTGAGCTACAGTCATTTCCAGGTCTTTTTTTGTTGCTGACTGTATAGAGCTTCTCCATCTTCAGCCACAAAGAATACAATCAATCTGATTTTGGTATTGACAATTTGGTGATCTCCATGTGTAGAGTTGTTTCTTGTGTTGTTGAAAGAGGATGTTTGCTATGACCAGTGTGTTCTCTTGGCAAAACTCAGTTAGCCTTTGCCCTGCTTCATTTTGTACTCCAAGGCCAAACTTGCCTGTTACTCCAGGTATCACTCGACTTCTTACTTTTGCTTTCCAGTTCCCTATGATGAAAAGGACACCTTTATTTGGTGTTAGTTCTAGAAGTCTTGTAGGTCTTCATAGAACCATTCAACTTCAGCTTCTTTGGCATCAGTGCTTGGGGCATAGACGTGGATTACTATGATGTTGAATGGCTTTGTCTTGGAAATGAACTGAGTTCATTCTATTGGTTTTGAGACTGCACCCAAGTACTGCATTTCAGACATTTTTTGTTGACTATGAGGGCTACTACATTTATTCTAAGGGGTTTTTGCCCACGGTGGTAGATATAATGTTCATCTGAATTAAATTCACCCATCCTGGTCCATTGTAGTTCACTGATTCCTAAAGATGTTGATGTTCACTCTTGCCATCTTCTGCTTGACCATGTCCTATTTACCTTGATTCACCTACCTAACATTCCATGTTTCTATGCAATCTTGTTTTTTACATCAGACTTTACTTTCACCACCAGGCACAACCACAGCTGAGCATCATTTCTGCTTTGGCCCAGTCACTTCATTCTTTCTGGAGCACTTCATAATTGTCCTTCATTCTTCCCCAGTAGCATACTGGACACCTTCTGAGGAGCACCTTCTGGGGAGCTTATCTTCCATTATCATATCTTTTTGCCTTATCATATTGTTCATGGGGTTCTCACAGCAAAAATACTGGAGTGGGTTGCCATTCCCTCTTCCAGTGAACCGCGTTTTGTCAGAACTCTCCACTATGACCTTGGATTACTATGATGTTGAACTCTCCACTATGATCTTGGGTGACCTGAACGACATGGCTCAGAACTTTCCTGACTTATGTAAGCCCCTTTGCCATGACAAGGCAGTGATCCATGAAGGGCATCTCCTTCCTGGCAAGCTTTTTTTTAATTGGAGGACAATTGCTTTATACAATGTTGTGTTGGTTTCTGTATAATCATAAGGGATTTGATTTAGGTCATACCTGAATGGTCTAGCGGTTTTCCCTACTTTCTTCAATTTGAGTCTGAATTTGGTAATAAGGAGTTCATGATCTGAGCCACAGTCAGCCCCTGGTCTTGTTTTTGTTGACTGTATAGAGCGTCTCCATCTTTGGCTGCAAAGAATATAATCAATCTGATTTCGGTGTTGACCATCTGGTGATGTCCATGTGTAGAGTCTTCTCTTGTGTTGTTGGAGGAGGGTGTTTGCTATGACCTGTGCATTTTCTTGGCAAAACTCTATTAGTCTTTGCCCTGCTTCATTCTGCATTCCAAGGCCAAATTTGCCTGTTACTCCAGGTGTTTCCTGACTTCCTACTTTTGGATTCCAGTCCCCTATAATGAAAGGGATATCTTTTTTGGGTGTTAGTTCTAAAAGGTCTTGTAGGTCTTCATAAAACTGTTCAACTTCAGTTTCTTCAGTGTTACTGGTTGGGGCATAGACTTGGATAACTGTGATATTGAATGGTTTGCCTTGGAGACGAACAGAGATCATTCTGTCGTTTTTGAGACTGCATCCAAGTACTGCATTTCAGACTCTTGTTGACCATGATGGCTACTCCATTTCTTCTAAGGGATTCCTGCCTGCAGTAGTAGATATAATGGTCATCTGAGTTAAATTCACCCATTCCAGTCCATTTTAGTTCACTGATTCCTAGAATGTCGACATTCACCCTTGCCATCTCTTGTTTGACCACTTCCAATTTGCCTTGATTCATGGACCTGACATTCCAGGTTCCTATGCAATATTGCTCTTTACAGCATCAGATCTTACTTCTATCACCAGTCAGATCCACAACTGGGTATTGTTTTTGCTTTGTCTCCATCCCTTCATTCTTTCTGGAGTTATTTCTCCACTGATCTCCAGTAGCATATTGGGCACCTAATGACCTGGAGAGTTCCTCTTTTGATATCCTATCATTTTGTCTTTTCATACTGTTCATGGGGTTCTCAAGACAAGAATAGTGAAGTGGCTTGCCATTCCCTTCTCCAGTGGACCACATTCTGTCAGACCTCTCCACTATGACCTGCCCATCTTGGGTTGCCCCGCAGGCATGGCTTGGTTTCATTGAGTTAGACAAGGCTGTGGTCCTAGTGTGATTAGATTGACTAGTTTTCTGTGAGTATGGTTTCAGTGCATCTGCCCTCTGATGCCCTCTTGCAAAACCTACCATCTTACTTGAGTTTCTCTTACCTTGGGCGTAGGGTATCTCTTCACAGCTGCTCCAGCAAAGCACAGCCACTGCTCCTTACCTTGAACGAGGGGTGTCTCCTTACCGTCGCCATTCCTGACCTTCAACGTGGGATAGCTCTTCTAGGCCCTCCTGCGCCTGCGCAGCCACTGCTCCTTGGGTTGCTCCTCCCGGCCACCGGCCCTGGCCTCCGGGGTGGGTGGCTCCTCCCAGCTGCCGCCCCTTGCCTCGGGCTCGGGGTGGCTCCTCAGGGTCACTGCCCCTAGCCATGGGCGTGAGGTGGCTTCTCCCAGCCGCCCCTGACCTCAGACGCAGGGTGTCTCCTCCTGGCCACCACTGGCCTCAGACGTGGGGTAGCTCCTCCCAGCCGCCGCCCTGACCTTGGACGCGGGGTGTCTCCTCCAGGCCACCACTGACCTCGGACGTGGGGTAGCTCCTCTCGGCCACTGCCCCTGACCTCGGTCGCAGGGTAGCTCCTCTCAGCCGTTCCTGCACAGTCGCAGCCTGGCACTCTAGGCCGCCACCCACGCTTAGTGCGCCAGCTCAAGTGGAAGTGAGAAATAGATTTAAGGGCCTAGAACTGATAGATAGAGTGCCTGATGAACTATGGAATGAGGTTCATGACATTGTACAGGAGACAGGGATCAAGACCATCCCCATGGAAAAGAAATGCAAAAAAGCAAAATGGCTGCCTGGGGAGGACTTACAAATAGCTGTGAAAAGAAGAGAGGCGAAAAGCAAAGGAGGAAAGGAAAGATATAAGCATCTGAATGCAGAGTTCCAAAGAATAGCAAGAAGAGATAAGAAAGATAAGAAAGCCTTCTTCAGTGATCAATGCAAAGAAATCCAGGAAAACAACAGAATGGGAAAGACTAGAGATCTCTTCAAGAAAATTAGAGATACCAGGGGAACATTTCATGCAAAGATAGGCTCGAGAAAGGACAGAAATGGTCTGGACCTAACAGAAGCAGAAGATATTAAGAAGAGGTGGCAAGAATACACGGAAGAACTGTACAAAAAAGATCTTCATGACCAAGATAATCATGATGATGTGATCAATAATCTAGAGCCAGACATCTTGGAATGTGAAGTCAAGTGGGCCTTAGAAAGCATCACTACAAACAAAGCTAGTGGAGGTGATGGAATTCCAGTTGAGCTGTTTCAAATCCTGAGAGATGATGCTGTGAAAGTGCTGCACTCACTATGCCAGCAAATTTGGAAAACTCAGCAGTGGCCACAGGACTGGAAAAGGTCAGGTTTCATTCCAATCCCAAAGAAAGGCAATGCAAAAGAATGCTCAAACTACCGCACAACTGCACTCATCTCACATGCAGTAAAGTAATGCTCAAAATTCTCCAAGCCAGGCTTCAGCAATACGTGAACTGTGAACTCCCTAATGTTCAAGCTGGTTTTAGAAAAGGCAGAGGAACCAGAGATCAAATTGCTAACATCCGCTGGATCATGGAAAAAGCAAGAGAGTTCCAGAGAAACATCTATGTCTGCTTTATTGACTATGCCAAAGCCTTTGACTGTGTGGATCACAATAAACTGTGGAAAACTCTGAAAGAGATGGGAATACCAGACCACCTAACCTGCCTCTTGAGAAATCTGTATGCAGGTCAGGAGCAACAGTTAGAACTGGACATGGACCAACAGACTGGTTCCAAATAGGAAAAGGAGTACGTCAAGACTGTATATTGTCACCCTGCTTATTTAACTTCCATGCAGAGTGCATCATGAGAAATGCTGGGCTGGAGGAAGCCCAAGATGGAATCAAGATTGGCTGGAGAAATATCAGTAACCTCAGATATGCAGATGACACCACCCTTATGGCAGAAAGTGAAGAGGAGCTAAAAAGCCTCTTGATGAAAGTGAAAGAGGAGAGGGGAAAAGTTGGCTTAAAGCTCAACATTCAGAAAGCGAAGATCATGGCATCCAGTCCCATCACTTCATGGCAAATAGATGGGGAAACAGTAGAAACAGTGTCAGACTTTATTTTGGGGGGCTCCAAAATCACTGCAGATGGTGACTGCAGCCATGAAATTAAAAGACGCTTACTCCTTGGAAGAAAAGTTATGACCAACCTAGATAGTATATTCAAAAGCAGAGACATTACTTTGCCAACTAAGGTCCGTCTAGTCAAGGCTATAATTTTTCCTGTGGTCATGTATGGATGTGAGAGTTGGACTGTGAAGAAGGCTGAGCACCGAAGAATTGATGCTTTTGAAGTGTGGTGTTGGAGAAGACTCTTGAGAGTCCCTTGGACTGCAAGGAGATCCAACCTGTCCATTCTGAAGGAGATCAGCCCTGGGATATCTTTGGAAGGAATGATGCTAAAGCTGAAACTCCAGTACTTTGGCCACCTCATGCGAAGAGTTGACTCATTGGAAAAGACTCTGATGCTGGGAGGGATTGGGGGCAGGAGGAGAAGGGGACGACAGAGGATGAGATGGCTGGATGTCATCACGGACTTGATGGACATGAGTCTGAGTGAACTCCGGGAGATGGTGATGGACAGGGAGGCCTGGCATGCTGCGATTCATGGGGTCGCAAATAGTCGGACACGACTGAGCGACTGAACTGAACTGAACTGTGTTGGTTTCTGCTGTACATCACTATGAATCAGATATAAGTATACATATATCCCTTACCTCTTGAGCTTCCCTCTCACCCCACCGCCACTCCACCTTCCTAGGTTATCACAGAGCACTGAGCTGAGTTCCCTGTATTATACAGCAGCTTCCTACTAGGTGTCTATTTTACACATGGGCTGCCGTCTATGGGGTCGCACAGAGTCGGACACAACTGAAGCAACTTAGCAGCAGCATTGTATATATATCTCAATGATACCCTCCCAATTCGTCCCACCCTTTCCTTCCCCCACTGTGTCCATAAGTCCATTCTCTGCATCTAGCAAGCTGCTTTTCACGTTCTCAGAGGCTTGGATGTGGAGAGTTCTGCAAGTCAACAGCAGCCTCCTTATTTCATAAACAAGAAGAAATGTTACTCAGGAGCAGGCAAGAAGACCAATTCATATTCTCTCAGCCCTTTGGAAGCTCTGGTTTAAGAATTCATTCTCTCCACTGGGAAACACAGGTTTCATTTTTCTCTTAAGGATGTTGGTGCACTGAAGGAGGGGAATTCAGTAACATATATAAAAAAAGATGATTCCTTCAAAGAAAACTGATCCCTACATAAATGTTCCTTGATACTCAGTATGCCAAGGCACAACTAGAAATGACATTTTCCGGAGCCAACATTGAGGTTGCCAGAGTAAGAGCAGTTTTTTTAATGCTACCTAGAGTAAAAAAAGTATTGGAAACATGTACAGTTTGTTATGTTCTAAACACTAGCATAGAGATGTTTTTCTTTTTCTACAAAGGAGAATTTAATGGAAAATAAAACTTCCTATCCTAGACCACTATTCCCCCCAAAGTTTCTCATTTCAAGGAGAACTGCAAATGTACTGAAGAGTGGGGTGGGATGCTGCACTGTATGACATGTCAGTGAGGGAGCAGCAGGGTTCCTTGAGTTTGGCCTGAGGTACTGGAGAAAACCTCACCTTCTTGCCAGGGTTGTTGCAGGCCCATGCAGTCAGCAGCTATCTCCTTTTCCTCTGGTCCTTACATCTGTTATATGTTATCTCTGTTTCATGCTGGGTCAAGCTGGTTTCACAGTTTAATGTCAGTCAACTCTGAAATTGCTAAAGAGAATTCTCTTGCACAAAAGTATGTAAACTTGCTAAAAATATCAAAGAGGAAATGAACAAGATGAGTTTGCATTGCACAACTCCTCTCACTCCTCATCTCATTTTTTTTTTTTTTAATCTCTATTAGGTATTTCTTTCTTCAATGTTCCTTCTGTAGCTGTTTTAGCCACCAAAAACTTGACCCATGGACTCTCTGCTCCCTGGCCCAGGTGTACTGGCCACTCTTTCTGTTTCTCCTGAATCCCTTCTCACCATTGTCCCACCTCCCTTCTATTTATATTTGGTGGAAGAATTCAGCACTGTCTTTACTCTTACACCCAAAGTTGCATAATCCAAACTGTCATGAGATTCAGGAGAAGTCCTCTGTTACGTAAAGGGTAGAAACACCCTGTGTTATTTACTCCCTAGCCCCTGGTAGGCCCTCAAGAGACTAGGGTTAGTAGGCTCCTAAGGCATCACCTTCCTAGGGTCACCACTGAAGGCCCAGAGGCTACAGATGTCCTTTCATTCAGAGTAGCTGGGAACATCTTCCAGCTCTCCGAATCTCTAATAGTTGTTCAGCTCACAGCTCCCTGGTGGTTTTTCTTTCCTCAGCAGTAGTTCTCCTTTGTCTAGCCTCATGAAACTGCATCCAGGGAATGAGCGGGCTAGGACACAGAGACCAAGGGACCAATGTGTTGGTTTTTTCATGTAGCTCCCTTCTCCCTGGTGGTACTCAGCTCAGGAGGGGGCCATGTTGTACTTGGGTTTCCCGTTTGTGTGGCAGTCTCAAAAGTGCCTCCAGGCACAGAGCTGGGTGATCTCTGAGTTCACCTTGTTTGTTTCCTTCTTTCAGGGATCACTACAACTCCCTGCTGTTCAACATCTGAAAATAGTCATTCATGCATGCATCCAGTTGTTTAATGGTAGAAAGATGGGTCGAGGGCAAGTTACCCCATTGTGGTTGGAATACAAAGTTTTATTAATTTAAATCTACATTTTATCTGAATTGAGCATATACTCCTGGGATTTACAGTAACCTTTAAAAACCTACAAGTGCTTCTGCTGTGTTTCTCTTAGAACAAAAAAAGGGACCTGGTTAAGTAGTGTAATTAACTTGTAGAAATAAATTTTTCTTCAGTGCAATGAGTGGTAGTCAAGGTGTTCAGGCTCTCTGGGGATTTTGTACCTGTATTTCTGTGCCAGCCTGAACAAGGTCAAAGTATTTAATGAGACCAGTAGTCCACACCCTTTGTCATGACCCCTTAGATTTAGGATCCCAATGTGCTCCTTGCCCAGTAGATTTCCCTGAGTATTACTGTTCATTGACTTTCCCTAGGAAGTGAGGCTGAATTCTGCCATTAGAATCTATTGAGTTTACCTGAAGTAAACTGTTTATGAAAGATGCGGGTTGAGCCCATTTTTGATAGAACGGAGTTTGGACTTCATCAAGCTAATGAGAGCAGCTGCAATAACCATTGCTGGTGTTTGTTTGTGTAGCAGAATGCTAACTGATCTTTGACGTCATTGTTACCTGGAAGGCAGGTTATGAGAAGAGGAGAGTTCTAGCCCTGAACTAAATATTAGAGGTTCCCCAAAAGAATCTGATTTCTGTAATCAGCCAAACATGCTTAAGCCAGTTCACAACACTCATTAGCGCATAGAACAGTTAGAAGTTTTCATTTTTGCTTACCCTGGGGTCCATGAATCACAGATGCATTAACGTGGCAGCAGCACTATTTTCTTCTGACAATTCTATCATGGATGGAGCCGAGAGGATATGTGGGAGTTGTGGATATCTCTGACTAATTTCCAGGCAGGTGCCCTGGACAAGTCCTCTACAGACTCATTTTCTCTAGCCATTGTCTTCTGCCTGAGGTAATACAATCAGAGGAACTAATACATAATCATTTGTAGACTCAGGGGAAGTCACGCTTTTATCTTCACCTTATTTGGAATTCTTGCCTCAGAGATCACCCTTCACTTATTCATCTGTACTCTCCAATCCATAACACCTGTTTTGTTGTTGTTGTTGTTATTTTTTTAAATACTGTTTTGCAAAGAAAATTTGGGAATGCCTGACTCTTTCAGTTTTTTCAGTAGATAATAGTAGTCACTGAAAAAGGTTGCAGTGAGTGAGGGTCATTAACTCCA
Organism: Capricornis sumatraensis; assembly: GCF_032405125.1. NCBI lineage: Eukaryota > Metazoa > Chordata > Mammalia > Artiodactyla > Bovidae > Capricornis > Capricornis sumatraensis. The sequence goes on from NC_091069.1 coordinate 201,076,929, forward strand.
TGCAACTTTGCTGCCAGGTTATAATGAAAGCCAAGTATCAGATTGTAGCCAATTTACATATCCTAAAAACCTTCATTTCACCAGTGAAAATTCATTTCTATCATTTGTTAGGCTAATCAGCCATTATTTTCATCAAAAAATTTCTAATGTTTACTATGCCAAAACTGGTTTTTTGGGTTTTTTTTGGCCATGCCATGCAGCATGTGGGATGTTAGTTTTCTGATCCCATGCCTGCTGCAGTGGAAGTGCAGTCTTAACCACTGGACCTCCCGGTAAGTGCCAAGAGAAGCGTTTGAAATAATCACTTCTGGCATTTAAAAAGTTGGCTGATCAGCAATGTTGGCTGTGGCCCATTCTCTTAGGGCCACCGTTTGAGTCCATGCTGAAGTTAAAGTGCAGATATCATTACATATTTCCAGACCCAATTACAAGTATTTCTATTGTAAAAAGCTGTGCTAAATAAAACTCAACAGATTTGAAGCCTCTTAAAACCTTTACTATGCTATCTCTGCACAGTGTAAATTTCCAAAAGGATAATCAGGAGGGTGGTGGTGGATCCAATATGCAGGGTTTCCTAAACTTGGCTGACCATGGAAACCTTTTTGATAGTGTGGCTTGTGAAATTAGTGTTCCTTAGAAACCATGAGAGTTGGGCCACAAAGAATTGCACTGAAGAACTGATGCTTTTGAATTGTGATGTTGGAGAAGACTCTTGAGAGTCCCGTGGACTGCAAAGAGATCCAACCAGTCAATCCTAAAGAAAATCAGTCCTGAATACATTGGAAGGACTGATGCTGAAGTTCCAATACTTTGGCCACGTGATGCAAAGAACTCCTTGGAAAAGACCCTGATGCTGGGAAAGATTGAAGGGAGGAAGAGAAGAGGACGACAGAGGGTGAGATGGTTGGATGGCATCACTGACTTGATGGACATGAGTTTGAGCAAGCTCTGGGAGTTGGTGAAGAATAGGAAAGTCTGGTGTGCTGGAGTCCATGGGGTTGCAAAGAGTTGGACACAACTGAGCAACTGAACTGAACTGAGAAACATTTTGGAAAATGCCAGTCCAGCTGAATTTTGTAAATAGATGTCAAGAAAAAAAACCCTAAGGACTGGCAGACTGGATATAGTGCCAAAGCAGATACGAAATAATAACTTAACTCAGAGTGGGGAAGTGATACATCTTAAAAAATCCAATTAGAAACTTAAAAGAGAGAAATGAAATAACTTGGCATATTAGCATAACTCTGTGACTGTAGAGACAGGCTAAGCCTTTAGAGTTATGCAAACTGACATGCAGTGTTATCTAAGTATTTATAAGTATTGTGATCCATCTATACAGGGATAACATAAAAACAATTCAATATAGAATCCAGAAGTTACCATATGAGATGGATTCAATCAAGTGGTAAAGCCTGGTGAAGCAAGCTGGTGTGTGTGTGTGTGTGTGTGTGTGTGTGTGTGTGTGTGTGAGTATGCTTAAGATGAGATGTGAAGCAGATTTAAATTTGCTCCCCTTCACAACAAACTCCTCAATAGAACTATTTCTTCTTACCATCTATTTATTTTCCTCCCATCCACTGTTGCACTGAAATCAGTCTTGTCAAGGTCATCAGCTATCTAACTGCCAACTCAAGTGGGTGATTGTCAGTCATTCTGAGTCCATTCGATATATTATTTGTTTTCAGAAGTTCATCTACTTCATTTAAAGTTTTACATCTATTGGCATAAAATATTTCACAGTGTCCTTTTACTGTCTTTTAAACCTCTACAACAATCCCAAATTAGTTGTTGATCTCCACCTAGGTCTAGCTTCTGTGCCTGTGTGCTAAGTCACGTCACTCATGTCTGACTTGCTGCAACCTCATGGACTGTAGCCCTCCAGGATCTTCTGTCCATAGAACTCTCCAGGCAAGAATACTGGAGTGGGTTGCCATTTCCTCCTCCAGAGGTCTAGCTTCTGGACTCCTTAAAATATGCATATTATCATTCACCATGGTACCTTTCCTTTAGTTCTTTGCATCATTTTCAGCAGTATTACTTATACAACTTTGGTGAACCATTCATGGTTTTAAGTATTTTACAAAATACCAAATAAATTGCAGAAAAAGAAGTTACAATGAAGTAAATTACATGTGTTACAAAAATCAGAACTCAGACTAGCATGCCAAAGTGTTCACTGGTAAACAGTCTTTGCATTTTTAATTAAAGCTCAATGGCCAAGAGTGTACACAACATCTGTTATCCCTGTTTTTGTTTCCTGAAAATACACATAGCACTCAAAAGAACATATAAATGTTAATATACAAATAAATATGCTACATTTGCATGAATATACACATATATTTAAATAACTTATTTCTGAGATAAATAGTATTATAACCAATCAGTGCTACTTCAACATATAATGAGGTGTGCTTATATATATGAAAGGACAAGAATGTCTGAAAGACAAAATTTAAAAAACGCCCTGAAGACCTCATATGTACAGAATTCTTATGATAGTGCCCAGACACTGAATTCCCTTCGTGGATCACAGCCTTGTTGCGGAGAAGGGGTTTGCACAACTCAATAAAGCTATGAGTGGTGCTGTTCAGAGCCACCCAAGAAGGACGAGTCCTAGTGAAGAGTTCTGATAAAACGTAGTCCACTGGAGGAGGAAATGGCAAATCACTCCCGAATCCTTGCTGTGAGAACCCCATGAAGAGTGCAAAGGACCACTGCAGTCCAAGAGTCAGACATGACTTAGCATCTGAAACAACAAAAGACACTGAGTAGGGCCTGGTTACTTTAGGTGACTAGTTTTGCCCTTTGCATTTTCAGCCCATCCAATTCAACTAACAATCCACGCATATTTAGTATAAGGCACTGGCATTTGTAGTATACCTTGCAGGCTTCGATAACAATCGTTCCTTCAGCATAAAAGGCAATAGTATCTGTTCCCCGGGTGTAGGATACTAACATTCCCCAATCTCAACTTATTAAGTTACCCCTCCTAGATTTTGCCATGGAGTTAGTGCAGCCATGGTGAAAGCTGGGAATAATGATAAGGCTCTTCTGTGCTGGGCCCCAGGCAAGTGTGTGGCCGAAGCCAACTTGTCATTAGGCATAATGAGCGCCATAACTCAGGTCCACTGAGCTTTTACAGGCCCATAGAAATGGAAATTAACTTCTTTTAAAATCAGAAAAAAAAAGCTTTAACTTTTAGGTTAAATTAAAAAGTTTAATATGTAATATTGATATATTCTTCTTTATACCAACATAGTCATAAAATGTAACAATATTTTGATGAAGGAAGGGCCCATCAAGCCAAAGTGCCCTGAGCCCAAGAGAGTCATTGTGTAGTTCTGGCTGTGGCCTGAGGGGAAGGTGATTCTTTGACCTGCAATCTTTTGTAGTAGAAGACAGGGAAACATGCAGAGAGATGGCCTTTGGAGGTTTTCCTACAGCAAAAGGAAGAAGTAATGCTTTAACAACATCCCCATATATTGGCTCTTTCTGCCCCAAATCACAGGGTTGATCCATAACTTGTTGCCAAAGTATAGAGTATACAGAGCTGTTTCCTACTTAGAGAGGTGGCATGACTCAATGAGTGGATAAAGAGTGGATTGGCTAGTGAATGGAGTGTGCAGTGGCAAAAAGAACACCCATGACAGGTGTGGTATAAGCATCGTCATCAAGTTTTTACACAAAGAGAATCAAATATATGATATTAATAATTTGAAATGGTATGTGAGTTGTGGGGGTGGGGGTGGTATCCAAGAACTATTCTGTCCAGGACTAAAGCCATCCAAGAAATAGTTAGGTTAGAGCGGAAGAGAGGAGTACAGTGCAGAACAGTGCCGCTGGATGAGCTGTTCTACCCTATCACTCTCCTGGAAGTAAGTGGATATCAGAATCATCTAGAGAGCTTTTAAAAAGTGAGGGAACTCCTCCTCCCACATGGGAAGTCTTATACCCTCCTTTTAAAAATCACTGCCATAATAAGCAACCATTACTGACGAGCATACTATTTTTCTCACTGTGATGAGAAAAATTAATGACTGATATAGAAGACAAAAGAATACTGAGATACTGAGAGCCAATACTCCCCTTTTGTTTGCTATGCCCAACTATTACAGTGCTTTACATATTTCAACTCATTTAGTTTTCACAATAATCCAACAAGGGGGTTATTTATTATAACTACTGCCATTTTATAAATAGAAAAACTGAGACACAGCAAGGGTATGGTCACACAGCCAGTGAATGGCTATGCTGATATGCAAACCCAGGCAGTCTGGCTCTGGAGTTAGTTCTGTTACTAGTCCCTGACTAAAGAAATCAGTAGTTAAAATGATACTCATTTATGTTAAAATAGCTGTCCATATGAATTACTTAGTAAATCACTGTGTTTTTCTCAACTCTTTGTTTTATTAAACCATAGGAAAGAAACTTACTTTACTATCACTGAAAGAAGAATTCTGAAATTCCAGGTGGATCCAGCAGTTTATCTGCAGGCCCTAGCAGAGAACTATCTTGTTTCAGTCTTGCCAAATGATGAAGCAACTAAATTCATGCTTTGAGATGTCACACGTATTGAAACAAGAATAGAATTATTCATATCTGTGATCATTTACCCTAATGTTTTGACATGTTTTTACGGTCTCCAGTGAATTTTGGAATTTAGTCCAAATAGATTTCTCAACAACTGGATCTAAACCTAAGTATTCATAGGGACTCCAAGATCTTTCTCTAATATCCCAACTTGAAGAGGTATTAGAAGCTCATTGCTCTTGTTTTATTTTCTTATTTTTTCTGTTGCTTTACTGGGACCTCGAGTAGGTCTGCAGTGGCACCAACCTGCTCTTTCTCAGCTTTTCCTGCCCTGCCCCCTATACTGCTCTTGTATTGGCTTCTGATCAGTCTTTGTGCACGAGCCCCATGCCCTTCCCCCAATCTAATGAGAATTTTACCTCTCAGGGAAGAAGCCTGTCCTGTTGAAAGCTTCTCCTCTTTTAAAGATATTTCAACCATCTGAGAAGCATAGAGAATGCTCTTTCTGAAGGCACATCACCCCTCACCTAATTCTGTCTAAACTAAAAGCCAACCTTGATTTAAGGGTGGACAAGGAGATCCAACTAGTCAGTCTTAAAGGAAATCAATCAATCAGTCAAGCCAAAGCTCCAATATTTTGGTCACCTGATGCAAATAGCCAACTCATTAGAAAAGTCCCTCATGCTAGGAAAGATTGAGGGCAGAAGGAGAAGAGAGTGTCAGAGGATGAGATGACTGGATGGCATCCCCACTGCAATGGATATGATCTTGGGCAAACTTCGGGAGATAGTGAGGGACAGGGAGGCTTGGCAAGCTGTAGTCCATGGGGTCACAAAGAGTTGGACATGACTGGGCAACTGAACAACAACAACAGCAACAACAATAAATTATTTTATGTCCATGACAATCTGCCTACTGGCAAATGCAAATGGCCCCATGACAAGAGTTGTGGAAAGCTGTGCAGGAAAGCAAAGTGCAAGTACACTCCCATGTCTTTTTACTGAGTTGTATGTACATATTGTTATTGTTGTTTTTAGTTGCTAAGTCATATCCGACTCTTTTGCGACCTCATGGACTGTAGACCACTAGGCTCCTCTGTCCACGAGATTTTTCAGGCAAGAATACTGGTGTGGGTGGCCAGTTCCTTCTCCAGGGGATCTTCCTGACCCAGGGATCAAACTTACATCTCTTGCTTTGGCAGGTGGATTCTTTACCACTGAGCCACCAGGGAAGCCCAATGTTTACAAAAATAATACATGATTACCAGGAAGACAAAGTCATAAAGATGAATATAAAATAATCCATAGGTCCACAGCCAGAGATAAAACATGTTAAGTCATAGATGTATATCTCTCCAGTCACTAAAAAAAAACATGTCCTATTCACTGTTTTGTTATGATGTTTTTCTCTAATCAGTATGTTGTGATGTTTTTTCACATCATTAAGTGTTTTTTAAATACATGATTCTTTATTGAAGTATCTTCTTTATTGAAGTATCTGGTCTAAAATCAGATCTAACACAATATATTTAATATATATTTAAGTTGAACTACATAAAATTGCCATTTTGCAGGTCAAAATAGTTGAATATGGGAAGATCCCTTGGAGAAGGAAATAACTCCAGAGGAGCCTGGCAGGCTACAATCCACGGGGTTGCAAAGAGTCAGACATGACTGAAGCAACTTAGCACAAGTTGAATAGCATCAACTTTATGTGTTTCAGCCCAATATTTCCCTCTTCCTGGATTCCTAGGTTATTTCCAGTTTTTTATTTGATAAATAATGATGCAGTGGGAATTTTGCAGATAAATCTCTTTGAAGACTCTGTTTTCTTAGGATAAATTCCTAGTAGTGAGATTGCTAGATTAAGAAAGATGGATGTTTTGGGCCTGTATTATGGCCTGTGATAAGTGTTTCCAGTTTTTCCTCTAGATAATGCTGATTTATTTAGCATTCTCACTATTTTTTAAAAACTTATTATGTTATTGAGTTCAACTAGGAACCCTCTCCAGTGTTCTTGCCTGGAAAGTTCCATGGACGGAGGGGTCTGGTGGCTACAGTCCGTGGGGCTGCAAAGAGTTGGACATGACTGAGCAATTAAAAATTAGTCAGTCAGTCCTCATACTAATATCACAAAATCATGCAACTATTAGTCACCTTCCCAGCATAGGCTTCCAGTTTAAATTTTAGGAAACAGTATTTTTGTGTGTCCAGAACCTTTCTAAATCCTTGGTTAATGTAGATCTGAGGATGAAACTTGCTCATATACAGTCATGCAGCTATTTAGTTCTTGAGAGCCTCTTTAAAGAACTGGAAAAATTGCTTTATCTTCAAATCGCTTCCTCTAGACATGCCCTCTAGACCAGATATGATTCTAAGCATAGTGTCCAGTGCTTAATTTATGGTTATCAAGTTAATCTGCACTGGAAGATGCAGAAGCCACACTTTTGGCTTGCTTCTTAGATGCCTTAAATGGAGACTGGTGAAGGAAGGCTGAGGGGGATATGGTATGGTAAATGTGTGTGCATAAATATGTGTATGAGTGTATATTAGGGAATCCTGAAGTTCATTCTTCTACAGGTAACAAATGACTGGGTATAAAGGAAAGCTGTTATTCTCTGTAAAGTATCAAGTACAAAAAATTTTCTTTTGAAGTGTGAACCAGCCATGAAAGGTCAAAAGCTTGGAAGAAAACCTGTCTGAAATTTCACATGGAATTACCCAGTCACACATAGAAATTAGTCAACAGAGTATTTCTCCTTTCGTACAGTAGGCTAACTCACACTAGATATTTTTCTGATAAAGAATGTTTTTAAAATCATCGGTTCTCTTCCAACAAGCTGTGCATTTGTAAATCTGAAATAAAAGATGAGTGACAGCTTTAATCATCAAAGCAGAAATAGAATTTATATCTTAAAGCTGGGTAAATCATCGAGATAAACTATCAAGTCAGTAAAGGTTTTTAAAAAATACAATATTGAGATTGGTATTCTTATGCAGTGCTGGTGAGAATGTGAATTAGTATAACCTTTCTGAAAATAACTTCACAGTATGCATCAATAAACTTAAAATTTTTGTATCTCTCAACCTACTAGTTCTGCTACAAGGTAATTTGGTATGTGGGGAAGGAAATATTCATGAATAAATAAAATATTCACAATATTATTTTAGTTGTAATATTTGGAAGCAATCCAAATTTTATCAGAGAAATGGATAAAAAGTTAAGTCACATGATAGCATATTATATAATAAAAATGATATCTTCAAATAGCTTTATAAAATGGAAAATTAAAATATTAAGTGGGTAAAGCAAAATGTATGATATACATATTATACATATATTGTATGTATGTAAATATTTCCCTTCATTGTTAATTTCTTATCACAATTTTATTACTACAGACTTAAATGAACAGGAAAAAATCTTGAAGAAAATATATCAAAGAAACAAAAAAAAAGACCTATGGCAAGTACAATTACTGATTATTGCTTTCTTTTACATTTTTGTCCATTCTAATCCTTTAAAAATATATATATATATATATATATTAAATTTTATTAAATAGAAGTTGTAAAAGACAAAGACAAAGAATGAAAGAAAGGAAGGAAGTGTGGTAAGGAGGGAAGGATGGAGGGAGGGACAGATTTTCATCTGATGGAAGACGGAAGGAAATATTGATTTCAGAGTGGTTTCGAAGTAAGTAAATATCTTTTAAAATTTTGTTTGTTTATTTTTGACTGTGCTGGGTCTTCATTGCTGCAAGGGAGTTTCTCTAGTTGTGGCAAGTGGGGGCTACTCTCTAACCATGTTGCACAAGCTTTTTATTATAGTAACTTCTCTTGTTGTGGAGCATGGGCTCTAGGGCATGCAGTCTTCCGTAGCTGTGGCACATGAGCTGAGTAGTCGCGGTTCCTGGGCTCTAGAGCACAGGCTCAGTAGTTGTGGCAAGCGGGCTTAGTTGCTTCAAGGCATGTGGGATCTTCCCAGACCAGGGATTGAACATGTGTCTCCTGCATTGGCAGGCAGGTTCTTTATCACCAGGGAAGCTCTACATCTTTTTTAAAATAATTTTTTATATTCTGGAAAAGAAAACATGAAAATTTTGGTTGAACTGCTAAATGTGGCAATATGGATAAGAGTATTTCTCCTTTTCAAAGTGTTTCATGGCATGAGGAGGAAAGGCACACGAATTTAAAAGAAATGGAGAGCCAGTAGGTGGACTTTGGTCCCCGAAGTTTATAAGCAAAAGATGATGGGGCAAATATGGTGTCAGTGTTTGTTTGAAACAGTCAAATCTCTTCCCTTTAATGAGGTTCTTCCCAACCTGGCCAGGTTATATGAATGCCTGTCACATGGATTCATTTCCTTACACTATCTTGGCTTGGTAATTCTCTTTCTAAAGGTCATTCTGCATCTGTTATCTAGCACTGCCTACCTTTCCAGTTTTCATTGATATTAACAAAATAATGGATTTGTCATGATTCTTGCAAAACCAGAAACTGATTTTAGATAACTTAGTAAGAAAAGGAAATCACTGAAAGAGTCTTGGGTTGCTAACAGCATTGGAGAGAAGGTCAAACAGCCAGATCCCAGCAAAATCAAGGGAGGAAAGCACAGCCATGACCTTTTCACAGGAACTGCCTTTTAGGACAGAAAAGAGGTATCTTTTTCTTAGATGTGGAAAAACATTCTATGTCTGCTTTATTGAGTAGGCCAAAGCCTTTGACCATGTGGGTTGCAACAAACATGTGGAATTTTCCATGTGGAAAATTCTTAAAGAGATAGGAATACCAGACCACCTTACCTGCCTTCTGAGAAGTCTGTAGGCAGGTCTGTATGCAGAAGCAACAGTAAGAACTGGACATGAACAACAGACTGGTTCCAAATCAGGAAAGGTGTACATCAAGGCTGTATATTGTAACCCTGCTTATTTACTTATATGTAGAGAACATCATGCAAAATGTTGGGCTGGAGGAACACAAACTGAAATCAAGATTTCTGGGAGAAATATCAATAACCTCAGGTATGCAGATGACACCACCCTTATGGCAGAAAGTGAAGAAGAACTAAAGAGCCTCTTGATGAAAGTGAAATAGGAAAGTGAAAAAGTTGGCTTAAAGCTCAACATTCAGAAAACTAAGATCATGGCATCTGGTCCCATCATTTCATGGCAAAAAGATGGGGAAACAATGGAAACAGTGAGAGACTTTATTTCTTTGGGCTCCAAAATCACTGCAGATAGTGACTGCAGCCATGAAATTAAAAGACACTTACTCCTTGAAAGAAAAGCTATGACCAACCTAGACAGCATATCAAAAAGCAGAGACATTACTTTGCCAACAAAGGTCCATCTAGTCAAACTATGGTTTTTCCAGTAGTCATGTATGGATGTGAGAGTTGGACTATAAAGAAAGCTAAGGACCAAAGAATTGATGCTTTTGAACTGTGGTGTTGGAGAAGACTCTTGAGAGTCCCTTGGACTGCAAGGAGATCCAACCAGTCCATCCCAAAGGAAATCAGTCCTGAATATACATTGGAAGGACTGATGTTGAAGCCGAAACTCCAATGCTTTGGCCACCTAGTGCAAAAAAGTGACTCATTTGAAAAGACTCTGATGCTGGGAAAGATTGAAGGTGGGAGGAGAAGGGGACGACAGAGGATGAGATGGTTGGATGGCATCACCGACTCCATGGACATGAGTTTGAGCAAGCTCCAGGAGTCGGTGATGGACAGGGAAGCCTGGCATACTGCAATCCATGGGGTCACAGAGTCAGACACAACTGAGCAACTGAACTGACTGAACTGCCTCTTAGGACATCATTTGTTGTTGCCGATGCTGCTGGCTGACTGATCTCTGCTTTCTGTGCTGCAGGACTCTTCCACCCCCAGGCCCTGGAATCTAGACTTTGTAGCTGTAGCTGCAGTACCTGAGAGCTATCTGAGTCTATTTTGAGAGTCAAGAACTGGTAGAGGCATCTGCTTGGACAGTCCAGCTGCTGGGGCTAGGGGAAGTGTCATGTCTATTTCCCCTGGCTTCGGTAGCAGCTATTGAAGCCTGATCTCTCACTATCATTGATAGTCTCCATTAGTGTCCACCAAAAAGCATCCATCGCAGAAGAAGCACTAAACAAACAAGTGGACAGGATAACTCAGAAAGCAAATGTCAGCCAGCAACTGTCTCAACCACCCCAACTGTGCAATGGGCTCATGATAGCAGAAAGGGAGTTACACATGTATCCAACTGTGCAGACACTTTCATCAAAATGCATGACTGCTGAATATCTACCCTGTTGGTACAGATATGAATGCAGAGCCCCTGATCTGAAACCATTCCTTGAAGGGGGTCACCAGTCACTTGGTAGAAGTGGATTACATTTTTGCTTTTGATATTTCAAACAGCACCACCACTCAAGGCCTAATCTACCAACATGGGATCCCATATAGTATCACCTCAGCCCAAAGGATTCTCTTTATAGTATAGGGAGTGAGCTGGCAGGAAAATGGCAATGAGAGCCACTGACCCTACCACATAACATTCCATCTGGAAGATGTTAGCCATTAAGAGTTCTAGGATGGCTTTTTGAAGCTAAGACACCAGTGTGGAGGTAACTTCCCCCACCGCCCCCCCACCACACACACACACACACACACACACACACACACACACACACACACGATGGTGAGGCACTAAACTTCAAGGTGCAATATATACCCTAAACCAATGGCCAGTATGTGATGCTGAACTCAGTAAGTAGAATACATGAGCCTGGGAAACAAGATGTGGAAATCAGAAGGGCCCCACTTGACATCATTTCCAAACATTTGGGAAATTTATACTTGCTATCCCTATAGCTTTAGTCTCTGTGGGTCTGAATATCCTGGCTTCCCAATGGTCAATTACACTATTCACATAGTAAGAGTACCACTAAGTTTGAAGCTTTAGCTGTACCCTGATCATTTTAGGGTGCTTGCACAAATGGAGCAATAGCTACAAAAAGAGCACACCAGTAAGAGTTCAGTTCAGTCTCTCAGTCGTGTCCGACTCTTTGCAACCCCATGAACTGCAGCACGCCAGGCCTCCCTGTCCATCACCAACTCCTGGAGTCCACCCAAACCCATGTCCATTGAGTCAGTGATGCCATCCAACCATCTTATCCTCTGTCATCCCCTTCTCCTCCTGCCCTCAATCTTTCCCAGCATCAGGGTCTTTTCAAATGAGTCAGCTCTTCGCATCAGGTGGCCAACGTACTGGAGTTTCAGCTTCAGCATCAGTCCTTCCAATGAATATTCAGGACTGATTTCCTTTAGGATGGACTGGTTGTATCTCCTTGCAGTCCAAGGGACCCTCAAGATCTTCTCCAACACCACAGTTCAAAAGCATCAATTCTTTGGTGCTCAGTTTTCTTTAATTGACAGATATTCCCTAAGATGGAGAGCTTATACTACACAATGGGAATATATTTGGTTCTCGTGTGTTCTACTGGGGCATATATTAGCACTCTGTGCTGAATTTTAGCTGTATGTGGGCAAGGGTAGCAACCACAACCTGTTTTGGCCATGGTCACCAGTGACTCAGATCACTCCAGAGATGATGGTCTGGGACACTTAACCAGACTAGCCTAAGTATTAATAGACAGGGATGGCAACTAGTATCAGTGGGGGAAAAAGATAATTGAGCATTATTTACTGTCCCAGGACCAACTGCAACAGTGACACTGTAGTTCATCCCATCAAATCTTTTTGTAAACTTTCCCAGGAATTGTGATCAATGAGGACCCTAAAGAATCTATACCTAGACAGAATGAAATTAATACAAGGAGCAAGTGGATTTGACCAGTACATAGAGAGGACAGAGTGGGTGCTCTTGATATCTCAGATCTCCTCTGGAGAGCTGGTGACTCAGTCACCATCCCTCTGCCTTATTGGCTGTTCAGTCTCCAAAGAATTTTCTTTAGCCAATAGGAGCTGCCTCAAGAATATATGCCCTCCCATCTCTCCTCCCCATAGGAGGAATGTGAAACAAATCACTGACTGATATGGTACAAAAAGACAGTCCCCTTGTCTTGGTGGGCTTCCCTGGTGGCTCAGCTGGTAAAGAATCTACCTGCAATGCAGGAGACCTGGGTTCGATCCCTGGGTTGGGAAGACCCCCTGGAGAAGGGAATCACAATCCTCTCCAGTATTCTTGCCTGGAGAATCCCATGGACAGAGGAGCCTGGCAGGCTACAGTCCATGGGGTCACAAACAATCAGACATGACTGAGTGACTAACACTTTCACTTGTCCTGCTGTGGGATAAATGATGTGGTGAAATTCATGCTCCAGAGCAGCTCTTGGGATCAGCTCAAAGCTAAGCCTGTGCTGAGGCTTCATTCATGCCTAACTTCTTCCCTTGTTCTGTCCTGCATGCTCAGGGAACCCTTTTCTTCTCCTAAGAACACTCTTTTATCATATCCCTTGCATAAGTACCCCCATCTCAAGTTCCACTTCTAGGGTGACCCCAAACAGTCACCATTCACGTTACTTAAAAAGACTTTCTGATTAATTACATTTTAATTCAGTTCAGTTCAGTCACTTAGTCATGTCTGACTCTTTGTGACCCCATGAACACCAGACCTCCCTGTCCACCAACAACTGCCGGAGTTTACCCAAACTCATGTCCATTGTATCGGTGATGACATCCAACCATCTCATCCTCTGTTGTCCCCTTCTCCTCCTTACTTCTATCTTTCTCGGCATCAGGGTCTTTTCAAATGAGTCAGCTTTTCGCATCAGGTGGCCATAGTATTGGAGTTTCAGCATCAACATCAGTCCTTCCAATGAACACCCAGGACTGATCTCCTTTAGGATGGACTGGTTGGATCTCCTTACAGTCCAAGGGACTCTCAAGAGTCTTCTCCAACACCACAGTTTAAAAGCATCATTCTTCAGCCCTCAGCTTTCTTTATAGTCCAACTCTCACATCCATACATGACTACTGGAAAAACCATAGCTTTGACTAGACAGTTCTTTGTTGACAAAGTAATATCTCTGCTTTTTAATATGCTGTCTAGGTTGGTCATAACTTTCCTTCCAAGGAGTAAGCATCTTTTAATTTCATGGCTGCAATTACCATTGCAGTGATTTTGGAGCCCAGAAAAGAAAGTCAACCACTGTTTCCCCATCTATTTGCCAAGACATGATGGACCAGATGCCATGATCTTCGTTTTCTGAATCTTGAGTTTTAAGTCAACTTTTTCACTCTCCTCTCTCACTTTCCCCAAGAAGCTCTTTAGTTCTTCTTCACTTTCTGCCATAAGGGTGGTGTCATCTGCATATCTGAGGTTATTCATATTTCTCCTGCAATCTTGATTCCAGCTTGTGCTTCTTCCAGTCCAGCATTTCTCATGATGTACTCTGCATATAAGTTAAATAAGCAGGGTGACAATATACAGCCTTGACGTACTCCTTTTCCTATTTGGAACCAGTCTGTTGTTCCATGTCCAGTTTTAACTGTTGCTTCCTGACTTGCATACAGGTTTCTCAAGAGGCAGAGGAAATAGAGATCAAATTGCCAACATTTTAATTAGTGGCATTTTAATTGTGCTTCTATTAAAAGATACTTGTCACCCATTAAAACTGGTATATTTGCATCATTTTTTTTCTCCAGTTTTAAAATTTCTCTAGGGTATGCTTTGTGGAAAACATTTCTCAGGATGATTTGACACTCAAGAAAGAAAAGAAAACTGGTAAAATATTTTGTGTTAAGTGGCAGATTTGTGTTCAAATCCTAACTCAGCCATGAATCATTAGTTAGGATCATCATTTAACTTTTCTGATCCCAGGTTTCTTACATATAAAATTCATTAGCACATGACTGATAAATACACTGCAAGAATTAAATGAGAGAATGCATAAAAGGCATTTAGCACAGTGTCAGGCACAAAGTCAATCAGGACAAGTAAATAAATAAAAGTAAGTGCCTTGGGTTACAGGGGCAAGAGAGGACTTTTTACTATTCTTAAGCAATAGAAACCTTTCTCTTTTTAAATACAACACAGAGAAACTCCACGAGTTACATTTTACAAAATACTGATTCAGTAAAATTGAACCATGCTTATTCATCACAAAGTGGAGAGTATTATCTGAAGAATTTGAACTGGGTAAACAATTAAGCAAGATAACTTTGGACAGATATCCCTATTGACAATCCAGAGATCTCTGCATTTAAAAAAAGAATTATTATTTTAATTCTAGGAAAATTAGCATCTACCTTGCTAGTGTTTTCCAAATCAACATCAACATCCCACCTTGGCCACATAATATTCTGGCAAAAATACTCTTGACTTTTGTTTACTTAGTAACATATGTGTTGATTTGAAAAACTGCAGTCTTCCTGCATCTCAGGTCTGAGTGACCCTACCTTTACAGTATCCCCTGAACGCCTGAGAGGAAACCCAGGGGACATGGAGGCCAGAGTAAGAGGCTCCACTCTCAGACAGGAGAGTTTGGCCCAAGATACATACATCAGGAAAAGCAATTAGCCAGAGCCCAAGACAGCCCGGTGAAGGTTCTTGTACTTTGTTTTATAGAGAAAGGAGACTTCAGACAGAATATTTTTTATAGAATTAAGACAATAAAACATTTAGAGGAATAATGAGTAATTTTTAGATAAGGAGATTCAATAGATATTGTATTCATTTCTTAGGGCTGCCATAATAAAACATCCCAGACTGGGTGGCTTAAATAACAGAAATTTACATTTCTATATAAATTTGCAGTCTCATAGTTCTGGAGGCCAAACATCTAAGATATGAGCAGACTTAGTTTCTCCTGAGGCCTCTCTCCTTGGCTTATAGGTGGGCGCCTTCTCACTGTGTCTTCCTATGGCCTTTTCCCTGTGTGTGCCCATCCCTGGGGTTTATTCTTTTTTCTATGAGGACATCAGACATATTAGATTAGTGCTCCATTCTTATAACCTTCATTAATTACCTCCATAAAGCTTCCATTTTCATTTCTAAGGTACTGGAGATTAGGTTTCAACATATCACTTTGGAAGGAACACAATCAGACCCGTAACAGATATAGATCAAACATATTTTTTGATGTACTGCCAAAAATTCTATCTCCTGAAAAATATTTATTAACCTTGAACTCAGACTATAAATATTTACTTCTGTGGTGTATGACATACATGATTTCCCTCTCTGCACTCCTAGGAAAATGCTATCGCTATCTGCATTTGAAATACTTGTTTTAATAAAATTTAAGAGAAAGTGCATTTCCTGTCTCACAGGCTTCCCCCAAAGGCTATATGGATCAGATTTATTTATTTCTATGTGGAGAAAGGGGACTTCCCTGATGGCTCAGTGGTAAAGAACCCACATTCCAAAATAGGAGATGTGGATTCAATCCCTGGGTCAGAAATATCCCCTAGAGAAGTAAATGGCAACCCACTCCGGTGTTCTTGCCAAGGAAATCTCAAGGACAGAGGAACCTGGAGGTTTTCCATGGGGGTGGTGGGGAATAGCTGGATATGACTTAGTAACTAAACAACAATAACAGTGTGGAGGAAGAGCCAATCAGGAGTCTGGGAATCAGAATTCTAGTCATGGTTTTACCTCTGTCTAGTTGGATAATCTAAGGAAAATTACCCTGCCTCTTTAGGGCAAGGCAAAGTCACCCTGCAGCATTCACTTGGAAAGGAGGCTCCCTTTCAGCATCTTTTACTTAGGTTCAAAATATTTCAAAGATCATTGGTGCATTACTATTTTCACGCAGTTCCTTTGTCATCATACCTAACATTTGGATGGCATACAAAGCAGGAAAGCAGATTACTATGGCAAGAGTCCAGGCTCCTTCCTAAACAAACAACTTAATTGAGACTCCTGATTTCAACAGAGAGAAGAAGAGAATACAAAGGTTTTTTTTTTTTTTTAATTGGCACAGATGTGGTGGGTTATTTTTCTGTTTCCTAACTGTTTCTTTAAAGGAGAAACTATCTCTTCCAAGGTTTTCTTTTTTCTTCCCTAGACAAATCACCTTGCAGGTTATCTGTTTTTTGTTTGTGTGAGGTTTTCGTTGTTGGTGGTGGTGGTTTTGGCTTTTGTCTTAAAAATGAACATTTATTTCTCGCAGTTCTGGAGGCTGGGAAGTCCAAGATGAAGGTTTCGGCTGACTTGGTGTCTGGTAAGCGTGTCCTTGGTTGGCAGACAAACATCCTCTTGGTGTGTCCTCACATAGTACAGAGAAAGGTCATCTTTCTCAACACTGTGTTTCAGATGTACAACAAAGTGATTCAGTTATACATATATTTTTTTTTCTGATTCTTTTTCACTATACATTATTATAAGATACTGAATATAGTTCCCTGTGCTCTGCAGTAAAACCTTCTTGTTTATCTATTTTTTATAGAGAGTTGTATATTTGTTAATCCCATATTCCTAATTTATCCTCTTTCCCCTTTGGTAACCACAAGTTTGTTTTCTATGTCTTTGGGTCTGTTTTGTGTATTCACTTGTGAAATAGCTTAGATTTCACATATAAGTGGGCTTCCCTTGTGGCTCAGCTGGTAAAGAATCTGCCTGCAATGCGGGAGACCTGGGTTCGATCCTTGGGTTGGGAAGATCCTGTGGAGAAGGGAAAGGCTACCTGCTCCAGTATTCTGGCCTGGAGAATGCCATGGACTGTATAGTCCATGGGGTAGCAAAGAGTTGGACATGACTGAGCAACTTTCACTTTCACATATAAGTGCTATTGTACAATATTTGTCTTTCTCTAACTTCACATGATAATCTCTAGGTCCATTCATATCGCTAACAATGGCATTACTTCATTCCTTTTTATGGCTGAGTAGTATTCTATTGTATATATGTACTGCATCTTGTTTATCCACTCTTCCATTGACAGACACTTGGGTTGCTTCCATGTCCTCCATGTCTTATGTGCTGCAATGAACATTGGGGTGCATGTATCTTTTCAAGTTAGATTGTTATCTTTTCTGGATATATGCTGAGGAATGAGATTGCTGAATCATATGGTAACTCTTTTTAGTTTCAGAAAACTCTATACTGTTCTCTATGGTGGTTACACAAATTTAGTTTCCAGCCAACAGTGTAGGGGTGTACCTGTTTCTCCACACCCTCTCCAGGATTTATTATTCGTGCACTTTTTAATGATAGTCATTCTGATCAGCGTGAGATGGCACTTCATTATAGTTTTGATTTGCATTTATTTAATAATTAGTTATGTTCAGTATCTTTTCATGTGCCTGTTGGCCATCTTTATGTCTTCTTTGGAGAAATGTCTATTTAGGTCTTCCATCCATATTTTGATTGGGTCATTTGTTTTTCTGAAATTGGGCTGAATAAGCTGTTTGTAAATTTTGGAGACTAATTCTTTGTCAGTTGCTTTGTTTGCAAATATTTACTCCCATTCTGTAGATTTTCCTTTCATTTTGTTTATAGTTTCATTTGCTCTTCATTTAAAATTTTTCTTGTGTTTTGAGGAAGGCCTGGGGCTTCCCAGGTGGTGCTGATGGTAAAGAAACCACCTGCCAAT
This sequence comes from Capricornis sumatraensis, assembly GCF_032405125.1. Classification (NCBI taxonomy): domain Eukaryota; kingdom Metazoa; phylum Chordata; class Mammalia; order Artiodactyla; family Bovidae; genus Capricornis; species Capricornis sumatraensis. The sequence goes on from NC_091069.1 coordinate 201,095,000, forward strand.
GCAGGAGATGCAAGAGACACAGGTTTGATCCCTAGACTGAGAAAGTCCTCTGGAGCAGGAAGTGTTACCCACTCCGGTATTCTTGCCTGGAAAATTCCACTGACAGAGGAGCCTGGTGGATTATGGTCCATAGGGCCTCAAAGAATCAGACACAGCTGAGCGTGAAGTCCTGCTGTAAACACCCATCTTAAAGCTGCTTTTGCTGTGCCCTATGGACTTTTTATGGTGGTGTTTTTAATGTTGTTTCTCTCAAGCTACCTTCTGATTTCCACATTGACCCATTAGTATTTTAGCAGCATGTTGTTTAGTCTCCATGTAATCTTTTCTTTTCTCATTTTTCTTTCTGTGGTGGATATCTAGTTGCATACTGTTGTGGTCTCTTCCTGGAATCCCTATTATGTGTAGGTTGGCTTGCTTTTTAAAAAAATGGAGTCATCGTTGGCATACAATACTATATAAGTTTCAGGAGGTTATCTGTGTTTTGACAGCCTTCTGATGGGCAGGGTATAGAGAGAGCTGTTGTATGTCAATTCATCAAATATGAGGGCCTAAAAGGGGCATTTTTTCAAATAAGGAACAAAAACACAAAAACCTGAGGTCCTGAAAATTTGTTGATCAAATCCAGATATAGTCAAAGGTAGCACTGTGTCATTGCCATGTCTCCGCAGTTAAAGTATGTGTTATTCCCCATCAGACAGTGATGCATGGTTCTTTGCATTTCCTCTAAACCCCAGGCAACTGCTGGGCACATGTAATATTCTATAACTACTTGTATATCAGCAATGCCACTATTCTAAAATGGTGTTGAGGCTAACAGCATTAAAATCCTCAAAAAAGGAGAGGTATTAATTTAATAACCACAGAACCATGTAAAATTATTTTAAAAGATTAATGTAGTTTGGCAATAATTGGTATATCCAGTGGTACCATGAAGAAAAGCAACCATGTTATTATACAGCTTAATGTGATATAAAATATAATACATCTTTTGGATCTAGAGAGAACCATAGGGATGATCTAGTACTAACTCCTAGTTCTGAAGTTAAGAAAACCAAAGAAAAGACAAGAATATCTAAGACTATCTTGAAGAAGGTGAGAGGGCTTTCTATCGAAGACAATGTGGCATTCCCATGGCAACAAACAAATCAATGAACAAAACTGGGAACTCAAAAGACTTATGCATATAAAGATGCTCAGTATGTGACAGAGTTAGTATTTGAGATAGATAGGCAAAGTGTGGATTTATCAATAAAAGATTCTGAGACAGTTGGCTATCCATATAAAAGGAACCGAGACATCCTACCACACTCCATACCAAAAAATAATAATGTGTTTGCTTAGTTGCTCAGTTGTGTCTGACTTTTTGCAACCCCATGGACTGTAGCCCGCTAGACTCCTCTGTCCATGGGGATTCTCCAGGCAAGAATACTGAGATGGGTTGCCATGCCATTCTCAAGGGGATCTTCCCAAGCCAGGGATTAATCCTAGGTCTCCGGCATTGCAGGCGGATTCATTACTGTCTGAGCCACCAGGGAAGCCCCAAAATAATAATAATAAATTCCAGGTGATTAATAAGTAAATGGAGTTTTATACCATAGTCGCAATTTGGAGACAGAGAGAGTTTCTTAAACAAGACATAAAACACAAGCCATAATGGAATAGATTAATAAATTTGACTATATAAAAATTAGGACTATCTGCTTATCAAAAGGCATTATTTGGAGAGTGCAAAGAAAATACAGAAAAGTATGAGATATCTACAACATATACAAACAACAAAACACATGAATCCCAAATATATGAAGATTTTTCATGAGCCATTAAGAATAAAATAATCCTACAGAAAGAGAAGGTTAAAAAATAAACTTGAATAATCACTGCACAGAAGATGGATCTGTAAATGAATAATAACATATCAAGAGATACTGAGTGTTATTGTAAGGTAATGCATATTATGTCACAATAGCTTCCCATTATGCATCAAACAGACTGATAAAAAAGACTCCTACAATGTCAAGTATTGGTGAACTTTCAGGAAGTCTTTTACCACAGATGGAATTACCAATTGGTACTAGCATTTGGAAACTTTCCCTGTTAAAGTGACAGAAACATAACCTATAATACAGATAAATGGGCATGTGCATCAGAGCACCTGTGTATAAGAATGTTTGTGGCAACACTATCAAAAACAACACTAAAGCCTTTTAACAATTAAGTGGATAAATCGTGAAATTTTTACGTAATGGAACATTTTTAAGTGGTGAGAATTTTATCAAACTGCAGCTTCATAGGTCACTATGAATGAACCTTAAACATAATATGATTGAGTAGAAACAACTCACAAAAGAACATTCACTATATGATTCTATGAACATAGAATTCAGGGCTTCCCTGGTAGCTCAGCTGGTAAAGCCTGCAATACAGGAGACCCTTGTTTGATCCCTGGGTTGGGAAGATCCCCTGGAGAAGGGATAGGCTACCCTCTTCAGTATTCTGGCCTGGAGAATTCCATGGACTGTATAGTCCATGGGGTTGCAGAGACTTTCACTTTCTAGAAATAGAAATAGAAATCAGGCAGTAGAACTACATATTTTTTAAAGCAAGAAACTAAGTATCACAAAAGTCAAGATAGCTATTTTCTTTGGGAGCAGTGAGAACACACAAGGAGTATCCAAGTTACTGGACAAGGTAATAGACCTTTATAGAAAAATGTTTAACACCCAGGAGACTTGTTTATATGAGGAATAACCTCCCACATCTTTCTACAGACAATGGCAGAAGAGGAAGACTTCTGGAAAAGCAACTAAGACCAGGAATCCATCCAGTTGTTTAAAACTGCTGATCAAATCTGAACTGACAAACACTTTGTTAATAGAAACCATTTTGATGTTAAAATATATTAAGTGGAATCATAGACTAAAGATGTTCTGGGGAGAAATTCAAATGAGAAAAATTACTACTACCAAGTTGCTCTTTTTCCTAATACCCTTCCACAATGTTGCTGTCCCTAATCTCTGAGGCCAAAGCCGACAGTCTTCATTCATTCCTTTCTTTTATTTTCCTTCATTTTATAGGCGGTTAATATATAAGATTATATTCAGTAAGTTTGGAAATGATTTTAATCCCACCAATAACCCTTGTCTTTGATCAGTGGAGAAACAAGCTGATTAGCTCAGTTATAAATACACTTTCCAACAAAAACAAATATGTGTCCCCTTGCTTCTTTAGCAGGAATTTTTTTTCGTTTCATAAAACATGTAGTTTTATAACATCCAACTTTTCAAAGTTTTACTGAGAAATAATTGACACATCTCATTGCATAAATTTAAGGCATACATGTGATGGTTTTATTTACATATACTATAAAATGATTATTATAATATGTTCTGTTAACAGAGACCTTATCATATAGATATCAAAAAAAGCCTTATGACCCAGCAATCCCACTGCTGGGCATACACACTAAGGAAACCAGAATTGAAAGAGACACGTGTACCCCAATGTTCATTGCAGCACTGTTTATAATAGCCAGGACATGGAAACAACCTAGATGTCCATCAGCAGATGAATGGATAAGAAAGCTGTGGTACATATACACAATGGAGTATTACTCGGCCATTAAAAAGAATACATTTGAATCAGTTCTAATGAGGTGGATGAAACTGGAGCCTATTATACAGAGTGAAGTAAGCCAGAAAGAAAAACACCAATACAGTATACTAACACATATATATGGAATTTAGAAAGATGGTAATGATAACCTTATATGAGAGACAGCAAAAGAGACACAGATGTTTAGAACGGACTTTTGGACTCTGTGGGAGAGGGAGAGGGTGGGATGATTTGGGAGAATGGCATTGAAACATGTATACTATCATGTAAGAAATGAATTGCCAGTGTATGTTCGATACAGGATACAGGATGGTTGGGGCTGGTGCACGGGGATGATCCAGAGAGACGATATGAGTGGGAGGTGGGAGGGGGGTTCAGGATGGGGAACTCATGTACATCCGTGGCTGATTCAAAAAAAAAAAGGGAACAAAAATCTTTCTCTGTAATGAGTGAGAACTCTTAGGATTCACTCTTTTAACTACTTTGCTATATGTCATACAGCAGAGTTAGCTCTAGTCATCAAGTTATACAACTTACATGCAGAGTACATCATGAGAAACGCTGGACTGGAAGAAGCACAAGCTGGAATCAAGATTGCCGGGAGAAATATCAAGAACCTCAGATATGCAGATGACACCACCCTTATGGCAGAAAGTGAAGAGGAGCTAAAAAGCCTCTTGATGAAAGTGAAAGTGGAGAGTGAAGAAGTTGGCTTAAAGCTCAACATTCAGAAAATGAAGATCATGGCATCTGGTCCCATCACTTCATGGGAAATAGATGGGGAAACAATGGAAACAGTGTCAGACTTTATTTTTTGGGGCTCCAAAATCACTGCAGATGGTGACTACAGCTATGAAATTAAAAGACACTTACTCCTTGGAAGAAAAGTTATGACCAACCTAGATAGTATATTCAAAAGCAGAGACATTACTTTGCCGACTAAGGTCCGTCTAGCCAAGGCTATGGTTTTTCCAGTAGTCATGTATGGATGTGAGAGTTGGACTGTGAAGAAGGCTGAGCACCAAAGAATTGATGCTTTTGAACTGTGGTGTTGGAGAAGACTCTTGAGAGTCCCTTGGACTGCAAGGAGATCCAACCAGTCCATCCTAAAAGAGATCAGTCCTGGGTGTTCATTGGAAGGACTGATGTTGAAGCTGAAACTCCAATACTTTGGCCCTGATGCAAAGAGCTGACTCATTTGAAAAGACCCTGATGCTGGGAAAGATTGAGGGCAGGAGGAGAAGGGGACGACAGAGGATGAAATGGTTGGATGATATCACTGACTTGATGGACATGGGTTTGGGTGAACTCCGGGAGTTGGTGATGGACAGGGAGGCCTGGCGTGCTGCAGTTCATGCGTTGCAAAGAGTCGGACATGACTGGGCGACTGAACTGAACTGAACTGAACTGAAGTGAAACAAAATATAGTAATATCTGGTGTGTTTTACCCCTTGACACAATCTGTATAGAACATGATTTTCTTCTCCTGAGGATGTAGGGTAAGCATGACCATTTCTGTCTGCACCAAGGCGAGAATATTAATCTCCTCTGAACCAAGAAGGGACTTTGAGACTGAAAAATGAACAGGCCACTGCATAAGTGCAATTTTGGAGTTTACTATGAGTAACTTAGATGCAGGCAGGATGAAGCAGAAAACAATCCAGAGGTATTCACAGCTGCATCCATGTCTGTGAAAGAGATACATGGGTATTCCAAGGGACTGAAACTAAAGATAGAATCTGACTACGAGTGAGAGTCAGAAGCACCCCCGCCTCCGGCAGGGTGTCTCATAACCATTAATCATCTGCATCAGCTAAAGGTATTTTCCCAGACTTCATATCAAATGAAAGCAAGGGTAAAAGCTGATAGGCCCCATCTCCAGCTGGGGAGCTTCCCTGCAACTAGTCTTAAGCTCAGGTATGAAAAGAAAGAGGGAGAGGCAGGACATTGGGCCTCATGTGGGGCCAACAAAATGCGGTTGTCACTCATACATATCCCGGGAGCTAAAAAAGCGAAGTGAAAGTGAAAGCTACTCAGTCATGTCTGACTCATTACTCCATGGAATTTCCTAAGCCAGAATCCTGGAGTGGGTAGCCATTCCCGTCTCCAGGGGATCTTCCCAACCCAGGGATCGAACCCAGGTCTCCCGCATAGCGGGCAGATTCTTTACCAGCTGAGCCACAAGGAAAGCCCAAGAATACAGGAGTGGATAGCCTATCCCTTCTCCAAGGGATCTTCCTGACCCAGGAGTCGAACCAGGGTGTCCTGCATTGTAGGTGGATTCTTTACCAACTGAGCCTTCAGGGAAGCCCCAGGGAGCTGAAAGGTCTATTTTAACCTATTCCTAGGTGTTCCAAAACACCTGATGTTTGTCAAAGATGTTTATCAATTACACTTCAGAGGAAACTTGACAGTCAACTTGCCCTGAATGGATCCAGCGTAACTGCAAGAGCAGTTCCTGTGCAGAGAAAACCTAGGTGTCTCCTCAAAGCCCCTTTGCTTCATTATCATGCTAAGAAATCTGATCAAAGTGCTTGTACTCTTCTAGGCACATTGAGTGCCTTGTGCAAGGGGGGCTGAGGGACCGTGATGCCCTGGCTACTCATGGAAACCTCTGCCCTTTCCCTCAGCTTCTGATGATGCACCTGCCTTTCACCGCTTAGAAACCACCACCCTCCTCTCCCACCCCCCACCCCCCCGCTTTCCTCCCTTCAGGGAGAAGATAGCTATAGAGCATGAGCTTTCCCTTCTTCATCCTTGATCAGTGAATAAAGTTTCTGCTCTGCATTGCTGAATCTAGTCTCATGTAACTGGTGGTAGCTACACCAGGCAAGGGAAGGGTCCAGCTGGGGTCGACTTACTTGATCCAGGAGGATCAGGGACAGTTAGTATGATTCAGTCACACACAGTCATTCCAGACAATGCATTCTTCAGTGATGGCGCAGTCTTGATGTTATCAAAACAAATGTTTATTTCCCCCCATCTTTAGAGCTATTTTACTACTAATCCTAGAAACTGTTTGATTTTACAATCACTGTATTGCTTTCACTGAGAGATTAACCAAAACCCACTCTGTAAAGGACTCAGTCACACCTTATCATTTTGTTTACCTCAATTTTGCTGCAAAGGCTCCTGCTACTGTGACAAATAAGATTGCTAATGGCTGGAGTCACATTATGACTTTCCTGGGCCCCAGGTGCTTCTGCTTCCCCAGGCTCCTTATTTTATATTAAAAAACATGGTTTATGACCATATTAATAAAAAGACAAATTATAAGCCAAGTGAATTCATTATTATCACATTCATATTTTTCCTTCCAATTCTAAAAGAAATTAAACCATTTTCCCAGGCCCTTCAAACTTGTGGTCCTTAGGTACTATGCCTGCTGCGGCTGGTAGCTAAGCCAGCCCTGCTAAAAGCCCTGAGTCCTTGTAAGTGCCAGGCATTGTGTTAACTCAGTTGTATGCTTTGTCTTACTTAACCTCCACACAACGCACATGACATAAATATTAGCGCTATTCCCACTTTATAGATGAGAAAACTACAGCCTAAAGAAGTCCCAGAAGGTACTTCCCTGGTAGCACAGTGGATTATTATCCTCCTGCCAATGCAGGGGACATGGTTTTGATCCCTGGTGTGGGAGAATTTCACATGCCATGGGGCAACTAAGCCCGTGTGCCACAACTACTGGAGCCTGCATGCCTAGAGCCTGTGCTCTACAAGAGAGACGTCACTGCAGTGAGAAACCTGAGTGCCGCAACAAAGAGCAGCCCCCACTCACTGCAACCAGAAGAAGCCACACAAAGCAAGAAAGGCCAAAGGCTGCCAAAAATAAACCATACATTTTTTAAAAAGTCCTAGAGGAAGTAACCTCAGGGCCCTGAATCAAACCAGGGGTCTCCTGTTTACAAACTCCACGGTCTTTATCACTATATCTGATGGCCATCCAGGATATGAAATTTCAACAGTTTACTAATGCAGGGAGTGACCTGCTTAGATCAACAATGAGGCACCAAACAAGCAGTTTACTTCACTTCTGAGATCAAACTCTATGCCAACTTCTTTACCAGCTATACAACCCTGCAGTAACCAAACACAGACTAACTGCCAGTGATGCAGATATTGGATACAATTCATGTGCCATCAACCTGGCTTTTCAGACAGCAGAAGTCTTCCCTGAGAGACAAAACCTAGAGTTGCTGCATTTTATAATAATCTTAGAACTGTTAGTATCTTACAAATAAATACTCTTCAGATATTCTAAATTGAATTCACTTTGGAAAACAAAGGTGTTTTTAATGTGTAGTCACGGGATTCCAGACATCCCTCTTCCCATCCCCTCATGGAGGTCTTCACATCATTGCTTGCTGAGTGATTCTTGGTCAAGAAGAGGAGCTGGTCCCTGTGCAGAGCTACCTGGTGGGAGACGTCAGAGTGGAGTCCGTGAAAAAGAGAGGAAAAGAAACCTCCTAGGAAACAATAAATTGGCTGCCATAACCCAAAAGAAATAAGACCGTGATCCACTTCACTCAAGGGGCAAGCAAAATAACAGCCCTAGTCTCCATGGGTACATCTGACAGACTGATTAACCTTGGTCCCCAACTGGACAATAGTAAGATAATGGAGGTGCAAACAGATTAAGCATCTTTATTTCCTGGCCAATCACACAGCCCTATTTTCCTCAGTGTTCAGTAGAAGTGACCTAAAAGACTTTGAGGCAGAGTCAACAGGTGTCTGGATATAACCCTTCAAAATGTATTCTTCTCACACATTTTGCTGTGGAGAAAATATCCTTCAGCTCAAAGGCTACCATTTTACAGACAGGGAAAGATTGTTTACCCAGACTCTTGAATGCAGAGAGGAAGATCATTTTCTCATTGGTGTTTGCAGTAGAATTTCCTCTTTTAGACAATACTGGATGTAGTGGTGGGACTGGATGCCCTGGCCTTAGTGTTTTGAATATTGAGTTTCAAGCCAGCTTTTTCGCTCTCCTCTTTCACCTTCATCAAGAGGCTCTTTAGTTCCTCTTTGCTTTCTGCTATAAGTGTACTGTCATCTGCATATCTGAGATTACTGATACTTCTCCCAGCAATCTTGATTCCATCTTGAGCCTCATCCAGTCTGGCATTTCACATGATTGACTCTGCGCAGAAGTTAAATGAATAGAGTGACAATATGATGTACTCCTTCCCCAATTTTGAACGAGTCTGTCATTCTATGTCCAATTCTAACTGTTGCCTCTTGACCTGCCTACAGGCTTCTCAGGAGGCAGGTAAGGAGGTCTGGTAGTTCCATCTCTTCTACACAGAGATGTTATGGGGAGGGCGGTGGGAGGGGGGTTCATGTTTGGGAACACATGTAAGAATTAAAGATTTTAAAATTAAAAAAATAAATAAATAAAAAATAAAATTAAAAAAAAAAAGAATTTTCCACAGATTGTTGTGATCCACACAGTTAAAGGATTTAGCATATTCAATAAAGCAGAAGTAGATGTTTTTCTGGAACTTTCTTACTTTTTCAATGATCCAACAGATGTTGGCAGTTTGATCTCTGCTTCCTCTGCCTTTTCTAAATCCAGCTTGTACATCTGGAGGTTCTTGGTTTATGTATTGTTGAAGCCTAGCTTGAAGGATTTTGAGCATTGCCTTACTAGCATGTGAAATGAGTGCAGTTGTGTAATAGCTTGAATATTCTTTAGCACTGCCCTTCTTAAACATTTATTTAGTGCCACCTTAATGCTGAGATCAATAGCAAAAGTCTCAGCCCTGAAGCAATCTCCCAGCCTGTCTGGCAGGTGTTCGAGGCTTGATTCTGCCTTCCCCTGATAGAACAGAAAAGCGGCAGGAACTAACATACTGAAAAGTGACACTGGCCCCAAAGCTCCTTTCCTACACTTCTATGCTTATCACCAACTTAAAAAACCTTCCTGGCCTTCGATTCTCCACCAGCTTTTCCTGAGATCCTGCCAGCTGTGGTATCTGGGACCTGGAATAGGCTGAACTGTCACAGGGGATGTGTTGTGGAAATTTCTCACCCTCTTTAGCACTGTTCCCTTTCCCTGACTGAACTTCCAGGCTTGCGCTCCAGGACCAGGGCTGCCAACGAAGCACACGTCCTCCAGGAAGCCCTCTCAGCATCGACACATGCCCATTCCCTTGCTGCACCAGTGCCACAGCATGGGGCTTCTGCCAGCCCTTTTGTCTCTTTCCCTCTCTCTCTTCATCCCTTCATATGAACAGGTGTTGCTTACTTACGAAGTGCTAAGAACTCATAGCACTGGAGACCAAAGACACTAGGATGGGTCTCTGACTGTGAGGAGACAGTCTTGTGAAGGAATCCAACCTGTGATGAGTTTCAAATGCAGTAAAGTGTCACAGATTTCCTGAAAACTAAGAGGCAAAGAATGAAACAAGGATTCTACATGTATGGGTAGGATAGAAAACTATTCCCATGGCAGTATGTAGGTTCTTTAAAAAAACAAAAAAAATAGAGCTGCCATATGATCCTGTAATCCTAATTCTGAGCACACCTCTGGAGAAAAACATGGTCCAAAAGGATACAAACACCTCAGTGTTCATTGCAGCACTGTTTACAATAGGCAAGACATGGAAGCAACCTAAATGTCCATCGACAGAGGAATGGATAAAGATGTGGTATGTATACACATATACACACCACATGTTTATCGATTCCCTTTTCCAGTTCTCAACACACACACACACACACAGAATGGCATATTCAGTCAGTCAGTCAGTTCAGTCACTCAGTCATGTCCGACTTTGCGACCCCTTGAATTGCAGCACGCCAGGCCTCCCTGTCCATCACCATCTCCCGGAGTTCACGCAGACTCACGTCCATCGAGTCCGTGATGCCATCCAGCCATCTCATCCTCTGTTGTCCCTTTCGCCTCCTGCCCCCAATCCCTCCCAGCATCAGAGTCTTTTCCAATGAGTCAACTCTTCGCATGAGGTGGCCAAAGTACTGGAGCTTCAGCTTTAGCATCATTCCTTCCAAAGAAATCCCAGGGTTGATCTTCAGAATGGACTGGTTGGATCTCCTTGCAGTCCAAGGGACTCTCAAGAGTCTTCTCCAACACCACACTTCAAAAGCATCAATTCTTCAGCACTCAGCCTTCTTCACAGTCCAAGTCTCACATCCATACATGACCACAGGAAAAACCATAGCCTTGACCAGATGGGACCTTAGTCGGTAAGATAATGTCTCTGCTTTTGAATATGGTATCTAGGTTGGTCATAATTTTTCTTCCAAGGAGTAAGCGTCTTTTAATTTCATGGCTGCAGTCACCATCTGTAGTGATTTTGGAGCCCCAAAAAATAAAGTCTGACAGTTTCCACTGTTTCCCCATTTATTTGCCATGAAGTGATGGGACCAGATGCCATGATCTTCGTTTTCTGAATGTTGAGCTTTAAGCCAACTTTTTCACTCTCCTCTTTCACTTTCATCAAGAGGTTTTTTTAGCTCCTCTTTACTTTCTGCCATAACGGTGGTGTCATCTGCATATCTGAGGTTATTGATATTTCTCCCGGCAATCTTGATTGCAGCTTGTGTTTCTTCCAGTCCAGCGTTTCTCATGATGCACTCTGCATATAAGTTAAATAAGCAGGGTGACAATATACAGCCTTGACGTACTGCTTTTCCTATTTGGAACCAGTCTGTTGTTCCATGTCCAGTTCTAACTGTTGCTTCCTGACCTGCATACAGACTTCTCAAGAGGCAGGTCAGGTGGTCTGGTATTCCCATCTCTTTTAGAATTTTCCACAGTTTCTTGTGATCCACACAGTCAAAGGCTTTGGCATAGTCAATAAAGCAAAAATAGTTTTTTTCTGGAACTCTCTTTCTTTTGTGATGATCCAGTGGATGTTAGCAATTTGATCTCTGGTTCCTCTGCTTTTTCTAAAACCAGCTTGAACATCAGGGAGTTCATGGTTCACGTATTGCTGAAGCCTGGCTTGGAGAATTTTGAGCATTACTTTACTAGCATGGGAGATGAGTGCAATTGTGCGGTAGTTTGAGCATTCTTTGGCATTGCCTTTCTTTGGGATTGTAATGAAACCTGACCTTTTCCAGTCCTGTGGCCACTGCTGAGTTTTCCCAATTTGCTGGCATATTGAGTGTAGCAATTTCACAGCATCATCCTTCAGGATTTGAAATAGCTCCAGTGGAATTCCATCACCTCCCCTCGCTTTGTTCGTAGTGATGCTTTCTAAGGCCCACTTGACTTCACATTCCAGGATGTCTGGCTTTAGATTAGTGATCACATCATCATGATTATCTTGGTCATGAAGATCTTTTTTGTACAGTTCTTCCGTGTATTCTTGCCACCTCTTCTTAATATCTTCTGCTTCTGTTAGGTCCATACCATTTCTGTTCTTTCTCGAGCCCATCTTTGCATGAAATGTTCCCTCGGTATCTCTAATTTTCTTGAAGAGATCTCTAGTCTTTCCCATTCTGTTGTTTTCCTCTATTTCTTTGCACTGATCGCTGAAGAAGGCTTTTTTATCTCTTCTTCCTATTCTTTGGAACTCTGCATTCAGATGCTTATATCTTTCCTTTTCACCTCTCTTCTTTTCACAGCTATTTGTAAGGCCTCCCCAGACAGCCATTTTGCTTTTTTGCATTTCTTTTCCATGGGGATGGTCTTGATCCCTGTCTCCTGTACAGTGTCACGAACCTCATTCCATAATTCATCAGGCACTCTATCTATCAGATCTAGTCCCTTAAGTCTATTTCTCACTTCCACTGTACAATCATAAGGGATTTGATTTAGGTCATACCTGAATGGTCTAGCGGTTTCCCCTACTTTCTTCAATTTGAGTCTGAATTTGGCAATAAGGAGTTCATGATCTGAGCCACAGTCAGCTCCCGGTCTTGTTTTGCTGACTGTATAGAGATTCTCCATCTTTGGCTGCAAAGAATAAAAGCAATCTGATTTTGGTGTTGACCATCTGGTGATGTCCATGTGTAGAGTCTTCTCTTGTGTTGTTGGAAGAGGGTGTTTGCTATGACCAGTGCATTTTCTTGGCAAAACTCTATTAGTCTTTGCCCTGCTTCATTCCGCATTCCAAGGCCAAATTTGCCTGTTACCTCAGGTGTTTCTTGACTTCCTACTTTTGCATTCCAGTCCCCTATAATGAAAAGGACATCTTTTTTGGGTGTTAGTTCTAAAAGGTCTTGTAGGTCTTCATAAAACTGTTCAACTTCAGTTTCTTCAGCGTTACTGGTTGGGGAATAGACTTGGATAACTGTGATACTGAATGGTTTGCCTTGGAGATGAACAGAGATCATTCTGTCATTTTTGAGACTGCATCCAAGTACTACATTTCAGACTCTTTTGTTGACCATGATGGCTACTCCATTTCTTCTAAGGGATTCCTGCCCGCAGTAGTTGATATGATGGTCATCTGAGTTAAACTCACCCATTCCAGTCCATTTTAGTTCGCTGATTCCTAGAATGTCGACGTTCACCCTTGCTATCTCTTGTCTGACCACTTCCAATTTGCCTTGATTCATGGACCTGACATTCCAGGTTCCTATGCAATATTGCTCTTTACAGCATCGGACCTTGCTTCTATCACCAGTCAGATCCACAACTGGGTATTGTTTTTGCTTTGGCTCCATCTCTTCATTCTTTCTGGAGTTATTTCTCCACTGATCTCCAGTAGCATATTGGGCACCTAATGACCTGGAGAGTTCCCCTTTTGGTATCCTATCATTTTGCCTTTTCATACTGTTCATGGGTTTCTCAAGGCAAGAATACTGAAGTGGCTTGCCATTCCCTTCTCCAGTGGACCACATTCTGTCATTCTGGTAAAAAGAATGAAATAATGCCATTTGCAGGGACATGGATGGACCTGGAGATTTTACTGAATGAAATAAGTCAGACGGAGAAAGATAAATATCATATGATATTGCTTACATGGGAAATCTTAAAAAAAATAGAAATGAACTTATTTACAAAACAGAAACAGACTCACAGACTTTAAGGGAACAAACTTGTGGTTGGTGGGGGAAGGATAGTTAGGGACTTTGGGATTGACATGTATACACTGCTGTATATAAAACAGATAACCAACAAGGACTTACTGTATAACACAGGGGGCTCTACTCAATTTTATGTGAAAATCTAAATGGGAAAAGAATTTGAAAAAGAACAGATACATGTATATGTATAACTCAATCACTTTTCTGTACACCTGAAAGCAACACAACATTGTTAATCACCTGTTGTCCAATAGAAAATAAAGAGTTAAAAACTGTTCCCCCAGGAGTTTACACTTGTATTGCCTTTTGCCTCCTCCCATCAAGTAAACTTTCTGGTCCTTGTTTATCACCCTCTTGGGGTTAAACTCACTGAACCTGTCAGTGTTCTGAGCTGCAGGGCTAAAGGCAGAAAGCCTGGAAGAAGGGGAGGAAGATGCTCATGTATCTCATTTGCATCCTTGGGCCTACTCTGAATGCCACACAGCTGCTAGAACTAAAGCTTTCCAGAAGAGAAATTTCCATCAGGAAAGTTAACAGGCCTGCCCAGAGTACACACAGCTCCTTCTGAAAGGCATGACCAAACACACTAAGACATAGAGTATTTCCCGCCGTATCAGTAGACAAAAGATGTCACAGTCATCAGCAACTGCAGCCACCATTGATGGTGAGGCGTTGAGCCCTGAGGAAACTCAAGTAGTGAAAACACAGAATACTTGGCTCTTACAGCTAAGGTGCATACCAAAGGAATGATTTCAATGAGCCTAGACTCTTGCATCTTCCCATACACAGAAAAGTACTAAATTCCTTAACTTGGGGTATCTGGTTTTCTTTAATTAACAATCATCTTTTGATGTTCTGACTACCTACCCTTTGTTGTAAAACTTCTATATAACCTGGCTCCCAGCCCCCCTGCCCCCTACTCACCTTCTCGGAGCAGTTTTCTCTGGGTTATTTGAGATGTTGTTTCCCAGGCTTGATGATGATGAAAGTCGCTCAGTCATGTCTGACTTTCTGCGACCTCATAGACCATACAGTCTATGGGATTATCCAGGCCAGAATACTGGAGTAGGTAGCCTTTCCCTTCGCCAGGGGATCTTTCCAACCCAGAGATCGAGCCCAAGTCTCCCACATTGCAGGTGGATTCTTTTCAAGCCAAGCCACAAGGGAAGCACTTCCCAGACTGGAAGTACTAAAAATTCCCACTCAGTAAAACATAACTCTCAACTTTTAGGTTGTGAATACTTTTCATGTCCATAATGTCCAAACAGTCTTACAGGACTGCTTACCTTCTTTTACCCTTCACGCTTACTGTGCTCACTGCATGACAGGCCAATGAATCCAAGATGAGGTGTTGAGGCAAGGAATATTTATTCTTTTTGTTTTGTTTTGTTTTGTTTTTAATTTAAATTTATTTATTTTAATTGGAGGCTAATTACTTTACAATATTGTATTGGTTTTGCCATACATCAATGTGAATCTGACACAGGTGTACACGTGTTCCCCATCCTGAACCCCCCTCCCACCTCCCTCCCTGTACCATCCCTCTCCCTCCCTGTACCATCGCTCTAGGTCAGCCCCAAGCATCCTGTATCCTGCATCAAACCTGGACTGCAATTCGTTTCTTATATGATACTACACATGTTTCAATGCCATTCTCCCAAATCATCCCTCCCTCTCCCTCTCCCACAGAGTCCAAAAGACTGTTCTATACATCTGTGTCTCTTTTGCTCTCTCACATACAGGGTTATTGTTACCATCTCTCTAAATTCCATATATATGCATTAATATACTGTATTGGTGTTTTTCTTTCTGGATTACTTCACTCTGTATAATAGGTTCCAATTTCATCCACCTCATTAGAACTGATTCAAATGTATTCTTTTTAATGGCTGAGTAATACTCCATTGTGTATATGTACAACAACTTTCTTATCCATTCATCTGCCGATGGACATCTAGGTTGCTTCCATGTCCTGGCTATTATAAACAGTGCTGCGATGAACATTGGGGTATGCATGTCTCTTTCAATACTGGTTTCCTCGGTGTATATGCCCAGCAGTGGGATTGCTGGGTCATATGGCAGTTCTATTTCCAGTTTTTTAAGGAATCTTCACACTGTTCTCCATAGTGGCTGTACTAGTTTGCATTCCCACTAACAATGTAAGAGAGTTCCCTTTTCTCCACACCCTCTCTAGCATTTGTTGTTTGTAGACTTCTGGATAGCAGCCATTCTGACTGGTGAAATGGTACCTCATTGTGGTTTTGATTTGCATTTCTCTGATAATGAGTGATGCTGAGCATCTTTTCATGTGTTTGTTAGCCATCTGTATGTCTTCTTTGGAGAAATGTCTGTTTAGTTCTTTGGCCCATTTTTTTATTGGGTCATTTATTTTTCTGGAATTGAGCTGCAGGAGTTGTTTGTATATTTTTGAGATTAGTTCTTTGTCAGTTGCTTCATTTGATATTATTTTCTCCCATTCTGAAGCCTGTCTTTTCACCTTGCTTATAGTTCCCTTTGCTGTGCAGAAGCTTTTAATTTTAATTAGGTCCCATTTGTTTATTTTTGCTTTTATTTCCAATATTCTGGGAGGTAGGTCATAGAGGATCCTGCTGTGATTTACATCAGAGAGTGTTTTGCCTATGTTCTCCTCTAGGAGTTTTATAGTTTCTGGTCTTACGTTTAGATCTTTAATCCATTTTGAGTTTATTTTTGTGTATGGTGTTAGAAAGTGTTCTAGTTTCATTCTTTTACAAGTGGTTGACCAGTTTTCTCTGCACACTTGTTAAAGAAATTGTCTTTTCTCCATTGTATATTCTTGCCTCCTTTGTCAAAGATAAGGTGTCCATAGGTGCGTGGATTTATCTCTGGGCTTTCTATTTTGTTCCATTGATCTACATTTCTGCCTTTGGGCCAGTACCATACTGTCTTGGTGACTGTGGCTTTGTAGTAGAGCCTGAAGTCAGGCAGGTTGATTCCTCCAGTTCCATTCTTCTTTCTCAAGATTGCTTTGGCTATTCAAGGTTTTTTGGATTTCCATACAAATTGTGAAATTATTTGTTCTAGCTCTGTGAAAAATACCATTGGTAGCTTGATAGGGATTGCATTGAATCTGTAGATTGCTTTGGGTAGTATACTCATTTTCACTGTATTGACTCTTCCAATCCATGAAAATGGTATATTTCTCCATCTATTAGTGTCCTGTTTGATTTCTTTCACCATTGTTTTATAGTTTTCTATATACAGGTCTTTAGTTTCTTTAGGTAGATATATTCCTAAGTATTTTATTCTTTTTGTTGCAATGGTGAATGAAATTGTTTCCTTAATTTCTCTTTCTGTTTTCTCATTTTTAGTGTATAGGAATGCAAGGGATTTCTGTGTGTTGATTTTATATCCTGCAACTTTACTATATTCATTGATTATCTCTAGTAATTTTCTGGTGGAGTCTTTAGGGTTTTCTAGGTAGAGGATCATGTCATCTGCAAACAGTGAGAGTTTTACTTCTTTTCCAATTTGGATTCCTTTTATTTCTTTTTCTGCTCTGATTGCTGTGGCCAAAACTTCCAGAACTATGTTGAATAGTAGTGGTAAAAGTTAGCACCCTTGTCTTGTTCCTGACTTTAGGGGAAATGCTTTCAGGAATAATTATTCTTAATATTAACTTTATTCTAAGAGCCGGCAGATCAAGAAGGCATCTTCCCTGGGTCTTGATGCTAGGTAATTTTATGGATCAGAGAAAGGGGAGGTGAGGAAAGAAAGTAGAAAGTCCATTTAGTCTTGCAATATCTCTTAGAATGGCTAGCCTCAGGCAGGGGAATGTGTTAGTCTCTTCTTTCTTATAGTCATTCACAGCAAGCAGGGTCAGATTATCTCCCTGTGAGCTAAACCAAGGCACTTTTAGTTTAAAGGTCAGGCAGGGGGGCAGAATTCTCTGAGGCAGGCCATTGTGTATGATTATAATAACAAAAGTGGCAAAAAAACAAGGGTCAAAGTCAAAGAAACAGAACCAGCATGCAGTCAAAATTGACTCTTGCTTGTTACACAAGTCTGTGGCTCTTCTGCTCTGAAATGGGGAAAGAAGACAGCTGTAGCCTGAGCAGTAGGGGCATGGCAGGGTTCAACTTCTGGCAGGAGTGGGGTCTAGGCTGGGGTCTGTACCTTGTATGGGTGGAGAAGGTGAGACATAGAACCACTTCCTCAGGTCCTGATAGTTTCACTTTCACATTGTTTCTGCTTTTATCCTGTAGGAGATATTCCCTGGTAGCTCACTTGGTAAAGAATCTGCCTGCAGATTGAACCCGGGTTCAATCCCTTGGTCAGGAAGATCCCCTGGAGAAAGAAATGGCAACCCACTCCAGTATACTTCCCTGGAAAATCCCATGGACAGAGGAACCTGGCAGAACAGTCTGTGGGGTTGCAAGAGTCAAACATGACTTAGCAACTAAACCACCTACCAAACCACTGCTTTTATCTCTTTAAACATATATTACTATTTAACAAGAACCATGTTTCTTTAAAATTAGTGTGAAGGGCTACTGTACATAAAATAGAAAGCCAACTAGGTCCCTACTGTATAGCAGAGGAAAAGAATCTTAAAATATATATATGTAAATATATATACTTACATATATATATGTAAGTAAAGTAAAGTCGCTCAGTCGTGTCCGACTCTTTGTGACCCCATGGACTGTAGCCTACCAGGCTCCTCCCTCCGTGGGATTCTCCAGGCAAGAGTACTGGAGTGGGTTGCCATTTAATAAATATAAATACTAACATATATATAAATACATATACTATATATTTATACTTATATATATACTAACATAAATATATATACTAACATAAATGTATATATCCATTGTTGTTGTTTAGTTGCTCAGTCATGACTGACTGTTTGTGACCCCATGGACTGCAGTATGCCAGGCTTCCCTGTCCTGTCATCATCTCCCAGAGCTTGCTCAAACTCATGTCCGTTGAGTCAGTGATGCCATCCAACCATCTCATCCTCTGTTGTCCCCTTCTCCTTCTGCCTCAATCTTTCTCAGGGTCTTTTCCAATGAGTTGGCTCTTTGCATCAGGTGGCCAAAGTATTGGAGCTTCAGCTTCAGCATCAGTCCTTTCAATGAATAATGAATATTCAGAATTACTTTCCTTTAGGATTGACTGGTTTGATCTCCTTTTCTTCCAAGAGACACTCAAGAGTCTTCTCCAACACCACAGTTCAAAAGCATAAATTTTTTGCTGCTCAGCCTTCTTTATGGTCCAACTCTCACATCCATACATGACTACTGACTAGCTTTGACTGTATGGTCCTTTGTTGGCAAAGTGATGTCTCTGCTTTTTAATATGCTATCTAGGTTGGTCATAGCTTTTCTTTTAAGGAGCAAACATCAGTTATACATACAAGTATGAATAATTGAATCATTTTGTTGTACTCCTGAAACTAACAACATTGTAAATCAATTGTTTAGTAAAAAGAAAATAAATATATTAAAAAATTAGTATGCAGAACCCACTCACCTTTCCAGAGACCCTTATGGATACATATTGCCTTTTAGTGTCTCATGGGGACATTCCCATGTGGTCCTTCCATGTCCTACATAGTCTGCTTATCCATTATCCACATGGGTGTTCTCTGTGTTCTACTAATGTCTGCTGTGAACAATTCCATGTGCCTCTTCAGTGTCCAGTTGGACTGGTGTTTTCCTTTTGTCTCATCCAATTTTTGTAGCCATCCATTATCCCATGTGGATGTTCCCATGATCCTTCTAGTGTTGCATGTGGACGTATGAATACTCCTTCAGTAATGCAGAGTGCACTAGTGGACCCCAACATGAAAGCTGCAGGTCCTGGAGGGTTACAGAGTAGCAAGGGGTCCTTGGGTGCATATATGTACAGGGGAAAATTTGTGAATGGTTAAAAATGGCTCCTCTCTTTAAAAAAACTTTTTATTTTGTTTTGGGTTATGACCAATTATCAATGTTGTGATAGTTGCCGGTGAACAGTGAAAGGACTCAGTCATATGTAAACATGTATCCATTCTCCCTCAGACTCCCCTCACGCCCATGCTGCTCCATAACTTTGAGCAAAGTTTCATGTGCCATACAGTAGGACTTTGTGGGTTATCCATTTTAAGTAAAGCAGTGTGTACATTTTGATCCCCAGTTCCCTAACTATCCCTTCCCCACATACTTCTCTCAGCAACCATAACTTCATTCTTTAAGTTTACGACTCTGTTTCTGTTTTATAAGTAAGTTTATGTGTATCATGTCTTTTTAGATTCTACCTATAAGGGATGTCATATGATATTTGTCCTTCTCTGTCTTACTTCACTCAGTATGCCAATCTCTAGGTCTCTCCATGTTGCTGCAAATAGCATTATTTCATTCTTTTTAATGGTTGAATAATATTTCATCATATGTGTACCACATCTTCTTTATCCATTCCTCTGTCAATGGACATTTAGGTTGCTTCCATGGGTTGACTGTTGTAAACAGTGCTGGGATGAATATTGGGGTGCATCAGATCATCTTTTTCTCCAGATATATGCCCAGGAGTGGGATTACAGGGTCATATTATAGCTCTATTTTTAGTTTTTTAAGGAACCTCCATACTGTTCTCCATAGTGACTGTACCAATTTACATTCACTAATGTACATTCACTAATTTATATTCACTACACATGTACCAACAATGTAGGAGGGTTCCCTTCTCTCCACACCCTCTCTAGCATTTACTGTTTGTGGATTTTGTTGATGACAGCCATTAAAAATGACTCATCTTATTTAAAAAGCTTCTACCTCAGAGCTACCTAGTAAATCTGTGTTTTTTGTTTTTTGTTTTTAGGCGGATTCCTAGAATTCTTTCTAAACCTACTGAATCTGAATTACTAGAAATGAACCCAGGAATTTTCATTTTAAACATGTTCTCTGGTGCTATGGTCTGCATGTTTGTATGTCTCCCAAGTTCATATGTTGAAGCTTAGTACCTAATGCCATGGTGCTAGCAGGTGGGCCTATGGGAGGCTATTAGGCAGAGTCCTCATGAATAAAATTAGCATTTCTATAAAAGAGGCTCAGATGAACTCTTTCCTGACAAGGGGGCCACTTAGAGAGCCTCCTGTTAGGGCAATACTCAGCAATCATGGAGCTGGGGTCAGCCCCATGGCCCCAAACAGGTAGAGCCACCAGGTCTGCAACAGGAGCTTCAGGCACAGCCCCAGGCACAGAGCCCATGGGGGCAGGACCACCCAGAGCCACGAGGTCCAGGCCACCCAGAGCCTTGGCAGTCTAAGCTCTGCCCTGGTGGAGCCAGAGAGTACTGGATTTTAATTGGTATCTTAAAAAGGATGCTTTGGATGTAGAGTTTGAGTTGAGAACCACCAGTTGGCCCTACTGTCTTCTACTATCTCTCCTCACTATGAAATATCTTCTTCTCCTTCCTCACAAAATTCTGATCTTGTTCGTTTATCTATCCTTATTCTGCATGCTCCATGCAGTTCCTTTCCTCAGAGGAAGCTAATCCCACTCTTGACTGCAGGAGTTATTTCTTATTGTTAATTAATGTTTATTGTTATAAGAACAATTTCAGACTCTTCCCTAACTGAAGAATTTCAGTTCATCCCTAAGAAGAACATGTGGCCAAAATAATGAACAACACGCACACACAAAGGTCAACATAAAAAGATGTTAAACATCATTAGTCATTAGGGAAGTGCAAAAGAAAATCATAACGGGACCTACTTCACATCCACTTGAGCAGCTAGTATTGTAAAAATTGTTGATATCAAATGTAGGTGAGGATATGAAGTGACTAAAACTCTTGTACATTGCTTCTTAGAGTGAGAAATGCCTCAACTAACTTGGAAAGCTGCTGGCTGTTTCTTAAAAACTTAAATACATATGCTGTGACTAAAAATTATATTCTTAAGAACTTATCCAAGGAAAAGCTTTTGTGCAAAAAGGCTTATCTGAAAACATGCAAGGAAATCAGTTCTGGGTGTTCATTGGAAGGACTGATGTTGAAGCTGAAACTCCAATACTTTGGCCACCTGATGCGAAGAGCTGACTCATTTGAAAAGACCCTGATGTTGGGAAAGATTGAAGGCAGGAGGAGAAGGAGATGACAGAGGATGAGATGGTTAGATGGTATCACTGACTCGATGGACATGAGTTTGGGTAAACTCTGGGAGTTGGTGATGGACAGGGAGGCCTGGTGTGCTGCAGTTCCTGGGGTCACAGAGTCAGGCACAACTGAGCGACTGAACTGAACTGAATGAAAACATGAAAAGCACCTTTGTTCATAATTACACAAAACTGAAAACAATCCTAATGACCAACAACAAGAGAAAGGATAAGCAAATTATGGAAGACTACTCATCAACAAATGGGAACTACTAATATAGAAAAACAGGATAAATCTTAAAAACATTATATTAAGCAAAAAAAAAAAAAAGCAAGAAAGAAATTTGCTTGGGTGAATGGGTGACATTTAATGGGTGACATGGAAAGCTGTATAAAGGCACTTTCTGGAGCAATGAAAATATTCCATTGTTTTGAGTA
The DNA here is from genome assembly GCF_032405125.1 of Capricornis sumatraensis. Classification (NCBI taxonomy): domain Eukaryota; kingdom Metazoa; phylum Chordata; class Mammalia; order Artiodactyla; family Bovidae; genus Capricornis; species Capricornis sumatraensis. The sequence continues at coordinate 201,117,172 of NC_091069.1, forward strand.
GAGTTTATACAGATGTATGCAAGTCTTTCAAAACTTACCTAACTGAACATCTGGATCTGTGCATTTAATGCTAATTATACCATACACACAAATACACACACACATAACACCTTGTGTTCCTTTTGCTGTCTCAAACAAGCCAGACAAAACGCATACTGTATGATTCAATTTATATTAAATATTAAGCTGAATATTAATGTGTGGTGATAGAATTCAGAAATATCTGCTATGGAGGTGGGGTAAAGAGTGACTGGAAAAGCATACAGAATCATTTTCTGGTCATGCTGATTGGAGTGATGGTTACAGTTTCATATGTCCAACTCATTGTCCTTTTTGTGTCAACCTGGCTGGGCTATAGTGCCCAGATATTTGGTCAAGCATTATTTTAGATGTTTCTGTCAAGGTGTTTGGGGGATGAAATTAACATTTAAATTGATGGATTTTGAGTAAAGCAGATGCCATCCATAATGTAGGTGGGCCTCATCCAATCAGTTGAAGTAATTAATAGGGCAAAGACTGACCTCCCTAAGCAAGAAGGAGTTCTGCCAGTTAATGGCCTTCAGATTCAAACCTCAACAACAGCTCTTTCCTGGGTCTCCAGCCTCCAGCCTACCCTGCAGACTTTGGACTTCCAGATTCCCTCCATAATCACATGAGCCAATTCCTTAAAAGAAATCTCTCAAAATGCACGTTCTATTGGTTCTGTTTCTCCAGAGAATCCTGACTAAGGAAACTCTTATACTAAAAATCTGTACATTTTATTATATGTTAAATTTATTGTAATTGGAAAAAGCTCAAAGAGGATACAGAGTGTGCAGGAAAAGCATATCTTTCTCTCTTTTAGAGATGAATAAGATGGCATATAGCCTGCTGGCAAATTGAAAGTATAACAGAGTCATCAAAGTTCAGGTATATAAAAATGAAGTCTGGTGGCCATTGAGGATCTGGTCTCAGAGCTCTGCATCATTGAAACTTGAAATTTCTTTGAGCTGTACTAGACTCAAGAATGCCACCAGTCATCTTCAGAAAGCCTGCCACCTACAACCTTCTGGTTTCAAGGTCTCCCCTTGTAACTGTTCAACCACTTCAAACTCCAACCAATCCTTACTTGAAAAGCACCCTTCTTGTCAGCTCCAATTATAATTCTTCTTTTGGGGTGCTGGGGTGGGGGACATGTGCACCGTGCTTTATTTACTTCTGGCTCCACTGGGCCTTTGTTGCTACATGTAGCCTTTCTCTAGTTGTAGAGAGCAGATGCTACTTTCTAGTTGCAGCGCACAGACTTCTCATTGTGATGACTTCTCTTGTTGTGGAGTATAGGCTCTAGGCACACAGGCTTCAGTAATTGGGACTTGCTGGCTCTAGGGCACATTGCTGGCTCTATAGGATTCAGTAGCTGCAGCTCACAGGTTCTAGAGCCCAGGATCAGTAGTTGTGGTGCACGGGCTTTGTTGCCCCAAGATGTGTGGAATCTTCCCTATCTTCCCTTCCCAACAACCCTATCTTCAAATAACATCATCCTTGGGGACTAGAATTTCAACATATAAAGCGGAAGGGAGAAAACATTCAAACCAAAGAACGAATTTTGAGGGGAGCCACCTTAGGATAAAACCAGACTGTTGAGGATGTGAGACGAGGACCTGAGTCTGAATGACGCTGTGGATTTCCAGGGCCAAGCGCTGGGGAAAACTGCCCTACGTCTAGACGTAGTGTTAGGTTAGCTAATAACCTCCATTTGAAGTTAACGTTTTTCTTTGCTTTGGCTTTCCAGCATGTCATCTCTTTCCTGTGTGAGAAGTTCCCCGCTTTATGAGTATCCCAATTCTCATCAGAGAAGCTGATGATGTCAGATATGTAATCACCTTCTCATTCTCCCTTGAAGTTAGGGTGCAACATGAACCACAGAGATGTACAAACACACACATGAATCAGAATCAACTGGTGAATCATGGAGTTAAAGCAGAGGCTGGACATTTCTGTTCTGTGGGTTTTGGTCAGTGGCCGCTGTGTTCAATTTTTTGTAACAGCAGTATCATTAGCATCTAGTGTGGGTGACGTCTGTGGTGTATGTATCCTGTGATGATAGCAGTTATAGTGCAACCAGAAAGACTGTGGCTAGATTTTGGTAATCCTGAGTCTGACATCTCCAAATCTGAGTTTTCAGCAAGCCCTGCTCCCACCAAGATTCTAGATATCTAATAGCCTTTTAACAAATTGCCTTTTCTGTTTCAAGGAAACAGAAATTTGTCTGGTTTGGTTTCAGTCGCTTGACACTAAAGTGAAAGTCGCTCAGTCGTGTCTGACTCTTTGTGACCCTGTGGACTACACAGTCCATGGAATCCTCCAGGACAGGATACTGGAGTGGGTAGCCTTTCCCATCTCCAGGGGATCTTCCCAACCCAGGGATTAAACCCAGGTCTCCTGCATTGCAGGTGGATTCTTTACCAACTGAGCTATCAGGGCAGCCCCTTGCCACTAAAACCCTAACTGAAATTTTGTTGATGCTCTCTTAAGTGACATTCTCAATTAATTGAAGTTAAAAGTATTCTAAATGATACCCAGTCCTATATTCTATTAGTTATCTATTGCTATGATGTGTTATGGCCAACAACTCAGTGGATTAAAGCAACATTTATTCTTGCTCATTTGTCTGTGGGTTGCCCGAGAGTCAACTGATCTAGGCTGTGTTCATCTGACCTTAATTCTAAAAATGTAAATTGAGTCTAGCTCAGCTCCATACATCTCTCATTCTCCTTGGACTACCCAGGGCTTGTCATCTTATGGAAATGACAGTGGTCAAGATGGCAAGACCAACTGTGCAATTCTAATTCAAGCCATCCCATGTTAGGTCTACTAATATCCCAACGGTCCACAACCAAGCCCAACATCAATAAAGCAGAGAAATATAGTCTCTGCTGCTGCTAAGTCGCTTCAGTCTTGTCCAACTCTCTGCGACCCCATAGATGACAACCCACCAGGCTCCCCCATCCCTGGGATTCTCCAGGCAAGAACACTGGAGTGGGTTGCCATTTCCTTCTCCAATGCATGAAAGGAAAAGTGAAAGTGAAGTCCCTCAGTCACGTCTGACTCTTAGCGACCCCATGGCCTGCAGCCTACCAGGCTCCTCTGTCCATGGAATTTTCCAGGCAAGAGTACTGGTAGTCTCTACTGAACTGCAAAGCACATGGCAAAGGGGGTGACTAGAGACTGGAATAAAGAATTGGAAACAATAACAAAATCTACACCAACCTGCACCCCATTCTTATCCCTCAGTCAAATCAAAGTGTTAGCTAATGGCTCTGTGTGTGTGTGTGTGTGTGTGCATGCTAAGTCATTGCAGTTGTGTCCGACTCCTTGTGACCCTATGGACTGTTGCCCTCCAGACTCCTCTGCTAGCTAATGATGGTGTAATAGTTTTTGGATTATAGCTATTGAAGTCTTGTCAGAAGAGATCTTAGACATACTGTTTTCAGGTAAAGAAGTGAATCCCTATTATGTCTCCGTGATGAGGCAATGATAGAATCATAAAATGATCAGGTTGTTATGGATGTTAAAGGCCCCTGTTGACATATTTAAGATCATTTAGAAATCAAAGCAGAGTAACTATTGTTTGTGCATCTAAAATGGAGCTGGGTATTGTGGTGGATGTGGTTTCAGACACATTTCTGCATCACTGAGAACTTGAATTTTCTGAACAGTATCAAAGTCAAGGATACCACCAGCTATTTTAAAATAATATCTGCTAGCAGCTGCTCACCACCACACAGGACCCTCCCTCTGCTGCTTTTTAATTATTTGGAAAGCAAACCAGTCCTTGCTTAACAAGCACCTTACTTCTTGCCAGCTCTAATCATAACTTGACAATTCATGTAATTGTGGGTTTTTACCTTTACAAACCTGCTCCATTTTGTGGTCCAGCTGAACATAGTTCAAGTGCTTTCTGGGATTTGTGTTTCCAGGGCTGCTGATCTAACAATTCCCAAGTAAACACTTTAAATTTTGTGGGGTTTTTTTTTTTTTGCTTTTTGCCTCAACCAGTTCTCTTGGAATCCTTGATTAACACCCTTTAGTAAATCCTATTGCTTGATTGATAAGGAAACTAAAGCATTAAAATATGAATGCCTTGGTTAAGGCTGCATATCTTGAAAATGGCAGAACAATGAATATAATTGGCATATTATGGATGTATTTCAATACATCAACATAGCAATAGAATGCACATTGGTTGACTCCCAGATACATGCCTCTGACCCTTGTCTATTTTACTAACATTATATTGGGGCAGAAAGTTTTCAATATTCCTCAAATCATTTCTTCCTTCCTCCATATCATGCCAGATGGAAGACTGGATATGTGTTTTGGACACCTCTGTCCAACTGCCCACACTCTACCACTCAAAGTCCTGCTGATCCAGGTTAGAAATCTTCTAGGATTCAAGAGAGCTGAGGACCCAAACTGATATGGCAAAGTTCTGCCTAGCGAATCCTCTTCAGGAGCACAAGTGTTTGTGCTCTATTTACAAATGTGTTTGCAATTACAGCCCTTATAATAAAATCCTATGTGAGAGAGACATTTTTTGAAATCTTTACAAATCTTCACAGGACACTCCCAGTAACAACAGCTTCTGTTTTTCCTTTCTAATTAAAGGTGAACAGAGTCAACCGTTGCAAAATTTAGTGTGGGAAACAATTGACCTTTTAAGGAAATTCCCTGGATGGGCAGATAAGAAGTAAAAGTCGCTCGGTCGTGTCCGAATCTTTGGGACCCCATGGACTATACAGTCCAGGGAATTCTCCAGGCCAGAATACAGGAGTGGGTAGCATTTCCCTTCTCCAGGGGATCTTCTCACATTGCAGGTGAGTTCTTTACCAGCTGAGCCACAAGGGAAGCCCAAGAATACTGGAGCAGGTAGCCTATCCCTTCTTCAGTGTGTTTGAGGACAAGGGGAAGATTTTGCTGAGTTTAATCAGGGGAGGGTTACGATCTGATTCACATCCACTTCAGGGCTTGTCCAGTTCTTCCTGACATAGAAGAACAGGATTCCTCCTTCCCAGACCTATGAGGGTCCAGAGAGCTGTTGGCCTTGAACTTCACATTCACAGAGACACTCCAGTGGACAGTTCAATGTGCGTATAAACTTAGACATACAATCCATCAATTTTCAATCAATATTCTTCCATGTTAAAAGCATTAATTTACTAACATCATTTAAAATATACCATAATTTGTGAAACCCTATTTAGACTTTTCTTCATATTTGAATACATTCAGAGCTTCAAAAGACAGAGAGGACTGAACCTTCCCTGACTCTTGCAACCCCTCTAAACGTCCTACCCCTTACCTTCTCTCCTGATCTGACTGTACTTGGCCTCTCATCCTTATTTTTCTCTTGTCCCCAGTATAGATGCTGACTTCCAGTACATTTAATATCACTCTGTTGGTATTTCCTGCCTTTAACATGTGTCATAACCATAATTCTTCTTCTGGTTTCTAGCAATGTTAAGACAGTTTCTCTTTGAAGTCTCACCTCTTTTCCTTGCTATCTCTTATCTCTTCTCACTTCTCTGCCTGGCTATGTCCTGAGCACTCTAGTTATCCCACTCATCTTTATTCTGTTTCAAAAAACTCATTCACTCTAGGACCTAAAGTTTGTAAGTATGTTTAAAAAGTATTAGATTCACATAACGTCTAAAACTTTTAGGTGGAAAAAATGCTACCTTGGCAATTCACCTGTGTCCAAAAGGAGTTTACATTTTAAAATCTGGTATTTTGACAGGGGAAAAATTAAGATTTGAAAAATATTCTTTTAAATGTAGATAGTTGATTCATCCACAGCTAGAAGGCCAGGGTAGGAAATGATGATTTGGGGGTGACTGAACTCAGGGCAGTGGCTGAGGTTCACCCTAGAGCAGGCATCCTAAACTCTAGGTTCCAAGGGGTCTGTGCTTGCTGAAAATGCAGATTCCTAAGCCCACTGCCAGAAATGTTAATTCGGTGGATCTAGAATAGTCAGGAAATGCTGAACAAGATATAGGGACCCTATATATAGCCGGGTAAATCTATAACTCCTAATAGCTTGAATCATGGGCTAGATCCTGATTCCGAGTGTAATGGACTGTATGTCCTCGGCAAGGCAGATGAACTTCCCTGTCCCCAGTTTCCTAGTCTGTAAAAGAAGCCTACTAGCCATGAGACACAGAATGTGAGGGGGATAATATTTTGGAAAATATCTGGTTTTCTCTTCTGCATTTCTGAGAATGTCAATTACTCCCTACCTCTCTGGATTGACCCAAGTGTGCTTGTCTATGTCTACAATGTATCTATATTTATAAATCTAAAATCTCTGGTAAATCTAAAATTTCTGTTTATGTCAAAACTCCTTTGTTAGAGGTGGAATGGGGGTGGGGATAGGGGTGGTAGGGGAGGAGATTATTATTTGTTCCAGAAAGTGAAGAAAACAAAGGAATTTATATTTAGACTCTGACATTTAAAATAAGATTATGTGGCAAGACAATAGCTATGAGAGAGTATTTCTACTTTATCCACTCTCTCCCCACACCTCACAGGGGCATAAGAAAAATCAAGGATGGAAGTTTCAGTTATCAAAAGTTCTATCGTTTAGAAACTAGCCCTTCTGCCTACAGCAGCCGAACCATGAAGCTTGGCGCCCTAAGGTAGAATGAGGCTCTATAACAGGGGAAGTTAAAATCCCTCTTCTTTGGCTGAGGGGATGATAGAATGATAGAAAGAGGAGAGAGAAAAAGAAGGACCTGGATGAGTGAGGAGACAGGACTGCATAAATGCTGAGGGCAGAGGAGGAGGTCTTCTCTTGTGACCCCCTCAATATCTAATAACCTACTCCCCACAATTCCCAGTAATGGAGACAATAAATGAGGACCTGATTAATTAATCAATGTTGCCCAGGTAGCAATACTTTTCAACAGACTTCTTGATGATTTTAATGTGCATTCGGTCAAGAACCACTGAACTAAGAATTAAACAGAATGAACATGTATGTTCCCCCACCCTGCTTCTTCATAGGAAGCCCTTATGAGAATAAACTGATTAAACAGAGATAAAATAAAGAAGTTAGTTCTCAGAACACCTGAGCACAGTGCAGATTCATTTGTCACACAAACATACAAGTGGAAATACTCTATGATTATAAAGAACTCTCTTCTGGAAATTATTATTTTTTAAATTTTATTTATTTATTTAATTGAAGGATAATTGCTTTACAGAATTGTGTTGGTTTCTGCCACACATCAACATGAATCAGTGATAGATATACATATGTCTCTTCCCTCTTGTAGTCAAGTTAAAGCCCAGAGTAGAAAAGTTCAGTTCAGTTCAGTTCAGTTTAGTCACTCAGTCATGTCCGACTCTTTGCGACTCCATGAATCCGCAGCACGCCAGGCCTCCCTGTCCATCACCATCTCCCGGAGTTCACTCAGACTCACATCCATCGAGTCGGTGATGCCATCCAGCCATCTCATCCTCTGTTGTCCCCTTCTCCTCCTGCCCCCAATCCCTCCCAGCATCAGAGTCTTTTCCAATGAGTCAACTCTTCGCATGAGGTGGCCAAAGTACTGGAATTTCAGCTTTAGCATCATTCCTTCCAAAGATAGCGCTGTAGTTAAGACACTGATGCCCTAGACAGCATCACCAACTCGGTGAGTTTGAGCAAACCGCTGGAGATAGTGGAGGACAGAGGAGCGTGGCGGTGTGCTACAGTCCATGGGGTCACAAAGAGTACGACACAGCCTAGTGAGTGAACAACAATAACAACAGTTAAGACTCCAGGAACCTGGGAAAGGAAACTAGATGAAGGTTTTAGCTAAAATGACTATAGAAGAGTTGCGTGTTCTCTCTCTAGTAGAATAAAGTGAATTTTCCCCCTAAATTAAAGTGAGATGAGCCAGTTCAACAAAAGCACTTTCTTTTTAAAAATTTTTATTTATTTATTTATTTTAAAAGCCAAAAACATTTTGTTTTGGGGTGTACATGGCAAATACTGTGCTACTCCAGTATTCCTGCCTGCCTGAAAAAATCCCATGGGCAGAAGAGCCTTGTGGGCCACAATCCATGAGTCGCAAGAGCTGGACACAACTTAGCGACTAAACGACCACATAGCCGATTAGCAATGTTGTGATAGTTTCTGGTGAACAGTGAAGGGACTCAGCCATACATATACACGTATCCATTCTCCCCCAAAACTCCTCCTATCCAAGCTGGCACATAACGTTGAGCAGAGTTTCATGTGAAAATCACTTTCTTAAGTAGCTGATTTCTCTGAAGTCAGAATGAATGAGGTTAGAATCCTGGGTCCGACCTTAGTGTGTGATGTTGGAAATTTTACCTAATTCCTCTCAAGTTCAGCATTTTAGTGATTAAAACAGGCCTTATTATGTGGTCTCCCTTCATAGGGTTGTTTTGAGGGAAGGTAACGCATATCATGTGTTTAGGGCTAGGGTAGGAATTATTAATTATTCCTATAAATAATTATGAATTATTATTACTAGGGTAGGACTGTTATGGATCCCTTTAGCTAATAATTCTTAAAAGCAGAGCGACCTCAGCCACATGGTTTGCTGCTGTTTCTCCCGCTGCTAAGTCGCTTCAGCCGGGTCTGACTCTGTGCCACATGGTTTGAACCTACTGAATAAGAATGCCCAGAGGTATATTTTAAAAAGCCACAGAGGGGATTCCTGTGCACATAGAAGATTGTTCTGGAGCAGGGGATCTCAGATTTCAGCGTGCATCAGCATTACCCAGAGGGCTTACTGGGCCTGCTCCCAGAGTTTCTGGTTCAGGACGGCTGCGGTGGGGGGCCTGAGAATGAGCATTTCTGACAAACTCCCAGGTGGCTCCAATCCTTCTGGGGACCACACTTTGAGAGCTTAATCAGCCAACTAGGCTGCTTAGAAGTTAGCCAACTAGTCTAACTAAGACTGTTGTGTCTAAGACTGAAGTGTTGTGTTTCTTCAAATCTTGCTCTTGTTCTATTGGTAAATTTACACATTTTTAGAGTGAGTAGCTAATAGCTGGCTCTGAAATGCTAATAAAAGTTATATAAGATTAGTATTGATTATACCATCTACTCTATTTTACTTTCTGTTCCTAATATTAGCTTAACTATCTATTAAGATGTCAATAATTTATTCAGAGGGCCTCATAACAGAATAGTGGGTCACCTGGGGGAACTTTTTTAAAAATACCTGGGTCTTACCTCTGGAACTTCTGATTCAAAGGATGTGGGGAGGGACCTAGGCACTGAGGTTTTTAAAACCTTGCAGATAAGAATCATAGAGTGTGTAGTAGTTGAAACGATTTGCTGATCCTGTTAGGCTGGGGCTTCCCAGGTGGCTCAGTGGTAAAGAATTTGCCTGCCAAGCAGGAGATGCAGGTTTGATACCTGGGTGGAGAAAATCCCGTGGAGGAGGAAATGGCAACCCATTCCAGTATTCTTGCCTGGAAAATCCCATGGACGGATGAGCTTGGCAGGCTATAGTCCATAGGGTGGCAAAGAATCAGACACAATTGAGTGACCTGTCACTCTGACTATGAATTGACACCCTCCCATGGCCTCTGGCAGTCTTGTTAGCAAGCTTGCCCACCAGGGCTGGAGCTACCACCCAGTCTCTTATCCATGCCAATCCACAGCACAGGCTCTGCTCTTCACATAATGAAGGCTAGAGGTTGATTTTCACTGGGACAAGTAATGATTTGTCAATGGTGAATGTTAGAAATGGTATCTCTTTATTGGAATGAGTTGAAATTAAGGTACGTAAATGGGGTAACCTATTTTAGAAGTAGTCACCTTGCTCCACAAAGAAAGTATAAGAATATAGTGAAGGAACTAGGCTAGAAGTTAATATTCTTTGTTTAAAGTTCTGGATAATAAATCTTTTTGTGGACCAAAAGCAAATCAAGTTATGTCTGCACCTCGGAGATGTGCTGTGTGTGGAGCAGCAGGAAGAAGTCATGAAAGCACCATGTACTGTCTCATCCAAACTGCTCCATCCCTTCGTTTCTGTGTGATGCTCACTCCCACAATGCAGAACTGCCCTAAGCCATACACAAACAAATGAGCAAAGCTACTCAAGTTTTTATCATTCTCATGTTCACAAAAGTATATTCATCTTTTGATTTCTTTTCAACCATTAAAAAATGTAAAAGTTGGGCTTCCCTGACAGTCCAGTGGTTACGATTCCATGCTACCACTGCAAGAGGCACAGGTTCAATCCCTGGTCAGGGAACTAAGAGCCTACATGCCACAGATAAATAAATAAATAAAATCAGGAAAAGAGCCCCCCATCCGGCCCCAAAATGTAAAGGTTAATGAGAAAAAAATTAAAATCATTCTAAACTTGGGGTCATACAGAAAGAAACAGTAGATCAGATTTGACCTGGAAGCAGTAGTTTGCCAGCCAATGCTCTAGACTAAAACCTTACAAACCCCATCTCCTGCATTGCAGGCAGATTCTTTACCAGCTGAAGCACCAGGGGAGCCGTTAAGGACATCTTAGGCTAAATTCCTGACTCTATCATCTATGTCTAGCTGTGAATTAAGATTCTGATTGCCTGGTGCCAACTAAAAAGATAACAGAATCCAGCCAATGAAATATAGTCACTGCTGCCTTCAACAAACCTTTCATGCAGAGTGACAGTCTGTGAATCTATAACTTTTAGAGGTCAGTTGTTCTCAACTTTGGTTGTCTGCTGGAATCATCAGAGGAGATTAAAACCCCCCATGCCTGAATCAATTACATCAGGACCCAGAAATCAGTATTTACATCTCCTCAGGTAGAGCTCACTTGGACAGCTCACTTGGGCAGTCCCCAGGTATTTCAGTGGCTGGACAAGCCTGAGAGCACTTTTATCAAGAGAGGGAAAGGACTGGGCTTCCTCAAACTGCAGAATAGGCAATATGGTTATTTCTGTTTGCTAACAAAGGTTTGTTTAGTAGTATCTTCATATGTAGGAAAAATTGGTCTGAGCCTCACTTTCATTATAAAAGGATGACGAGGTTTCTAGGGGAGTAGCTAACATGCACATACACCTCAAGTATAGCAAACAAAGCCATCAAAAGATGAAGAGGAGACGACCAACAGACTGGGAGAAAACATCCGCAAATGATGTGATCGAAAATGCAATGCTGTATTGTATATTTGAAAGTTGCCTGGAGTGTAGATCTCAAAAGTTCTATATGTGTGGTATGGATGTTAACTAGACTTATTGCAGTGATCATTTTGCAGTATTTCAATAATTTCAACAAATATCGAATTGTCATGTTATATACCTAAAACAATTACCGTATCAATTATACCTCTATTAAAAAATAAAATGAACCAGATATTGCAGGTATGGAAACTTATGCTTAAAAAAGTTTACACATTTCCAGGAGAGGAGCTGGAAACCTAAGTTTGTCTGATGGGACCACAGGCTGTTTATCCACTAGGGTCTGCCATGTCAAGAATGGGGACTCAAGTCTAACACTCCTGCTCACCACACTGCCTAACTTTATGAAAGTATTGCAAGAGGCCCTAGAAACAAATCTGTTCCAATATTCTTTATTTATGAGCAGAAATACATCCAGAGAGGTAAAATGACTTTTCTAAAATGACCAAGAGAGTTCGTGTTAGAAAGGCCATGTGTTAGAAATGATATCTAGTGTCTTCAAACAGAACCTAGGCAAAGGGCCATTCATAGCCTGGATTTTCCAAGGTTCATGAAAAGAAAGAGAAATGTAGCAATCAAATTTTTCCCTTGGAACCAAAACATGGGGATTGAGGGGAAAGAACTCCTTTTTAAAAATTTGTATATATAATATTCCAAGTTGGTGATGGACAGGGAGGCCTGGCGTGCTGCGATTCATGAGGTCGCAAAGAGTCGGACACGACTGAGCAACTGAACTGAACTCAAGTATGTCTAAATGCATTAAAGGTGAGGTGGTGTTTTATACCTCCTACCATTTTTCCAGGGGACCCCAACTGATGGTCCACAAGCCGAACCTAGATGTGCTTTGATTTCCTCTCCAGAGCTCTCCTGGCAACAACTATCCAGAGTTGAGAGGGAGGGACCCCTTTTTAGTTGATACATGCATGCTCAGTTCACCACAGCCCCTAGTGGTCCCCCATTTTTGTGTAACTCAACTTTTAATTATCTGTGTGACCTTGGCAAAATCTTTTCCTCTCCCTATAGGCCAGAATCTTCATCCTTTGAACTGGGATGGGGGTATTGGTTATACTGTATTTTGTTGGTCACCTACCTCCTCTCCCTAGAAGGTAAGCTCTAGGAGGGCAGGGATTGTAGTCTGTGTTCAGTGATGTCTACCACAGCACCCATGCCTGCACTGTCATGGGTGTTAAACAAACATTTAAGGAGAGAATAAATAATCCTAAAAAAAAGAGCTTAGGCAAAGGGGATAGAAAAACCTTATTTTTTTAAATTTGAGTATTGTTGCTTTTCAATGTTGTGTTCGTTTCTGCTGTACAGCAAAGTGGATCAGCTGTATGTATATATATATCCCTCTTTTTTGTATTTCCTTTTCATTTAGGTCACCACAGAGCATGGAGTAGAGTTCCCTGTGCTATGCAGTAGTTTCTTATTAGTTATCTAATTTATGTGAAAAGTGAAAGTGTTAGTTGCTCAGTCATGTCCGAGTCTTTGCCACCCTATGAATTGTAGCCTGCCAGACTCCTCTGTCCGTGGAATTTTCCAGGCAAGAATACTGGAGTGTGTTACCATTTCCTTCTCCAGGGGACCTTCCCCACCCAGGGATTGAAGCTGGATCTCCTGCACTGCAGGCAGATTCTCTACCATCTAAGTCACCAGGGTATCTAGTTTATACATAGTATCAATAGTATATATATGTCAACCCCAGTCTCTCAGTTCATCCCACTCCCCTTCCACGCTTGGCGTCCATACATTTGCTCTCTGTGCCTGTGTCTCTATTTCTTCTTTGCAAATAAGTTCAGCTGTACCATTTTTCTAGATTCCACATACGTGTGTTAATGTATGATACTTGCTTTTCTCTTTCTGACTTACTTCACTCTAGATGACCATCTCCAGGTCCATCCTCATCTCTGCAAATGGCACGATTTCATTCCCTTTTATGGCTGAGCAGTATTCCATTGTATATAAGCACCACCTCTCCTTTATCCAGAAATGGAAAAACTAAGGCAAAGTAGCCATTCTGTATCATGATGGTGATGGTTACACATGGTGTACAATTACCAAAAGTAATCAAACTGTTCACTTAGAGTTGATAAGTTTTTATATATGTAAATGATAACCTAAATAAAGAAGATGAAGCTGATATACATTCAAAATTAAAATTAATTTTGCCAACTTCCTGATGGTTTTTCCTGACCTTAGCAATTATCGCCTTGTACTGGGGGTTATACATGTCAGGGGTGTGCCGAATGGTTTATATTTCTTATCTCATTAATTCTTGGGTGTGAGTGTGAAAGAAAGTGAAAGTGAAAGTGAAGTCGTGTCCGACTCTTTGTGACCTCATGGACTGTAGCCTACCAGGTTCCACTGTCCATGGGATTTTTCCAGGCAAGAATACTGGAGTGGGTTACTTGTCTAAATCACTCAGGTGCCTTTCCTTCGTCTTTCTATCACTATCAATAAAATTTTACTTAGGACTAATTAGGGCTTAATTTTTAAGTCCATGAGCAGGCTGTGGCTTCACCTTCTTGCCTAGAAAGGTTACAGGATGTATTTATTAATTGCACCTAGGAAGCCAGTCATGAATAATTTATTTCATCCTCCCAACAGCTTTTGAGGAGGTTCTGTCATTCTCACTTCCCAGATGCTGAAGCTCGAATCAAGCCCTGGTGTGTCACCAGCCAGACTGACACATGGGAGGCAACAGGGCAAAGATGTGATCCCAAGCAGTGTGAGCCCAGTGTGGGTTGTTTGCTTAATCCCCACACCAGATGGCCTCTCAACCAGTGACACAGTCAGACTGCTGAGCTGGTGTGTGTGGGAACCAGGGTGTGACCCTTGCAGAGATGACAAAAGATGATTTTCCTGATGCAGTGGGTATCTCCAGACCAGGTGGCCTCAGAAAGTGGTCAGAGCTGTGGTCTGTTCCCTGCCATGCTATCCCAGTCTGTTGTGGCAGCTGGGGTGAGATGCAACATGGGAACCTAGGAATTGGCACCGTCACTGGGCAAAAGCCCATCTGCAGGACCCCAAAGCACCTGAGGATTGAGAAAGGGTCTGTTTGACATAAGCCTCAGCTATCCTTTTCAATACTGAAGAATTTTTTCAAGGTGTGTTTACCTCCTTGGTCCTGAACATTGCTGTAGAGTGGAGAGAACCTTCAGGAATTTCACTGGTACTCCTCGGGCCAATCCAGCATGCTGTTTCTCTCTCTCTTTTTTAAATTTTACTGTAGAGCATCCCACTCTTCCCTCCCAAAGAACAATTAGTCGATGACACTTTTAAACTCTTGAGTGTCAGGGCCTGATTGAAATGCGGGCCTATCCCTCTGCAAGAGACAAACACAAGCTCCCACATCTTAACTCCTTATGAAGGTAATTGGGACAAATTAAACCTGTAATGACTTTCTCAAGATAACTTGAGATTTCTGCACGCTTTGCAATTACCAGAAATAATACCATAGTAATTCTCTCTTCTGGAAATGCAAAATGCACAGCTGTGGAAGAAATTGCATGTAAATGATATTATCAGCACAGGAGGGCCACCATGTACAAGCATACAGAGACTCAAGTATACATTATTTGGCTTACTAGTTTAGACAGATCAGGAAACATTATCCCAGATCAAATAAGCTGAGTTTAATAGAGACATTCCTGGGTTCACAGAGTATATCAACTCTGGATCAAACTAAAACAATCTCATTTGGCACAGTGTAAAAAATTAGGACTGATGTTGAAGCTGAAACACCAATACTTTGGCCACCTGATATGAAGAGCTGACTCATTGGAAAAGACCCTGATGCTGGGAGGTTAAGGGCAGGAGGAGAAGGGGACGACAGAGGATGAGATGGTTGGATGGTATCACCGACTCAATGGACATAGGTGTGGGTGGACTCTGGGAGTTGGTGATGGACAGGGAGGCCTGGTGTGCTGCGGTTCATGGGGTTGCAAAGGGTCGAACAGGACTAAGCGACTGAACTGAACTGAACTGAAAAAATTAATAGAAGACAAAGAGGACAAACGACTGATTAGTCTGGAAACTACTGTTGCCAAACCAAACTTGGGTCTGCTTGCCCCATGATCAGTAAAAACACTCTACTGACTCTGGATTTGGGGTGAAGGAAAGTGCAGCGTTTATTGCAGGGCACTAAGCAAAGAATTCAGGGCAGCTTGTGCTTAAATCATGGATCAGGGATTTTGTAGAAACTAAATCTTGTGGCCAGCAATTTTTATTTTGGCTGACCAAAAGTTTTGTTATTTCACTAACACTTTGCAGATCACATCCATAATGTCTTTTCCAGCACCCTGAGTTTCATCTTCACTTTTTGTATCAGAATCAATCACTAAGGTTTTTTTTTGTCTTTTTGTTGGTCTAATATTCACATCACCTGAATCAGAAATATATTCTGAAGAACTGTCTCCTGAGAAATTAATATATATGTTGCTCAGACAATCAAAGAAAGTATCTGCATAAAATTCACCGAAAAATTCTTGACTCAAAATTTCTCAATGTCTCATTTTCAAAAATTCAATGGTAATAAACTTGCATTTATAATATGTAACACAAGGTTGGAACAAAAACCTAGTGGAATGAAACATGAATGATAACAATCATAAATTGCATAATGAACCCTTGATCATTTTTAAGCTGCACCAACTTCACTTAGTGATGTTCATTGTATCAGTCTCTAAAAATGTATTGATGTGTCTTTAGTCAATAATGTGTTTTAGAAGCCTGAACTTCCCTCCCCCCTGCCCACACACACACAAGGCTTTCAGGGAAAAGTTTTTAAAGCCAGTTCGAGGGAGGGAGGGAGGGTTGTGGGGTGTCTGGTCAGCTCGTGGACATTCTTCCAGTTGGTTGGTGGTGAGGTAATTGGGAGTCAACATTATCAACCTAGTTACGACTCGTCTTGGGTTTACATAGTTGTGGGCAGCATACAGTTAACTTCTTCTACCTGGTGGAGGTTTCAGTATCTGCAAAACAGCTCAAAAGATATGGCTCAGAATATTATCTACAACCCTTGAAAAGAAATGGAAGGTCCTTGACTTTGTTTAATGGCTAAAGTATTACTAATTTATCTTGGTTCACTGTTTTCCTTTCTGCATTTTCTCACTTTGTTAATCTTTGACCAAAGTTCTACAGACAAAGGGCAGGTAAAGGACATATGGGGGGAGTGGTCTGTTCCAGGAAGGCCCCCAAAGGGTCCTGCTCTGTTACCCTATGGCTTATTTTTTCCCTGAAGGGAAGATACGTACCTTTTAGCTACCGTGTATGCTTTTCTTTTGTGGCATTTAATTAAAACATTAAGTCAGTATTTAACTGAGCACTAACTATGCACTCAGATACAAGCCAGTCAACTGCAAACTAAAGAGACAAAAACATGTGTCTTCATAGAACTTAAATTCTAGTTGGTAAAGACAAGCAATTAATGGGTAAAATAAATAGAATGCCAGAAAATGTAAAGTGCTGTGAGGAAAAATAAAGCATCGGAGCAAGCTTGGGGCCAGGACAGGAAACAGCAGATTGCAGTTACACATGGGATGGCAAAGAAAGGGCTTGATGAAGAGAATCATTTGTGATAAAGATTAATATTGGCAGAGACCTAAATATCTATCTATAGGAGACTGGTTAAATATTTTCTAATATTAAAAAATATTTTTTAATATTATTTTTGAAATATCTGGCTTATTTTTGGCTGTGCTGGATCTTTATTGGTGCACACAGGCTTTGGCAGCTTCTCTCTAGTTGTGGTGCATGAGCTTCTCTTTGCAGTGGCTTCTTTTATTTTGGAGCAGGGACTCTAGGGTGTTCAGGCTTCAGTAGTTGTGGTATCTGGGCTCAGTAGTTTCCCAGGCACTAGAGCACAGGCTCAATAGTTGTGGTGCCCGGGCTTAGTCGCTCCTTGGCATGTGAAAAATTCCTGGATCAGGGATCAAACCCATTCTCCTGCATTGGCAAGCAGATTCTTTCCCACGGAGCTACCAGGGAAGCCCAGTTAAATATTTTTTAATGCATCTATATAGTAGAGTATTGTATAGCAAAAAAAAAAAAAAAATCCTACAAATACAGAATGAATTCCCAAGATATATGAAGTGATAAAAACAAGGTTCAGAATGATGTATAGAGTATGCTACCATTCTATCATATACATTATATATATATATTTATTTATAAGTGCATGAAATCCTAGTGGAAAGATACATAAAAACTGTTAACAATGGTTGTCTTCAGGGTGGAGAACAGGACAATTCATGGCCAGGTAGGGTGAAATACTTTGTATCCCATTACTGTGTATAAGGGCTACTAGATGGTTGTCCTTCAAGATGGTTGTTCTCTTGTTCTCTGTTCATCCATTGCTCTACCAGACCCTGCTTCCTTCATATGACGATTCACTCCTTTTAGTGAAGTCTCTCAGTCATGTCCGTCTCTTTGTGACCCCATAGACTGTAGCCTTCCAGGCTCCTCTGTCCATGGGATTTTCCAGGCAATAGTACTAGAGCGGGTTGCCATTTCCGTCTCCAGGGGATATTCCCAACCCAAGGCTCAAACCTGGGTCTCCTGAATTGTAGACAGACACCTTACCCTCTGAGCCACCAGGGAAGTCCTCACTCCTCTTAATATAGGGCTTAATCCCTGGTAGCTGATGAGCCCATCTGATATCAAACTCCTATAAATCATAGCCTCATCCTCCCCCTAAATAGCAGAAACTATTGTCACCACCTGCCTGTTGCCAGCTGCACAAAGTGGGGATGTCGCTATAGAGTTTTTGCCTCAGACATGTAAGATCCTCCTTCCAATAAACTGTCGATGTCTCTGTCCTGTCTCTGGGCTGTTTCTTCGATCGCAAGACTTTCAGGCCTGCAGCTCAGCAACTGATGAGTCAGCCAGAAGGCCAAAGAAACTCTTGTGAGTGCAGAGATGCAGGGAAACAAAGCCAGGAACAGAGAGTTGGAGGAATGATTGTGCAGAGGCTGTCAACTAGCATGTAGGGCCCTGTGGCAGTTGTCTTCCATCATAATGACAATATCCTGTAAACCCCAGAGTCTCTTTCCACTTTAAAAGTAGCAACCCCACACTCGTGGCTCATCTGACTTGCACAGGCATGTCTGGGGAATGCAAACAGAAGACAAGGACCTGGATCATCTTCAAGATACCAACATAGCCCCCTCAATGCACCAACCCTAAACAACTAGGAAGGTTGTTTAGGCTTTAGGGATGGTAATTTAGGGACAAACTTGTGAATTGGACATGGCCTGTTACCCAGAAAGGCTTGGTTGGGGCCTATGGCAACAGCAAAATAATGAGTGCCCTTGGGCTTCCGGTCCCAGTTGTGGAAGGGGGCAGAGCAATGAGTCAGTGTGATGGAGCAGCAGGCATGCATGTCTACAGGGTGTCACAGCAGGGGCACGACATTACAAAAGGCCTACCTGAGTCGTGGAGAGATGCAAAATCCTCAGTTCAGGGTCCAGAAGAGCTGTGTGTGACGCACGGGACCCCCAAGGACATGAGTATTGACCAAGGAACCCGCATTACTGGCCTTGAAGTTCAGGAAAGGGCTGCTGGAAATGACCAACCCTAGTGCTGCTAGGCCAACCCAGAGGATGAGTGGGGTCACATCAGCAACAAGTGAGACGAGAACCCCACTCTCAACATGTGGACACACCCCAGGAGCAATGGTCCCAGTGCCCACGCACTGGTGGGGCAGCACTGTCTCAGGATAGTGCTTGTATGTTGGTTAATGGTCATAATTTTCCCTGTCTTGTGCCTGGTAAGCATACTTAGTCTGGGTGGAGGCAATCTGTTTGCAGACTGGGCACAGTGGTGGCCTCACTGGGAAACGAGCCTGCTTGCTGGGTCTATAGCAGGATGCCATTTTCGTCCTCCTCTGGGCTTTCATGAAAACTTGAACCCAAACCCAAAGGCTACTTGAAGGTCACACAATTCGAGTTCAAGGCACACTGCCATTAGGACTACCCATTAGGACAAAGCTTGCTTTTGTCCAGGCCACAGGATCTAACCCCAGGAGAACACATTATAAGCCAGCCCTGGGACTGGCATGTGAGTCCCTGGTGGTTTGGGTTTGCCAACTCGTGGGGAATAGGATAGAAAGGGATTTATAGATCTCACCTGTCTGTTAACTGCTCCACCAAAGACCAATAAGGTAATTAATCCAGGCCCCAGCTGGAGGAAGGCACCATCATGTTAACCCTGAGGGTCTCTCTAGGACTCAGTACAGGCTCTGGGGACTGCAGGTGAATAGATGGGATGGTATTGCCCCCCAGGACAGAAACCTCAGGCAGGGGCGGCACTATCTCAGGATAGTGCTTGTATGTTGGTTAATGGTCATAATTTTCCCTGTCTTGTGCCTGGTAAGCATACTTAGTCTGGGTGGAGGCAATCTGTTTGCAGACTGGGCACAATGGTGGCCTCGCTGGGAAACGAGCCTGCTTGCTGGGTCTATAGCAGGATGCCATTGTCGTCCTCCTCTGGACTTTCATGAAAACTTGAGCCTGTAACCAGCTGGCTCGAATGTTTGCCCACCTCTTAGACTCTTGATACTCTTTAGCTGCTGTTGTCTGTATTGTGTTTGTGGTGTCTGGTTGCAGTGCCCCTGTACATACCTGAGCCCAGGGATATCACAGAAGAGGGGTGGACCAAGATTGTAAGGGTCGTGCAAGGGTGCAGGGGTGGAGTGTACTGTCAAACCATTCAGGATGGCTGTTCTCTTGCTCTCTGTTCGTCCCCTACTTGACCAGGCCCTGCTTCAATCACATGACTATCCAATCCTCCTAATTACAGGGCTTCATCAGTAACTGCCTGCAACCTTGCCCCCACCCCATCTCCTGGTTTCCTTGGTAACTGATGAGCCCACCTAAAATCAATTTCCGCCCTGTCCCTCCCACCCATACATGGTAGCCTCCCTCTCCCCCAAGGAGCAAAGACTGCTGCCATGTCCTGCCTGCCATGGTGAGATGTCACTCCAGGACATTTTGCTTCAAACATGTAAGATCTCCTGTCCACCAAACTATTGATGTCCCCTTCACTGTATCCAGCCTCTTTCTTTGGTCTGGAGGCTGGGCAACCACAAGCTTTCAGGCTGGTGGGGTGTGGCCCAATAACTACCTAATCAAAATAAATAAAACGTAAAGTAAGAACATGAAGAATGTTTATACAATTAGAAAATGATGGAAAGACACATACTTATAAAACCTGGTGACCTGGATAGACTCTAGCCTAAACAGTGAATGAATGGAATAGTTCACAGAAACATAGACTTGCTGCTGGTGCCCGTGTTGACAATGACCTTTTCAAAACAAGCCCCAGATTTTGTTTTAATTAATGGATTGAAGTTATTATGATTGTAACGCTTACAACTTTTTTCACTTTTCTAATCCAGTGGAAGCTATATTCACTTCCTAAGGCTGCCACAATGAAGTAGCGCAAACAGAACTGTGTTGTCTTGCAGTTCTGGGAGTTAGAAATCCAAAACCAGAGACAGAGAGCCCTGTGCCCCTGAAAACTGTAGTGGACCTGCCTTGCTTCCCCCTAGCTTCTAGTCGTTTAGGATTAGTAGACTTGCAACTGTTTTTTCTCCTCTTTATGAGTTTCAGTTTCAGTTTGACTTGCCGCTTTTCACGAAGTAAAACTTAAAAATTTGCTCCACCCCCGCAGTCCTAATCTGCTGCTTGACTGTAGTGGACCTGCCTCCTTCCCCCTAGCTTCTAGTCGTTTAAGATTAGTAGATTTGCAACTGTTTTTTCTCCTCTTTACAACTTCCAGTTTCAGTTTGACTTGCTGCTTTTCACTAAGTAAAATTTACAAATCTGCTCCACCCCACCGCAGTCCTAACCTGCAGCTTGACTCACTCTGCAGGAGTCCCATCCTACAGTGATCATGACCCTGATGCAGGCTCCGGGCTCCAGACTTGGACAGTTCTGCGTGCTGATCCTCATCTTCACAGTGCTACTGCAGGTTTTTGGTATGGGCGTGTTCTACATGTATCTCAGCAAGAAGCTGAAGCAGGTCAGTACAATGCAAACGCTCCCTGACAGACTGCCTCTGTTGGCTCCTCTGTGAAGACTTTACAGAGGAAGAGAAGCCTCTCTTTCTCTGTCCTGCCCGGGGACCCTAACTGCTAATGCCTATCATTACTGAGAACTTTGCAAAAGTGAATTGAAAGGATTATGTGCACAAAGTATAGTTACAGAATTGGCTCTACCAGATTCTAGCAGATGCAGGAAATGAAACTGCTGAGGTAGTTTTGTATTTAACAGTATGTTATAATATTAACTGCTGCCATTCCTTGAGTTCTTTCTGCTTAACGTTTTAGAGTTCTTGGCTCGAATTCTCGGGCAAGAGAGGAGCTGCCTCAGAGGAGGACTGTGTCTGCTTTTGCTTTCTGTGACACCTCTAAAAACTAGCACAGAGCTCCCACACTTGTTGAGTGAGTAACCAACCTTCACAAATGTGGTTCTACTGGGACATAGGGTACAGTCAAAGCTTAACCCAAAGACGAGCTCTAAGTCACCTGTAATAATGCTGTGGTGTGTTCCAAATGTTGCTAGTTCCAGTGGATTTTGAAAGCAAAATTACTGAAAATAAGCCAACTTCAGCTTTTGGCTTTCTATATAGTCCCTGGTACCTCAGCTGGTAAAGAATCCACCTGCAATGCAGAAGACCCTGGTTCGATTCCTGGGTCAGGAAGATCCTCTGGAGAAGGGACAGGCTATCATCTCCAATATTTGTGGGCTTCCCTGGTGGCTCAGATGGTAAACCATCTGCCTGCAATGTGGGAGACCTGGGTTCAATCCCTGGGTTGGGAAGATCCCCTGGAGGAGGACATGGCAACCTACTCCAGTATTCTTGCCTGGAGAATCTCCATGGGCAGAGAAGCCTGGCAAGTTACAGTCCATGGGGTCACAGACAGTCGAACATGACTGAGTGACTAAACACAGCACACACATACACATATATATTTAATGTATTTTTTATTGGCATGTAGTTGATTTACAATGTCAGTTTCTGCTGTATAGCAAAGTGAGTCCGTTATACATAGCCACTCTTTTTTCAGATTCTTTTCCCATATAAGTGACTACAGAGTATTGAATAAAGTTCCCTGTGCTATACAATAGATTCTTATTTTTCATCTATTTTATATATACTATATATTTTTACACATTTTTGTTGTTGTTCAGTCGCTCAGTCATGTCCGACTCTTTGCCCCATGGACTGCAGCATGCCAGGCCTCCCTGTCCCTTACCATCTCCTGGAGTTTGCCCAAACTCATGTTCATTGCATTGGTGATGCCATCCAGACATCTCATCCTCTGTTGCCCTCTTCTCCTTCTGCCTTCAATCTTTCCCAGCATCAGGGTCTTTTCCAATGAGTCGGCTCTTCACATCAGATGACCAAAGTATTGGAGCTTCAGTTTCAGTCTTTCCAATTGTGTATGTCAGTCCCAATGTCCCAGTTTATCCCTCCCCTAGGTAACCATAAGTTTGTTTTCTGTATCTGTGACTCAACTTCTATTTTTAAAATAGGTTTATTTCTACCATTTCTTTACATCCCATATATAAGTGATATCATGTGATATTTGCTTTTCTCTATCTGGTTTAACTTCACTCAATATAACAATCTCTAGGTTTATTGCTACAAATGGCATTATTTTGTTCTTTTTCGTGGTTGAGTGATATTCCACTGTATATATGTACCACATCTTTCTCCATTCCTCTGTTGATGGACATTATGTTGCTTCCATGTCCTGACTATTGTAGATAGTGCTGCAGTGAACACTGGGGTGCATATATCCTTTGGAACTATGATTTTCTCTGGATATGTGTCCAGGAGTGAGAATGCTAGATTATATGCTAGCTCTATTTTTAGTTTTTTTAAGGAATCGCCATACTGCCCTCCATAATGGCTGCACTAATTTACATTCCCACTAACAGTGTAGGATTTTCTGTGTACATTTTGGCTATTTGTGTATTATATAGTTGAGAACTTTGAGCTGAAAGAAATTTGAGATACCTCCATTTTATAGATGAGGCTTGAGACTGCCAGAGAAATGACTTCTCTGAGCTCAGGCAGAAATTGGGAAGCAGAACTGGACCCAGGTCTTCTGCTCAGCTCATAGGTAATACTCCTCCTATCACAGCAGGGAGTCAGTAGGGTTAGCCTATCTCCTCCTTATGCTCAACACTGCACCCTGATGCATGGTGGCAAGGCAACATCAAATCTGTCAACTGGCTAGGAAATGCAAGGCTAACGGTCTTAGGCAAATATAAATTGTGCCAAAACAGTGTTTATCTGTTAAGGAAATAAATGTCATTTGTATATCCTGTGGAGTATAAACTTGGCTCTCACTTGGCTGGGAATTACATTTGGAAATTAAGCAAATAAATGAGTCTACAATTAATTATGAAAATGATCACTACTGTTAGATGACCAGTAAAGTCGAGTTTGTTATAGGGCAATTTCAAAAAGTTTGTATTTGTAAGGAAAAAAATCAACATAACTCTAATCATGGTTTTTAGTTCTATGTCTGCACAAGAGACTGGAATACTACTGCTATGTTCTCCAATTTGGAGCCAGTATGTCCTAAGTTTTATTTACTTCGCAGTATAAATAGTGAATTTGTGTCTCCATACACAAAAAGTTCCCTCAATTTGCTCATATTAAAAGTTGGCCTCCTTTTAAGACTGAACCAACTGGTTCTTTACTGATCTAAGTCACAATTATCTGTGTATGTGGTCAACTTTTTTTTTTAATTCTAAAAAACAGAAGCTTCAAAGCTTAACATCTTCCCACCTGCACACATTCTTTCTGATTACATGTTTATATACTTGCAATGGCAGCTCAACTGGTAAAGAATCCGCCTGCAATGCAGGAGACCCCAGTTTGACCCCTGGGTCAGAAAGATCCCCTGGAGAAGGGATAGGCTACCCACTCCAGTATTCTTGGGCTTCCCTGGTGGCTCAGACAGTAAAGAATCTGCCTGCAATGTGGGAGACCTGGGTTCAATCCCCGGGTTGGGAAGATCTCCTGCAGGAGGGCATGGCAACCTACTCCAGTATGCTTGCCTGGAGAATCCCCACAGACAGAGGAGCCTGGCAGGCTATGGCCCAAGGGATCACAAAGAGTCAGGCACGACTAAACAACTAACACAGAAATGTTTATATGTTTGTACACTTCTGTATACATGCACAGAAGAATTTATTAAGAGTATCAAAAACAGGAGAATTGAGATATTGAGTAAATACTATGTTTCAGAAACTTTCAAAATATTGTTTTATTTCATCCTCATAACAATTCTATAAAGTAAATATAATTATCCCATTTTATAGATGAGCAAACTAAGGCTCAGGGAAGTTAGATAAAAGGTAAAATCCAATTTTGAACCAAGGCATTAAATAGGTGCTCAGTAAGTTGTAATTAGCATGGAGCAGTCTCTTGAAGTTGTCACCCTCTTCATCAGAAATTTTTGCAAGGGAAAATGAATTTGAATCTCTTTGAATGACTGTGTAGAGTTCTGAAAAGCATATTCAACCCAAGTATTAATTTCCTAAATCAGATCACAGGTTCTACTCTGGCAAGGGAAAATTTGCAGAAGATACAGTGGGTGAGGATTATAGGGAGTGTGGGTTGAGTAGGGCTGAGGGATGTTGGATTGAACCCTCACAATGAAGCCTCAAGACCAATAAGCACAAACAATAAATATGGGCTTAGCCTGTGAAGTCTATGTCTCTGAGAAAGTTTGACAAGGGGATTACCTGTTGGTGTGTCATCATAGATGGCGAAGAAAAAGGAGGAGGAGCCCCTTATCCACTGGGCTCCATAAATGATCCTTTATGCTATTTGGGATTTGCAGAAACTGATTGCCAGAGACTAACGGCTGGGCAGCAGAGAGGGTCAGGACTGCCACCTTGAGGTCTCTGAGCCAGCCAGCCAGCAAAGGAGTCCACACCCCTGACGTCAAGCCCTGCCAAGGACTGGTTGTACCTGGCCTGGACAACCACAGTGTTTGCAATGGCACCACCAGCAGTTGAGTGGAATCCACTTCTCAGAACCAAGGGCTCCTGGAACAGGAGTGCAGGCATCCAGTGCCATAGCTGTCTCTCTTCCTAGAAGTGTCCAAATTAAAAAAAGCACACTTATCCCCTTGCCCCCAATATCCAGATGTGGTTAGCAAGAGAACAGTCCCAGCCACCGAAGTACTATAGAAAATTCCTTCTCAAAGTGTGAATGGGTGTGGAAAGGAAGTGGGGAGAGAGATTAAGCATCATTAATCATTCCTGGAATAGCCACAGCACCCCCTTGCCTATGTGTCATTCACCTGTATTGGCCCAGGTGTGTGAAGGAAACTAACAGATAGGAAGCTTGGGGAAGGGGTGCAGGGTGGCTGTGGCCTTCTGTTGTTCAGAAATCAATACATAAGCATAAAAATATCTAGGAGGAAAAATAAGTTGTGATCTCTAGATGATAGAATTATGGGTGCCTCTTTTTCCTTTTTATTTTTCTATATTTTATCAATTTTCTACAGTGAATGTTGTAAAACTATCTATGCCATCCATATGACTGTCATACAGATCTAAAGAAAATGACATTTTTATATAGTCTTAAAAGTAAAGTAAAAATAAGTAAAGTGAATCACTCAGTTGTGTTCAACTCTTTGCAACCCCATAGACTGTATAGTCCATGGAATTCTCCAGACCAGAATACTGGAGTGGGTAGCCTTTCCCTTCTGCAAGAGATCTTCCCAACCCAGGGATCAAACTCAGGTCTCCCGAGTTGCAGGTGGATCTCTACCACCTGAGCCACAGGGGAAGCCCAAACCATATGCAAAATTGCCCACACCCAGTCTGATCTTAACCCTATAAAAAAGAGATCCTCCAAAGGTAAACTGGGAAGTAGAATGAGGGTGGATCAAGGAGGATTTTACTTGTTTTACTTTTAGAAAAGTATTCTATAATTTTCTGTTTTCCAGGGTGTCTTTGTATCCTCTATATCTTCAGGTTTCATTAAATCTGGGTTAACAGTGGAGTCACACTAGCTTGTCAGACTCCCTCCCATGTCTCCTTAGGACCTTAGTTTTCAAGGCAATCCTTCCCCACCTCCTGAAAATGTTTCTGGAAAATTTCCAGAGGATCTCCAGAGGCCAGCAGTTGGTCCTGATCTGGGCTGGCCTCTGGTCTCTTCCACCCTCTCAAACTCCAATTGACTTCACAGGGGCTGTCAGCTACTCTGACTGCCTGATCCCAGCACCTCTCAGCTCTGCCCTGTCCCAACCCTGACCCCACCTCCTGGGCACTTGCCAACTGCTATGACATAAGAAGGCGAGTTGCTTTCTCCGTTCTGTGTCAGGCACATTGTTTTGTCCCAACAGGTTATGAAAGTTAGTTAAGCCTTTTTTAAAAAAAAATCTTTTGGCTGCACCCCACACCACGTGGGATCTCAGTTCCCCAACCAGGGGTCAAACCTGTACCCCTACATTGGCAGCTGAGAGTGTCAACCACAGGACCACCAGGGAAATCCCAGTTAAGCTTATTTATTCAGTTTCATCAAATTAGTACCTGACCAAGGAATACCTAGTCTTGTTGGACTGGACAATGTCTAATAAATCTATTCTTCTGGAACTTTCCTAAAGCCTTGCTGCTAAATCCAGCTCTTTTCTCTGATCCTCCCTGCAATTTGCTAAACATGCTCTTATATTTCTAAATTGAGTTCTTTCCTTGGAAAGGCTTTTTAAGCTCCCACATAAATTGCAGATTACAGTTGAAGAACATGGAGGTGGGTAGGAACAAAGGAATGGTGCCTAATTTCATCTCCAGTCATAATTTAGGCGGCCCCCACCTGTCACCCCCACTACATCTCCTAGGCAAATGTTTTACTCCTGTAATCTTAAAAAGGAAGAAAGAAAATAAGCATTTACTTAAAAGTAAATGAATGTTCTATGCCAGTGGGGAAGGAATTAAGTCAGGTTTGTCACTTCTATGCTTGAGAGACCTGAGCAAATGTCCAAGGAGTATGTGGCTGACAGTATAGGCCCACATGACTCTCACTGAAAATTCTCATCAGTCTTTAAGTCATTTTTATTTGGAATGAGATTGTCTTTCCATAGAAGGAAGCAGATCATTCTTACATTTGATCTTTCCTTTAAGCTTTGAAGTCCCCTTCATTCAGATAACAGATAAAATGACTATTTCCCCACTTATTTCTCCAGAGAAAGGCATTTCAGTGGATTTGTACGTAGAAATAATATCTGAATCCCAGCTGTTAAAAATAAAAAACAGGAAAAAAGACTCATCTGAACTTGCATGAACATCCTGTTTTTCTTCATGAGGTTAATCAGTTGTCATCCTGGACTGTTCCAGATGGATTGGAGTGTATGTGTGTAAGTTGTGCACGTGTTTGTGTGTGTGTGTGTGTTTGCATAACATCAAGTGCAAACTTTGCAGAAAATGATCTAGTCATTGTAAATATTTACCCCCAACCAGAATAAGGGAGCCTTCAAGTGGTATTTCAAGTCTCTGCAGGTAAATCTCTAACTGGTGTAAACTTTTAATGAGGCAAGATTCAAATATCTAATAGCAATGTAGTCCTGATTCTGTTATCCAGAGGAGCAGACATCACAACAATAGCTAGAATCTACTAAGACAGTTGGACTATAAAGAAGGCCGAGCACCAACAAATTGATGCTTTCAAACTGTGGTGCTGGAGAAGATTGTTGAGAGTCCCTTGGGCAGCAAGGAGATCAAACCAGTCAATCCTAAAGGATGTCAGCCCTGAATATTCATTGGAAGGGCTGATGCTGAAGCTCCAATACTTTGACCACCTGACGTGAAAAGCTGATTCACTGGAAAAGATCCTGATGCTGGGAAGAGGGCAAGAGAAGAAGGGGGCGACAGAGGATAAGATGTTTGGATGGCATCACGGACTCAGTGGACGTGAGTCTGACCAAACTCAGGGAGAGAGTGAAAGGCAGGGAAGCCTGGCATGCTGCAGTTCATGGGGTTTGCAGGAGGGTGATACAACTTGGTGACTGAACAACAAAAGCACCAAGACAGTCAGAGCTAAGATCAAGGAATGGAACATTGCCTTTGCCCTAAAGGGCTTGATTAATTTGGTGGGGGGATCCTGGAATGTAAACAGACTCCACTGCCTACTTTGTACCTGCATGGGTTTCCAACTGTAGAGTGGGAGTCATACCATGTCAGAGCTGGAAGGGACCTCAGAGATCACCGCAGGGAACCAGCTCGAAATGCGAATGAAGAAGAGATTTTGAAGTGAAGGGGCAACTTGTTGAGTGACACACAGCTATCCAAAGGCAGGGGCCACGAAGGCATGGTGACCCCAGATGCCTGGCCCACACCTGTTTCCTCTCTCCCACATCCAACTGCTTACCTTTATTCATAGGATGGAAGACCCCATGCTTACTTTTACTTCAGACAATGCTCTTATGCAAGATACTAAGAGTTCTCTGAACATGTCATCAGTTTCTGTTATTTTAACTTGTTCAGTTCAGTCCAGTTCAGTCGCTCAGTCATGTCCGACTCTTTGCGACCCCATGAATCGCAGCACGCCAGGCCTCCCTGTCCATCACCAACTCCCGGAGTTCACTCAGATTCATGTCCATCGAGTCAGTGATGCCATCCAGCCATCTCATCCTCTGTCGTCCCCTTCTCCTCCTGCCCCCAGTCCCTCCCAGCATCAAAGTCTTTTCCAATGAGTCAACTCTTCGCATGAGGTGGCCAAAGTACTGGAGCTTCAGCTTTAGCATCATTCCTTCCAAAGAAATCCCAGGGCTGATCTCCTTCAGAATGGACTGGTTGGATCTCCTTGCAGTCCAAGGGACTCTCAAGAGTCTTCTCCAACACCACAGTTCAAAAGCATCAATTCTTTGACACTCAGCCTTCTTCACAGTCCAACTCTCACATCCATACATGACTACTGGAAAAACCATAGCCTTGACTAGACGGACCTTAGTTGGCAAAGTAATGTCTCTGCTTTTCAATATGCTATCTAGGTTGCTCATAACTTTTCTTCCAAGGAGTAAGCGTCTTTTAATTTCATGGCTGCAATCACCATCTGCAGTGATTTTGGAGCCCAAGAAGTAAAGTCTGACACTATTTCCACTGTTTCCCCATCTATTTGCCATGAAGTGATGGGACCAGATGCCATGATCTTCGTTTTCTGAATGTTGAGCTTTAAGCCAACTTTTTCACTCTCCTCTTTCACTTTCATCAAGAGGCTTTTTAGTTCCTCAAATGAGAAAAAAGAAAAAGCACTTGTGTGTAATACTGTGTTATATCCATCTCAACTCAGATGCAGGACAAATACTTTAAAAATGGCTTGGGTTGCTTCTTGGAGGAAGATGACCGTTCCTGGGACTCCAGAGATGAAGAGAGTA
Source organism: Capricornis sumatraensis (assembly GCF_032405125.1). Lineage (NCBI taxonomy): Eukaryota > Metazoa > Chordata > Mammalia > Artiodactyla > Bovidae > Capricornis > Capricornis sumatraensis. The sequence continues at coordinate 201,146,759 of NC_091069.1, forward strand.
TGATCAATCCCTGCTGGGAACTAAAGTCACAACTCCATCTGTTTGTTAAAAAGGTAAGTGAACCATGGTGTCACTTTACCAGTGGGCATAGGAGCTTCAGAGGAGAAAGAATATTTTAGATCATGAAGTCTAGAGTCCTCATTTTGTAAAGGAGAAAGTTGGAACCCGGAGTGTTTAAGTGATTGTCCTCAAATTCACAGAAGTAGCAAAAGGTGGGATCCACCCCACAGTGGGTCCTGACCAAAGCCTGCTCTAGAGTTTATTCCTCTCTTCCAGAGAGCTTCCTCATCTAGTCTAAATATGTTATCTTACCTTGTGGAAATGAGGCACAGACAGAAAAAAATGTCCAAGGTCACACACTAATAAAGGATGTGCATGGGGTTTCTTTGTTATTCAGAAGACAAAAGAAACCAAATAATATTTTATATTTTTCCCACATTGTTGTTCTCTGGAATTAAGTCTTTTATTTTTGTACACATATAGAGCTGAAGAAAGAGGGAAAAAGGAAAAGGAAAGAAAGATATACTTTGAGAAACTGAAGGTGATGGCATCTCAATTCACAGTAAATTACACATTACAAAATATTATTTTCTGCTTGTGAAAACTGCTTACATAGGCTCTCTAGCAGAAACATTATGGTAGCTAACAGTTTATTTCACTTGATGTGATTATGTAATTATACTCTGAGTGACATGGCAGGTCAAACAGTTTCTTTTCTCAGGCTGCTTTCTTATTTGTAAGATGGCATTAGTAACGTTTACCTTCTGCATATCTGGAAAGGTCTGCCGAGAATACAGATATGAAAATACCCTGTAAACTAGGATACACAATCATTCTTGAAACAGTTACTGGGGACACTCCCAGAGTAGGAAGAGGATGTGTTTAAAGAAATCATTATTAGTCTACTGTCTGGTGCTCAGTGTGCCTTTCTATAGGCTCCAATTTATAGCCCTAAGCAGCCCTCACAGTAAAGCCCAGACATCCCCTGTGATGCTATTTCTATGACAAGTAAAATCAGACCACCACCTGGTTGTCTGAGAAACCCATCTGCTCCATGGCTGCCCTGGAAACACAGGTGCGGCGCTCGCTGCACACAGGCAGTCCTGAAGCGGCTGGAACGCCATCGCCCCGAGCGACAAGGACCAGGAAAGACCCCGGATTGGGAAAGGGTCCTGAGGAAGCTGAGGAGTGAGACGCCACGGCCCCGGGGATCAGAGAGGGTGGCAAACCACTGGTGGCAGAGGAGCGAAACTCAGAAGCAGAGCAGAAATCTGGAGACAGAGGAGGGGCTGGACGCGGGGGCAGGAAGTGGGGAGGTGAGAGAGCTGTGTGGCTGGGGTTTCCTGCTCCTCCCGTCTCCCCCCATTCTCACATCCTGCCACTAACTAGAGAAGGGAGGGCACCCAGGGCATGGGAAAGTGTAGCGTAGGAGCGGGGAAGGCTTCCCCATATTTCCAGGTACCATATAAACGAACAGATCGTTTTCCATAAATGTCCTTTATGGACATTCCACATGTTATTACTATCTCCCCTAATTCTCAAACAGCTGTGAGGAAGGAATCCTTATTATCTTCTTTTTTCTAAAAAAAAAAAAAAAATAAAGAAATTAACATAGTCCATATCAGTTAAGTAACTTGAGAAAAGTTTCCTGGGGCTGATAATGAACAAATTTTAATCCAGTTCATCTGCTTATATTCTAACCATTCTGTTTTTTCGTTGTGTGCTTTTGTTTTTGGCTGTGCCACGTGGCATCTTATTTCTTGGGCATCTTTTTTACCCTGTTCAGGGATTGAACCGGTGCCCCATGCTGTGGGAGGGCAGAGTCTTAACCACTGGACAACCAGGGAAGTCTCATAATGGTTCTTTTTTCCTGCCTACCACACTGTAACGGAGAAGGCAATGGCACCCCACTCCAGTACTCTTGCCTGGAAAATCCCATGGACAGAGGAGCCTGGTAGGCTGCAGTCCATGGGGTCACTACTAGTCAGACACGACTGAGCGACTTCACTTTCACTTTTCACTTCCATGCATTGGAGAAGGAAATGGCAACCCACTCCAGTGTTCTTGCCTGGAGGATCTCAGGGACGGGGGAGCCTGGTGGGCCACCGTCTATGGGGTCGCACAGAGTCGGACATGACTGAAGCGACTTAGCTGTACCACACTGTAAGAATTAGCCTTTTCCTTCTCCTGCTCCTCCTTTTTCCTTTCTGGCTCAGAAGGCCAGTGACAGAGATAATGTACTGAGGCCCTGCTTCCCCTCCCACACACCAGTGTCCTTTATCTGTTATCTGTGGTCAGGGCTTTTGACAAAGGAAAACGTAGATATGGGGCTGGAGTACAGAGGAAGTTTCTGACAGTTATGTGATAAACAACGGTGAATGGAAAGGCGGGCAGGGGCGGGGGACAGGGCTGAATAGAGAGCGAGTTTAAAGCCGTGCGTGAGTCATGTCAGGGTGGGCTCATTGAACAGAAGGGCTCAAATTCATTCTTTCTTACTGGTTTTCCCCACTGTAGCAAGTGGGGAAAGAAAATGATATGAGGTGAGAATGTCTCAGCCACATTCTCAGAAATGAGAGCGTTGACACGGTGCTAGCAGGTCACCACTGGATGGGCTGTGCGTGTCTATGGGTGTCATGAGAGAAAGGGAGTGTGCCCTGCACCTTCAGTCTTGGGTATGTCCAATAATTTAAAGCCCCTGGAATCTAACACACGCATACATTCAGAGACACACAGCGCACTTGTACACATGCTTGCATGCAGACACACACAGACAATGCACTTATACACATGCTTGCATGCAGACACACCTCCCAGAAAGTGAGGTGACATGGCCATCACGTCTATTAGCCACAAGGAAGTCTCAGCACATTAGGCTGACCTAACTTGGAGAAAAATGACTCCTCCTTTCTGTGGTGCTCCAGGTATGGCATTTCAAAGCCTTCATCCAGAAACAGAAGTCTCTCAGACAGAAGACCATCCTTTCGTCAATAGTAGGGACAGCTGCCTCTGTATTTACCCCAGCTTCCACCCAAACCTACATGCTCTTTGCTTGAACAACTTAAAGCTGCCTAAGTTGATATCTTAAATGCAGAAATTTCCTGATAGACATCAGCAAGAAGAGCAATAGACATTCAATAATCAAAAATGCTTAGGGAAATTAACAAGCTTTATTCAATACTATTTGCAGATGACTTTGAGAACCTTTGAGGAAATGATTCCTACAAATCCAGGTATTATTTTTTGTTGTTGTTTTAATTTTTCTAGTGTTAACCTCCTGATAAGGTGAGTACTTCTCCATCCTCTTGCTCTCTACTCCTACCCAAACATCCTACCTCTGACTGATGCTCAGTAACTCAAGATGCTTGATTCTGTTTCCCTTTTGGCATTGGCATTTGAACCAAATCTGAGGCCCACCTCAGGTATGAGCTTTATTTCATGGGAATTTTATTCTTCCTATGTGGATTTACCTTTCATCTCAACTTCTTCCATTCTTTGTTTTTACCTTCTAATGTGGGTAGCTTTCTGGAGCACAGCTGGGAAAAAATAAGGGGTCCAAAGTTACCCATCTTCTCTGCTTCTGACCATGCCTAGGCTCTAAGCCTTTCTTTATGCAAAAATTTTGCTCCATCATCTCTCTCCCAGCAATCCTTCTCCCCACCCCAAATCCTTGTTCTGCAGTCCCCACACCTTTGCCATCTCCACTGACGGTCAGCCAACTTCTCTTAACCCACATCCCCTTTCAGTGGGTCTTTCAGAGAAGACCAAACCAGCTTCTCTGGTCCTCTGTCTGGCTTCTCCCATTCTTGGATTTTCACATCTCCTTCTCATCCTCCATCCCCATCACCTCTTCAGAGAGAACTTCTCTGATCAGCTTTCTAAGAAAGTTTCCCCACATCCTGTTTTTCTGTCATACTTATTTTGTTAGTTTCCTTTGATAAGTACATGTGTATAAATCAAAGGAAATATATATATATATATTCTCTGTGTTCTGATTCCATACTACACAAAAGATCTACAAAGATTGAAAACATGCCTGTTTCTCTCGCCTCTTTGTACCTAGACTTACCTCTATATCTCAAGCCTAGCAGATCCTCTTTTATCCCCCTGGGCCTTACCTGCACCACCTTTGGCGTGCCTGTGCATGTGTGTGTGTGTGTGCCTGCATGTTTTGACTGAGGTGAAATTCACATAACATACGATTAACCATCTTGAAGCATATGATTTGGTGACAATTCGTGCCTTCACAGTGTTGTCCCACCACCATCTCTGTCTACATACAAATTCTTAATACAGATTTTGTTAATCAAGATGTAAGTAAATGTAACTGATGAATTAAATTTGCTGCTTCTTCACATTTAGCTCACCACAACCCCATTTTCCCCTACTAATCGTCATACAGGCCTCCATACATGTACCACAGACTTAAAGTCTTGGAGTACACCATCCTGGCAGAGAAGAAACAGTTTTTAAAATAGAAATTTGGTTAATGATGTATTCCCACTTCTCAGCTATCCTTTCCCATTACAATCAGCTTCCTCATCCCTTGATAACTCCCACCATCCTTTATTAAATATGAAGGCAAGACCTGGTCCCAAGTTCTAAGCATTCTTTCTGGTTATTTCCCCAAAGCCAAAGGCAGTAGCGGGAATGATGAACATGTCATCTCTTCTTTCTTTAAAATATTTGTTTATTTGGCTTCCTCGTATCTTAGTCGTGGCACACGGGATCTTCGCTGCATCATGTGGAAGCTTTCTTTGCAGCACATGGACACTCTAGTTGTGGTGCTCAGACTCGGTAGTTGTGACACATGGCCTTAGTCGCTCCATGGCGTGTAGATCCTAGTTCCCCAACCAGGGATCGAACTGCATCCCCAGCATGGCAAAGCAGATCCTCAACCACTGGACCTCCAGGGAAGTCCCTCCAACTCTTCTAATGAGGAACACCAGATCCATGGTTTACAGAAGGTGCATGTACTATTTTCAGTTATGGAGAAAAATATTCTTATATATTCATCCCAGTGGGGTGCAGAAATCACATACTTCTCAGTATACCAAAATGTATTCATGACACCCAAATATACATATGCATAGGCTTCTTGTCCAGGAGTTGTTTGCTATGGTCTGTAGGAAATTTCCTCTCTTCAAATTTTGCTCTTATATCTAGGCTTTCCTATATCCTTGCATTGACCTCAAATGCAAGATATTTGTAACTGGATTCCATTACCGAATGTTTTAAAGCAAAGTGTTAAAGTCTCAGAGCAGTCAAGACGTTATGAATTATTTATTGCTGGAGATTCAAAGTAAATGAACACATCAACTTTGAAAGCTGAGCATTCTGAGAGTAACATGTCATTGACCATACATCCCCAAGCTGTGTTGGTCTTCAATGTAGTACAAATACCCACTATCCTAAATAAGTAACAATACCAGATAAAGTCCTCTTCCTATTTCTTTCTCCCCTATGGAATTTTGTCCCCTCATTTCAGTTTCCTCTACTACTAGTCTAGATGGAGGCTTCCTATTCTCAGACCTTGATCAATTACAACTGCCTGCTAACTCACCAATCTCTAGCCCTCTCGGTTTCTAGCATCAGACCTTACTATGAGTTAGTTTAGCCTAAAGCACAACACATATCTTTTTGCTTCCCTGATTAAAACTGTTTAAAGTCTTCTCATGTCTGTAAAATCCAAATCTCTTAGCCTAACATTCAAATCCTCTATAGTTTAACTCCTCATTCAAGCCCGAAACTGAACTCCTCTGACGCCTGTGTCCCAGGAATGCTGTGTGCATCTTGTCTTGGGGACACTGTTCTAGATCCCTGCGAACACCCTTCTCCCATTGTTGTGAACTTTAAGCCTCTCCACCCTCCCTCATTTCAGATAATTGTCCTGTACCTCAAGTACTTTCTTGCTTTCATTTGTTTATAGTTATTTCTCTGTGTTCCTAGAAGAGTGCCTGGCATAGATGTAATGGGCACTTTGGTTTGCTGGAGTAAGTGAATGAAGGGACCTTAGTCCAAAAGTTCCCCTGACTCAGCTTTCCAACAAATAGGAATCTTTCATCACCCTTCCTTTATGTTTCACATGGGTCAATTTTCACTTTCTAATTTGTATCTTCCCTAAACACTGTAAGTCCCTTGAAGGCTCAGATTATACTATCAGTGATTAATCTTTGAATCCCCCATGGAAGCACTGCCTTGTCCATGGACATGTTTGGTGAAACCATACAATTGATCTTAACAACCAATGTAAGCCTCCTGAGAAGTTTTAGCTGATTTTTAAAAGAGTAATTTGTTGAATTTGTAGTCATTTAGTCTGTTCTAGAGCACTTCAGATGGTGGTCAGTAAATGTGATTTGTTTATTGTGATCTAGTGAATCAATGATTTATATGTTCATACACTGATTATCATGACCATTATGTCGTTCCATATACCTTTTGGGAGGTGAGAGAAGTAACTGCTGGATACCAGTTTGTGGCATCTATGGACATGTAAACCATGGAATCCTGTGGCCACGAAGAAAGTTGAGCCATAAACCCCGTCTGAGATAGTGAATGATGTTTTGTAATTGCTGTTCCTTTAGAGTAGATAGAGGAAAAAATAATTGAAATAATTAGAATTGGTATCAGTCTTTTTCTACATACAGCTCAAAGTGGAAAGTTGCCAGTACCTGGTTATTTGTGCACTTTTAATGCCTCAGCAGGAGTATTATATGTCCACAGTTTAGTGACTATTATTATTTAGTAAAAGTGTCATGATCTTCACTTTGTTATGTTCTAGTAGAACCTTACCCCTGAGATGCCAATAAGTTATAGCTAAAGATACTGCCTATTCCTCCTATCTAAAGTATTTTGTGAATTAAACATAGGCTGAAGTAGACTACTCATAATACTAAAATGTAGGTTGGTTTTATGGAAACCCATATAATCAACTTTGGGAGCCCAGTGTGTTTACTATGCTTGATTGACAAGGGCTGTGAACAGCAATGTATTTGCTAAGTAGCTTGACAAGTGCTGATGATTCTTTGTTACTTCTCTTTTAGAAAAGCAATATAATCCTTACCTAGACAGAGAAAAGGGTCCTAAGAGGGTAGCTGCTCATATAACTGGAAACAATCGGAAAAGAAGTACGTTGCCAGTTCTAGGTAAGATAAATTATTAATATATGGTTTAAAGGAAGGGAAGGGAAGAATTTGTTCTAAATAATTTATTTTTGTATCTGAAATGTTTATATGGCTATCTACAAAGTGGTCAGTAGCAATCAAGTCTCAGATTGACTCTTTTCAGAAGCAAGATTACAAGATGAGTAGCTTAGTTACTGCCCGGCAAAACTGACTTCAAGAAAATTCTGAAACGAGAGAACTTAGAGTTTCCCATGCCCCCGTTTCTGCTTTTCTTATTTTTAAAAGTAATTTCTCACTCTTTCATCAAATCTTTCTCCTTTGCAAAGGTTCTAAATCAGTCACCTACTTTCTAGTGAGTCACCAAACCCTCCCCCCAGTGACATTTGCATTAGATTGAACCACAAAAAGAAAAAATGGCCAATATTTGACCACTTTGCACTTATGGAAATGTCGGTTTCACATAGTTTAACCAAATAGGTTAATCTATTTTCAAATAGTTAACTATTTTCAAATAGTTAACCAAATAGGTCAAGCCTAATTTTAACTGGAGAACAGGTGTTCATATATTGCTGAAGTTAGTGTGTGAGTCTTGTAATCTAAACACCCACATGGGAATCCCAGCTCCTTCTTACCAAGTTCTTCATTTTGAGGAAATTACTTAACTCAATCAAGCTTCATTTTCTTTCTCTTTTTTTTTTTTAAAAAAAAGATTTTTTTGATGTGGACCATTCTTAATGTCTTTAATGAATTTGTTACAATATCACTTCTGTTTTATGTTGTGGTTTTTTGGCCAAGAGGCATATGGGATCTTAGCTCTCCAACCAGGGATGGAATCCAAACACCCTGACTTGGAAGGCAAAGTCTTAACCACTGGACCACCAGGGAAGTCCCAAGCTTCATTTTCTTCACATAAAAAGTAGAGAGAACGTTTAACTCACAAAATAGTGAAGATGAATGCAAAATGCTAGTGCATTATAAGTACTCAGTAAGTAGTGCTTTTATTATTGTGAGAGATTTTGTCCTAGGTTAAAGGTATTTCAGGCATCAGTTATTGAATGAAAAGTCTGTTGGGTTTTTTGGTTGGCTGGTTGGCTTTTGTCTGGTTTTACTCTGAGCAGTTGCCTTCATGGTATTCCTGAACTGGTATTTTTTGAGGTAATTTATGTGTTCTGCCTATTTGTGAGATTATTATTTCACTATTCCTATTTACAATTCTTCAGATAATATGGTGGTTGTTTTAAACTCTTGAAAAACTAAATTTTGCACCAATCATAGAGACGAGCCCAAAGTTTAAAGGAATATCCTATCTCAGTAAGGCCCATCTTCATTCACAATCTTCAGGACTTAAAGATCCAAAGATCTGAAGATCTTTAAATCTGGGCATTTTTGCCAAACCCTATACTTTGCCTTATTGGACTCGAGATGCCTGCTGCTTGGAAGGTGCTTTTGACACTGGGTTACTGAGAAAGACCAAGGAGGAATCCAAAAAGACCTAAAAGAGTAGCAGGAATTTATGAGCTCTAGGCTTGAGGAACAGATATGTTTCTTTTTGTTTCCTTCTACATTGTCAATCTGAGCTCACCAGCACAGGAAAGGAGGCAGGGGTTCTGGACAGAAATTCTTCCCAGGAGTAGATTACTGCCCTAATGAACCATTCCCATGGTACCATTCAGAGCTGAGTGTGACAGTCGAGATACAGCAAAATAGGGGACTTCAAACAGGTCACAGTGGCACGGGCGCCTCCAGATTTCTATATGATTAAAATTCAGACTTCTTGGAAGATTGAGGGAGCGTGAAGTTTTAAATTGACTTCCCTGGTGGCTCAGACGGTAAAGCGTCTGCCTGCAATGTGGTATAGTCCCAACCAAAGCGTTGTCTAGCCACAGCTATCGGAAAACTCCTTGCTTTACTACAAGTTAATTTTATTTTTCTCCAAACTTCATCCCAGGCTCCAAGAATGAAAAAGCCGTGGGCCATAAAATAGATTCCTGGGAGTCATCAAGAAAAGGACATTCGTTCTTGAATAATTTGCACTTAAGGAAAGGAGAGCTGGTTATCCTTCAAACAGGATTTTATTACATCTATTCCCAAACATACTTTCGATTTCAGGAACCTGAGGAAGTTTTGGAAACTGTTTCAACAAAAGAGACCAGAAAAAAAAGCAAACAAATGGTACAATATATTTACAAATACACAAGCTATCCTGACCCTATACTGCTGATGAAAAGTGCTAGAAATAGTTGTTGGTCTAAAGATTCAGAATATGGACTCTATTCCATCTATCAAGGAGGAATATTTGAGCTTAAGGAAAATGATCGAATTTTTGTCTCTGTAACTAATGAACGATTGGTTGACCTGGACCAAGAAGCCAGTTTTTTCGGAGCCTTTTTAATTGGCTAAATGATCTATTAAGAAAAAACAGTGCCCCCAGAATGACCTTTCACTTTTCAGTGCGACGTACTTCAAACACGTGGTGGAAGTAAGGCAGCCTGAGCAGAAAGACTTCAACCAAAAGATCATCATCACAAGCGTTTTTGGTGTCCTGGATCCTTTACCACTTAGCTCCCTGGGAAGCCCTCCCCACCTTGCCACCAGAAATCTAGAAGGTTCTCAATTGAGAAATAATTGTGTAGCAATCAACATCTCTGCTTCTTTACCATCTACTCCTGTGAAGATACCAGAGACTGAAAGGTCATGGACATTGCATGCAGCATGCGAACAGAGTGGCACAGTGCAGGGCCGCGTGGTGGCTGTCCCGGACTCTCAACTTGGAAACAAGAGAATTCCATTGTATCGCTCCCTTGTCTGTTGTAACTTCTCCTTCTTTATTTCTGATTTTATTTAGATTTGAGTCTTATTTAGATTTTATTTGATTTGAGTCTTCTCCCTTTTTCTCTTGATGAGTCTAAGTGATGGTTTGTCACTTTTGCTTATCTTCCCCAAAACCAGCTTTTAGTTTTAGTGATTTTGCTATTGTTTCCTTCATTTCTTTTTTATTTCTTCTCTGATCTTTATGATTTATTTCCTTCTACTAACTTTGGGTGTTTATTTGTTCTTCTTTTTCTAGTTGCTTTAGGTATAAGGTTAGGTTGTTCACTTGATGTTTGTCTCATTTGTTTTTTTACAGTTTTTTTTTTCCTGATATCTAATTTTTTTCCTGATATCTATTTTTAATTGATATCTTATATAATATCTTATATTATATATAATATATAATATCTTATATAATCTTATATAAGCATCTCACACAGCTCAATATCAGAAAAAAAAAAAAACCAATAAAAAATTAGGCCGAGGCCCTAAACAGACATTTCTCCAAAGAAGACACAAAGATAGCCAATAAACACAAGAAAAGATGTTCACCATAGTTCATTATTAGAGAAATGCAAATCAAAACTACCATGAGGTACCACCTCACTCCAATCAGAATAGCCATCATCAAAAAATCTGCAAACAGTAAATGCTACAGAGGATGTGGAGAAAAGGGAACCCTCCTACACTGTTGGTGGGAATGTAAATTGATAAAGCCATTATGGAGGACATTATGGAGGTTCCTTTAAAAACTAGGAATAAATCTACCATATGACCCAGCAATCCCGCTACTGGGAATATACCCTGAGAAAACCACAATTGACATCTACCCCAATGTTCATTACAGCACTAATTTACAATATCCAGGACATGGAAGCAACCTCGATGTCCTTTGACAGATGAATGGATGAAGAAGATGTATATAGATATACAATAGAATATTACTCAGCCATAAAAAGGAACTAGTCAGAGTCAATGGTAGTGAGGTGGATGAACCTGGACTCTGTTATACAGAGAGAAGTAAGTCAGAAAGACAAAAACAAGTATATGTTAGCGCATATATATGGAATCTAACCTGGAAGAAAAAAATGGCAACCCATTCCAGTATTCTTGCCTGAAAAATGCTATGGACAGAGGAGCCTGGCAGGCCACAGTCCCTGAGATTATAAAGAGCTGGATCTGACTGAGTGATTGAACAGCATGGAATCTAGAATAGTACTAATGAGCCCATTTACAGAGAAGAAATGCAGATGTAGATGCAGAGAATGGACTTGAGACACAGTAGGGGAAGGAGACAGGAGGACAAATTGAGAAAGGGGCATTACCATTTATATAAGGTCCGTCTAGTCAAGGCTATGGTTTTTCCAGTGGTCATGTATGGATGTGAGAGTTGGACTGTGAAGAAGGCTGAGCACTGAAGAATTGATGCTTCTGAACTGTGGTGTTGGAGGAGACTCTTGAGAGTCCCTTGGACTGCAAGGAGATCCAACCAGTCCATTCTAAAGGAGATCAGCCCTGGGATTACTTTGGAAAGAATGATGCTAAAGCTGAAACTCCAGTACTTTGGCCACCTCATGCAAAGTGTTGACTCATTGGAAAAGACTCTGATGCTGGGAGGGATTGGGGGCAGGAGGAGAAGGGGACGACAGAGGATGAGATGGCTGGATGGCATCACGGACTCAGTGGATGTGAGTCCGAGTGAACTCTGGGAGTTGATGATAGGCAGGGAGGCCTGGCGTGCTGCGATTCATGGGGTCGCAAAGAGTCGGACATGACTGAGCGACTGAACTGAACTGAACTGATTATCATATGTAAAATAGGTAACTAGTGAGAAGCTGCTATGCAACACAAGGGGCCTAGCCTGGCAGTCTGTGATGACCAGTAACAGTGGGACTGGGGGAAGAGGGAGGGGGTACATATATAATTATGACGGATGACTATTGTACAGCAGAGACCAACACAACATTGTGAAGCAGCTGCCTTCCAATAAAAAGGTAATAAAATAAAAATATGTGTTACTTTTTCAATAAAAATGACTAAAATATGTAGTTTTGTGTATTTTGTACTTAACATTTTATAGTAACAAGATTAGTAACAATGGGGAAAAGAACTTCTAATGTCTTTTTCATGGTATCTTTTATCTAATATGTCTCACAGAAGAAAGAAAGAAACTGCTCACTTTTGTACAATGTGATTAAAATATTATCAGTCCTTTCCTTTATGGTTAATGCTTTTGTTACAGATTAAATTGTGTCCCAACAAAGGATAATGTCAATGTCCTTCTCCCCAGTACTTCAGAAATGTGATCTTATTTGGAAATAAGTTGGTTGCAGATATAATTAGTAAAGATGAGGTCATAGTGGAATAGGTTGGGTCCTTCACAGAATGTGACTGGTGGCCTCATTATTTAAAGAAGGAGATTTAGTAGCAGAAAGACCCACAGGAAGAAGTCCTCGTGGCAGCAGAGGCAGAGATTGAAGTGGTGAAGCTGCAAGCGAGGAACCCCAAGGATTGACAGTCCTCATCAGAAGCTTGAGAAACAAGAGAAGTTTCCACTCAGAGCCTCAGAAATCTACTGACACCTTGATTTTAGACTCCTGGCCTCCAGAATTGTAAGAGAACAATTTTCTGATGTTGAAAACCATCTGGTCTGCGGGACTTTGGTTCAGCAGGCCTAGGAAGTTTATATAGCTTTCCATACCATGTTGAAGAAATCTTTTTTTTACTGATGTCACACAGATGTTACCATTAATATTTTTTTCCGAAAATTTGAAGTTTAGTCTTTCATAGTTTGATAGTAGGATTCAACAATAATTTAATTCATGAATGATAAAGGGATATAATTTTATCTTTTACTATATCAGTGACCAGTTCAGTGGCTAGCCCACTCTCTCCCCATTGATTTCAATGTCTAACATCATGCACCAAACTCCCAGGGGGTCTGTTTCTGTGTTCACTTCCCACCCTCCCCCTAACCCTGCATTGGATTGGTTGTCGGTTCTTGCACCCATTCCACCCATTTTCTAAAAACTGTGGTAAAATATAGGTAACTTAAAATTTAGCATTTAACCATTTTTGAACATAGAGTTCAGTAGCATTAAGCACATTCACATTATTGCGCGATCTTCGGCACTATTCATGTCCAGAACATTTCATTATCCCTAGCTAAAACTTTGTAACCGTTAAGCAATAACTCTTCATTTCCCTTCCTCCAGGCCCTGGTAATCACCATACTGCTTTCTTTATGAATTTGACTGTCTTAGGTAGCTCATGTAAGTAGAATCATGCGGTATTTGTTCTTTTATGTTTGACTTATTTGATTTAGCATAATGTCTTCAAGGTTTAATCCATTGTTGAAGCATGTGTCAGAATTTCTTTAAAAAATATAAGTATAGTTGATTTTCAATGTTGTATTAATTTTTGCTGTTCATTTCTTTTTAAGACTGAATGATATTGCAGAGTTGGAAAATAGATACTACATTTTGTTTATTCGTGTATCTGTTGATCATACTCTCTGGCTTTAATGGTTACTATTCGTTTTTCTATAAATCTTAACGTTCTCCTCCTTTAGTCCTTTGTTCCCAAACAACCCAGGCATTTGGGTGTTTAATTCACAAACTTTGTGCAACATAAGTACCTTTCATTGTGACATTTTAAGGCAAAATTTAGAAGGGAAAAGTTACATTTGCATGTGCAGAATTCAGTTGGCAGTTTAAATAAACATCCTGGGAAGTCTCAAATTTCATTCCAAGTACAACTGATACAGTATCAGAACTATATATAAATTTTTGAACAGTGTGAATGATGACTGCTGCTGCTGCTAAGTCGCTTCAGTCGTGTCCAACTCTGTGCAACCCCATAGACGGCAGCCCACCAGGCTCCCCCGTTCCTGGGATTCTCCAGGCAAGAACACTGGAGTGGGTTGCCATTTCCTTCTCCAATGCATGAAAGTGAAAAGTGAAAGTGAAGTCGCTCAGTCGTGTCCGACTCTCAGCGACCCCATGGACTGCAGCCTTCCAGGCTCCTCCATCCATGGGATTTTCCAGGCAAGAGTACTGGAGTAGGGTGCCATTGCCTGCCTATAGCCACCCACAAGGAAAACAGCCCATTTGACCTGAAGCAGAAGGAGATAGGAAGGAATGAAAGAAAGTAGTCAGACTTCTTAAACTTTATAGAAGAGGCACATAGAGCTATTGAGCTATGGATATGTGGTATTCCTCAAAACAAGGGAAGAAGGACCCCAAAGACACTTTAGAGATTGTTAAGGCTTCCTCTTTGGTATCAAAAGTTGGGAATATATTACGTGGATTTTGACAGACCAGACAACCCTTGACCATGAATGTGGGGGTGGTGCCACATTCACCATGTGAGCAATGCTACCAAAGCTGTGGAGGCCAGGCCCCTTCCCAGCAGAACCCTCAGAGATGTCTGCCTCTGCCTAGATATCAAGGAATGGAGCCATCTAGAGATGTGGGCACTCAACCCAGGCAGAAGACCACAGAGAGGATGAGGTTACTGCAGAGAATCCCTGCCAAGAAAATGCCCAGTGGAGCCATGTGGATACTGCTTCTCCCATGATCCCAAATCAGCAGAGCCCCTGGTGTGCAGTTCCAGACAGAGACAGCTACAAGTATGCAAGTTAAGCCAGTGAGGATTGCCATGTGGGCTGCCTGCAGCAAAGCCATGGGGGCAGGTGTACCCCAGGGTGCATAGAAAGTCATTTCCATATCCCAGTGGGCCTAGCAGGGAGAGTATCTGATGAAAGATTATTGTCAGGCCTTGAGATTCGATGTTTGCCTTGTTGGGTTTGGACTTGCTTGGGACCTGCCACCCTCTTCTTTCCTATTTCTCTAGGCCGGGAGAGTTTACCCTACTGCCTATCCCACATTCCATTTTGGAAGCACATAATTTTTTTTATTTCACAGATTCACATCTGGAGAGCAATTTATCTCAGAATCAATTATACCTTGAGTCTCATGCACATCTGATTCAGGTGATATTTATATGAGACTTTAAACTTAGATTTATTTTAGTTGATGCTAGATGAAATTAAGACTTTGGAAGCTGTTGAGATGTAATGATCATATTTTGCATGCAAAATGGACATGAATGTTGGGGGGCCAGAGATATAATGCTATGATTTGAACATTTATTTCCCTCCAAAATTTCATATGTAATTTTCAAAATTCATTGAAATCCTAATACCTATGTGATGGTATTAGAGCCAGGGTCTTTTGGAATTGACTAGGTCATGATGGGTCCACTCATGAATCAAAATATTCGAGATAGGTCCCTTACCTGTTCAGTCATGTGGGGATACAATGAGAAGTTTGTGACCCAGAAGAGGGTCTCTATACGACCATGCTGGCACCCTGATCTTAACTTCTAGCCTCCAGAACTGTGAAAAATTAATTTATTTATAAACCACCCAATTTGTGACGTTCTCTAATCAGAAGACAAAGAGTGGTTGAATGAATCAAAAAATAAAATCTAGCAATATGCTGTCTACAAGGGATTCACTTTATTTTCTATGGCCACTTCTTTTCAAAAAATTTATATTTATTTTAATTTTTTGGCCATGCTGGGTCTTTGTTGAGGTGCGCAGGGCTTTCTCTAGCTGTGGTGCCCAGGCTCCTCATTGTGGTGGCTTCTCTTGTTGTGCAGCACAGGCTCTAGAGCACAAGAGAACAGTTGTGGCTCTTGGGCGTAGCTGCTCCAAGGCACGTGGGATCTTCCTGGCCCAGGGATTGAACCAGTGTCCCTTGCATTGCAAGGTGAATTCTTAACCTCTAGACTGCCAAGGAAGCCCAAGGGACTCACTTCAGATTTAAAGATATACATAGATTGAAAGTGAAGAAATAGAAAAAGATATCCCATACAGCATGGGGCTACGCTTGCATCAGGCAAAATAGACTTTAAGTCAAAAATTGTCTCAGATGCCGGGAGCCAGTGTGAGGAATCCCACCCGTGACAAGGTCATGTGGCAGAGGCCTGATGGGCAAGGTGAGTCAAGCCTCAGGTTTTCCCCCTGGTATTTCCTGAGCATGTACCCCCAAAATAAGAATCTGCCTGCCTTGTACTTTTCCACTCTTCTGACACACTCTGGAAAAAGTTAACTCAGGGCTTCAGTCTTCTGCATTTGAAAGGGTGTTTCAACCCAAAACCCCTCTGATGACTTTCTAGCCTGCCTGCAGGACTCGTACAGCTGCTAATGTGATTGTTTGAGGCCTCCTGACTGACTGCAGGAGGCACAGGAAGCTTAAAACATCCTAGGAATGTAGGGGCTTCTGAGGAGTCAAAATTATTAGAATAGGACTGATTAAAGGTTTCATTTGTTGAGCCAATACCTGCTGCCAAATTTTCATATCTTTTATTTCTGGATATAGTTGGTATATAGAAAAACAGGTAGTAGACCTGGTATTAGCAACATTAGATCTTTCAGTTAAGTACTTTCTTTGTTATAACCCACTGTACCTTTGTTCTACAGGAATGTAGCTTTATTTAGTACTTTGAGGGTGATGCAGAGTAAAGAAAAAATAATTCTAGGGAAAAGGAGTTTTCTGGTTGATAGACAATTATCCAGGAAGAGAGCCATAAAAATGTTGACAGGCCTCTTGGCCAGAACATAATGTAAACCACCTGAGACCTTTTGTATATGGGAAGATATGTAAAAAGAAAGCCTGGTCTCAATGAGGGTCAGGACTGCTGCCCCTGCCTAACTCTGCATATTCCATTATTTCTTTATGTACAACTTGGGGTATATAAGCTGATTTTGAAAATAAAATCTTGAGTCTTCACCGATGCTGGGCTCCCCATGTCGTTCTTTTCTCCCCTTTTTCGGCTGAATTCCCATCTGAAGCGGGGACTCTCACCATGTCTACTTACTTGCCCTGGCTTCTAAGACCCACGTGAAAGGGACCCAAAGGCAGGGCACTCTTTGATATTCAAGTGGGCGCCGGTGGCCTAACGTAGATGGTGCAAACCTCTTGTCTCGAGGTTTTATTGGTTTTCCCCGTAAACCAAGTTATTCAGCCTCTTTTTCTCCACCTAAATTTCCTACTATACTATTTCTTCCTAATCTAATCTTATATTTATAAACAAATAAGTTTTTCCTCGCCAACGCCATCCCCGCTTCAAATTCCCTGGATCCATCGGGGCTGGATCCCGGCACTCAGAGACAAAGTCATTATATACTGATAAAATTCACTTCAACAGAAAGAGCAATTATATGTACATATCCAGCATCAGAACCCCTAAATGTATAAAGCAAATACCAATAGATCTGAAGGGAGAAAATGACAACAATACAATAATGATAGAGACTTCACTATTCTACTTACAATAGTGGATAGAACACCAGCAGGCAAAAAATCAATAAAAAAACAACTGACTATTGTTTGATAGAACATTGATGAAGGAAATTGAAGATGATACAAAGAAATGGAAAGTTGTCTCATGTTCTTGGATTGGAAGAATTAATGTTGTCAAAACGTCTTTACTACCTAAAGCAATCTACATATTTAATGAAAATGCTATCAAAATTTCCATGACTTCTACCTTACCTATATAAAAAAATAACTTTAAAAGGAACATCTTGTTGCTTTTTAGTTGAGAATTCAAGTCTGACTCTTTGCAACCCCATGGACTGTAACCTGCCAGGCTCCTCTGTCCATGGGATTTCTTCCCAAGCAAGAATACTGGAGTAGGTTGCCATTTCCTCCTAAAGGGGATCTTCCCAATCCAGGGATCAAAGCTGCATCTACTGAATTGGCAGATCGACTCTTTTCCATTGCACCACCAGGGAAGCCCTAAAAGGATCACAGATCTAAACATAAGATCAAAGACTATAAAATTCTTAGAAAACATAGAGGCAAGTCTTCGCTTTTATTTGTACTTGACAATGGATTTTAGATATGACACCAAAAGTATGAGCAACAGGAGAAAAAATAGGCAAAGTGGATTTCATATTAATTTACACGTTTGTACATAAAAAGACACTATCAAGAAAGTGAAAAGCCAACCTATAGAATGTGAGAAAATATTTGAAAATCACATGTCTGATAAAGGACTTATAGTGGACAACATAAACAACTCTTTCAACAACAAAAAGAGGAGGCATGTATTCTCAGTCATGTCAGACTCTTTGTGACCACATGGACTGTAGCCCATCAGGCTCCTTTATCCATGGAATTTTCCAGGCAAGAATACTGGAGTGGGTTGCCATTTCCTCCTCCAGGGGATCTTCCGGACCCAGGGATCAAACCCACATCTCTTGTGTCTCCTGCATTGGCAGGCAGATACTTTACCAGCTGAGCCTCCAGGGAAACCCTAACAAAAAGACAGATGACATAATAAAAAATTGGACAAAAGTTAAAACCACAATGAAACCCATTAGGGTATGTATACCCATTAGGATGACTACCATTAAACAACAGGAAATAACAAGTGTTGGTGAGAATGTGGGTGTATTGGCACCATCACACTTTGCTGTTGGGAATTTAAAATGGTGCAGCTGATGTGAAAAAATTAGTGATTTCTCTGAAAATTAAACATAAAATTACCATATTACCCCAAAATTCCACTCATAAGTGTACTTTCAGGAGAACTGAAAACAGATACTTTTAAATGAATACTTGGACATAAAGTATTTCATACTTTTTCATATTTCATAGCAGCACTATTTACCACAGAGCAAAGGAAGAAGCAATTCAAATGTACATTTTTATTTAGATGATCGAATAAACAAAATGTGATATATATATATACAATGAAATATTATCCAGCCAGATATATAGTCTAAGGTGAACGTGTATGAATCACCATAAAGGTAATCACCAGTATGAGGAAGACAACTCCAGAGTCAAGGGAGGGGAGGGAGTACTGAGGCTCTCAAGGGAGCATCAGAGGTAACAGTCATGTGCTATTTCTTAATCTGGACATGGGTTCACAGTGGTGGTTCTCTATAGCATAATTTTTCATACTGTATACATATATTACTAGTATTTTATAATTTAAATTTTATCTGAATGGTAATGGTAATCATGCCAAACCAGAAATTTGGAGGAAGAATATACTACTCTTTGATCCACCAATGTGTTTTTAAAAAATAATTTATTGGACTTCCATGGTGCCAACGCTTGAGATTCCATGCTTCTATTGCAGAGGGCATGGGTTCAATATCTAGTTAGAGATTTAAGATACCACAGACCACTCGGCATGGCCAATAAGAACAAACACAAAAACACTTTATTGGGTCTTTTGGATTACAAAAAAAAAAAAAATTCACATTGGTTGTGATGAGTGAAATGTGGAAATGTATACAGAAGTTAAAAATCCTCACACTCCTCCCACCATGAAGATTTCAGTGATAAAATTATGTGTTCCATCTTTCTACTAACACAAGTATATGTAGTCAATATTCCAGCTTTATTAATTTTTCCTTTATAAATGGGAATATACGTATATATATATGCACACATGTATGTGTGTGTCTATATAAAACTCAGCAACTCATTTATTTTACAGTATTTGTGGGCTTCCCAGGTGGTGCAGTGGTAAAGAATCCACCTGCCAATAAATGAGTCACAGGAGATGTGGGTTCAACCCCTGGGTCGGGAAGATCTCCTGGAAGAGGAAATGGCAACCCACTCCAGTATTCTTGCCTGGAAAATGCCATGGACAGAG
The DNA here is from genome assembly GCF_032405125.1 of Capricornis sumatraensis. Taxonomy (NCBI): domain Eukaryota; kingdom Metazoa; phylum Chordata; class Mammalia; order Artiodactyla; family Bovidae; genus Capricornis; species Capricornis sumatraensis. Next base: position 201,166,375 of record NC_091069.1, read on the forward strand.
GAGCTGGTGGACTATAGTCCAGGGGATCACAGAGAGTCAGATTCAGCTGAGTGCACGTGCACGCGCACGCACACACACACACACACACACATACACTGTGTAAAAAACATTCAAGCCTAATTGATTCTTAAATACTGCATAATACCTCACTGAATGACTAGATCCTAATTTAGTCCACCACCAGTTCATTCCCAGTTGTTTGTCACTACAAGTAATGCTATTAATACAATGAACTTCTTTGCCCTTGGTCCTAAATTGGGATTATAAGCTGATTTAACATTTTAGATGCTAAAAATAACTGATTACTTTTTAAATCTTTTGCTGCAGTTTACAGACTGGGCAACGGAAACAACAGTGCTGTGTTCCTCATGGCATCATTAGAAAGGGATATGGACTACTACTCTTCTGGTTTGCCAAGCTGGTGAGCGAAAACTATCTGATTTGTGTGTAAAGCACCAGCACTCTTTACTATGGTCAGTGAAAGTGAACTCATTGCTTCTCAGTACCTTCTGGGGGAACATTTAGAAATGCTGATGCCTGGGCTTCACCACAGACCTACTGAATCAGCATTTTTGGAGAAGGGCCCAGGATACCACAGTGTCTGTGTTTTAATTTCCCCAAGTGACTCTGATACAGCTAGTTGAGCACAGGCCCATCAACAGACAATTAGAAGTCATGAATAGAGCCTCTATCTAGAACTGAGAAAACTGAATTTCAAGAGCTGTGAGTTAGTAATTAAGTGTTGAAGAAAACAATGTACCCAGATAATGATTATGGTAAGAAATTCCAAAATTCAATTTATATGCAACATTTTAATTCCATGAATTGTTTGAAATAAGGGATACCTACATGTATCTTTCGCAGCTTTACAGGTAAAACCCAAGATAGGAGGCAGCTATGAAGTGAATATTTTAGAATGACAGTTTTCTGACCAACCGTGAATATCTTCTTAAAGAAAGCATGAATACTGAGTATCTGATCTATTTGAAAATGAAATAAAATCAGGGGTGTTCTGGCCCATCATTGCTGGACTCTGTCCCATGAAACTTCCTCACTTGAAGAATAGAGAAAAAACTACTACTTCAGTTTCTATTAGGACGTATCTGGGCAGAACAAGGCAAGTGGTTTTTAAAGACAATCACCCTAGAAGAGAGGCCAGCTCGGATGTGTGAGAGGTGCCTAAAAAGATTGGAGCGGTAAGGCAGAGCCCTTCTTTCCTCTTCTTGAGACCAAAGAGATTCATGTTGATGTATGGCAAAACCAATACAATACTGTAAAGTAATTAGCCTCCAATTAAAATAAATAAATTTATATTAAAAAAAGAGAAACCAGAGGGGCCCCTTTATTGTCACATATCAGGAGCAGCCACCAGGTGGCAAGATTCTCCCATTTTCCTCAAAGATCAAAATGTTTAAAAGTGGCAAAGATTAAACGACTTCAAATGACTTCAAATGCTCTACCTGGATAAAACTCAAAGTGAAGGGGGCAAGAAGGCCCTCGGTGTCTCAGATAAGAGCACCCACCTTGCATGGGGAGTTGTGAGGAAATGTTTAACATATGTGAAGCCCTGAGACCCTGCCTAGCTTGTTTTAAGGACTCAGCAAGCTCCTTTTAAAATATGTTAATTAAAAATAAGAAAACCTCTAGGATTATAAATTCATGATAATTGTTTCTGTGCTGAATTCCAGTGTAAGTTTCTGTTTATTCTTCAAATCCTCTACAAAGTCATATCTATGTCAAAATTAAAATGACCTAGATAAAATAGATATGTAAGTGTTATAGAAAACAGGGTTTAAATACTTCCTCCTTTGAGTGAAAATCAATCAATATACAAAAGCCCAAGTTTATGTACCAGATAAAATCAAGAGATGGCCAAAGAGTCTTTATTTTAAAAAGAGATTCGTCACAGACTTCCTTAAAAGCTAAGTTTTCTTTCTACCTTAAGAAGTTGATTCCATGTGTTGAATTTGCTTCTGGCTGCTCTGTAAAATGAACTGAAGGTATCCTCAGAATACATCGTGAGGTTGATGATTTGGTTTCTGCATCCTTTGCTTCCCCTGTTGTAGGTTTTCCCCTTTCCTCTAAGCTTCCCAAGCTTCTGTCTCCAGACCCTCTCCAGGAGGGGTACAGAAAGTAGATGGAGTTTGAGAGGCAATACAGCACAAAAGCCCTTCACCCTCAGGACAGGAAAGTGCAGTGTGAGTCGGATGTGGTGCTGTTTGTACTTGGGCAGCCTTTCCATTGGGGCCAGCTTTCACTCTAGGGAGATAATAAAAAAGGGAAAACGGGACCATTTATTGAGCACTTTCTCTATGTGGGGTACTCTTGTTTGTATGCTCACTTATTTCCTATAGAAACCTTGTGACGGAAGGATGGGGATAATCATCTATTTACATATGAAGAAACAGATCACAGAGCTAAACAGCAAGGTTGGGACCTTAGGTTGGTCTGATTCCACAGCTCAAGTGTTGAACTGCCGTGGGGTTGGTTTATGTTAGAACAGAAGGAGTTAGGTGAAGATGAGCCTTTCTATGTAATTCTGGGAAACAAACAAACAAAAATAGTGTTAGCAAAGTTCCACCAGCTCGACTACGAACATAACCTCCTTCTGTGACACTTGCCCCCAAACATAAACAGAGTCCCTTGATACTACCTCATCTAAAATAGTCTGTTTTGTGCAATGTACTAGCAGATATACATTGGTGTCAGATCTGATTTTCCATATTTTTATGCTAACGAGATAATTATTTTATTATTTTTTGTGACAATGCAACATGAAGTCATAGTCACCACATTTTGGGGACTCAAAAATAAGTCCAAACAAAAAAGAATTAAAGCACTTATTTGACATACACAGCATAGAGAAGAGGCTTGGTAACAAACTGAAAATATTTCCTGCTAGTAAAGCTGGGATAATAAGAACAAAACTGCTCTACCAAAAACTGCTTGTCATATTTTGCTTTGACAGTAAGGAATGCTGAATTAAGTAACAACAAGTCACCTGAGAATGTGAGTGAAACAATGACAAAAAATTATCTCATAAAAATTTTTCTATATTTATTAAGAGATTTCATTATTTTAATAAAATCTCTGGTGCAAATTTTAAAGTGATTGACTTACCAGCCTGCATGTACTCTAAAGTATAGGCTTCCCTGGTGGTTCAGTGGTACAGAATCCACCTGCCAGAGCAGAAGATGTGGGTTCAGTCCCTGGGTTGGGAAGATTCCCTAGAGAAGGAAATGGCAACCCACTCCAGTATTCTTGCCTGGGAAATCCTATGGACAGAAAAGCCTGGCAGGCCACAGTCCATGGGGTCGCAAAAGTGTTGGACACCACTAAGTGACTGCGCCCAAGCATTGTAAAGTATATATAAATTTAGACTTGTCCTAGAAGTATAAAACATTCTGGCTTATTCATTAGGTTGGCCTAGGTGGCCAAGAGGAGTTACCCCACACCTGACATCAGGGGAGGCGGCCGAGAGGAGCAACCCCACGTCCAAGGAGCGGCGGCTGCACAGGCACAGGAGGGCCAAGAGGAGCTACTCCATGTTCAAGGTCAGGAGGGACGGCTGTGAGGAAATACCCCTTGTCCAAGGTAAGGAGCAGCGGCTGCACTTTGCTGGAGCAGCCGTGAAGAGATACCCACGACTAAGGTAAGAGAAACCCAAGTAAGACAGTAGATGTTGCGAGAGGGCATCAGAGGGCAAACACACTGAAACTATAATCACAGAAAACATGTCAATCAGATCACACAGACCTCAGGCTTTCCTAACTCAATGAAACTAAGCCATGCCACGTGGGGCCACCCAAGATGGGCGGGTCATAATGGAGAGGTCTGACAGAATGTGGTCCACTGGAGAAAGGAATGGCAAAACACTCCAGTATTCTTGCCTTGAGAACCCCATGAACAGTATGGAAAAGCAAAATGATAGGATACTGAAAGAGGAACTCCCCAGGTCGGTAAGTGCCCAATATGCTACTGGAGATCAGTGAAGAAATAACTCCAGAAAGAATGAAGGGATGGAGACAAAGCAAAAACAATACCCAGCTGTTGGTGTGACTGGTGATCAAAGCAAGGTCTGATGCTGTAAAGAGCAATATTGCATAGGAACCTGGAATGTCAGGTCCATGAATCAAGGCAAATTGCAAGTGGTCAAACAAGAGATGGCAAGGGTGAACGTTGACATTCTAGGAATCAGTGAACTAAATTGGACTGGAATGGGTGAATTTAACTCAGATGACCATTATATCTACTTACTGTGGGCAGGAATCCCTTAGGAGAAATGGAGTAGCCATCATGGTCAACAAAAGAGTACGAAATGCAGTACTTGGATGCAATCTCAAAAAGGACAGAATGAACTCTGTTCAATTCCAAAGCAAACCATTCAGTATCATGGTAATCCAAGCCTATGCCCCAACCAGTAATGCTGAAGAAGCTGAAGTTGAACGGTTCTATGAAGACCTACAACCTCTTAGAACTAACACCCAAAAAAGATGTCCTTTTCATTATAGGGGACTGGAATGCAAAAGTAGAAAGTCAAGAAACACCTGGAGTAACAGGCAAATTAGGCCTTGGAATACGGAATGAAGCAGGGAAAAGACTAATAGAGTTTTGCCAAGAAAATGCACTGGTCATAGAAAACACCCTCTTCCAACAACACAAGAGAAGACTCTACACATGGACATCACCAGATGGTCAACACCGAAATCAGATTGCTTTTATTCTTTGCAGCCAAAGATGGAGAAGCTCTATATAGTCAGCAAAAACAAGACTAGGAGCTGACTGTGGCTCAGATCATGAACTCCTTATTGCCAAATTTAGACTTAAATTGAAGAAAGTAGGGAAAACCCCTAGACCATTTAGGTATGACTTAAATCAAATCCCTTATGATTATACAGTGGAAGTGAGAAATAGATTTAAGGGACTAGATCTGATAGATAGAGTGCCTGATGAACTATGAACAGAGGTTCGTGACATTGTACAGGAGACAGGGATCAAGACCATCCCCATGGAAAAGAAATGCAAAAAAGAAAAATGGCTGTCTGGGGAGGCCTTACAAACAGCGGTGAAAAGAAGAGAAGCAAAAAGCAAAGGAGTAAAGGAAAGATATGAGCATCTGAATGCAGAATTCCAAAGAATAGCAAGAAGAGATAAGAAAGCCTTCCTCAGTGATCAATGCAAAGAAATAGAGGGAAACAACAGAATGGTAAAGACTAGAGATCTCTTCAAGAAAATTAGAGATACCAAGGGAACATTTCATGCAAAGATGGGCTTGATAAATGACAGAAATGGTATGGACCTAACAGAAGCAGAAGATATTAAGAAGAGGTGGCAAGAATACACAGAAGAACTGTACAAAACAGATCTTCACGACCCAGATAATCACAATGGTGTGATCACTCACCTAGAGCCAGACATCCTGGAAAGTGAAGTCAAGTGGGGCTATGCACAAACCTAGTGGAGGTGATAGAATTCCAGTGGAGCTATTTCAAATCCTGAAAGATGATGCTGTGAAAGTGCTGCACTCAATATGGTAGCAAGTTTGGAAAACTCAGCAGTGGCCACAGGACTGGGAAAGGTCAGTTTTCATTCCAATCCCAAAGAAAGGCAATGCAAAAGAATGCTCAAACTACTGCACAATTGCACTCATCTCCCATGCTAGTAAAGTAATGCTTAAAATTCTCCAAGCCAGGCTTCAGCAATACGTGAAACATGAACTTCCAGATGTTCAAGCTGGTTTTAGAAAAGGCAGAGGAACCAGAGATCAAATTGCCAACATCTGCTGGATCATGGAAAAAGCAAGAGAGTTCCAGAAAAACATCTATGTCTGCTTTATTGACTATGCCAAAACCTTTGACTGTGTGGATCACAACAAACTGTGGAAAATTCTTCAAGAGATGGGAATACCAGACCACCTGACCTGCCTCTTGAGAAACCTATATGCAGGTCAGGAAGCAACAGTTAGAACTGAACATGGAACAACAGACTGGTTCCAAATAGGAAAAGGAGTACGTCAAGGCTGTATATTGTCACCCTGCTTATTTAACTTATATGCAGAGTCCATCATGAGAAACGCTGGGCTGGAAGAAGCACAAGCTGGAATCAAGATTGCCGGGAGAAATATCAATAACCTCAGATATGCAGATGACACCACCCTTATGGCAGAAGGTGAAGAGGAACTGAAAAGCCTCTTGATGAAAGTGAAAGAGGAGAGTGAAAAAGTTGGCTTAAAGCTCAACATTCAGAAAACAAAGATCATGGCATCCAGTCCCATCACTTCATGGGAAATAGATGGGGAAACAGTGGAAACAGTTTTATTTTGGGGGCTCCAAAATCACTGCAGATGGTGACTGCAGCCATGAAATTAAAAGATGCTTACTCCTTGGAAGGAAAGTTATGACCAACCTAGGTAGCATATTCAAAAGCAGAGACATTAATTTGCCAAAAAAGGTCCATCTAGTCAAGGCTATGGTTTTTCCAGTAGTCATGTCTGGATGTGAGAGGTGGACTGTGAAGAAAGCTGAGCACCGAAGAATTGATGCTTTTGAATTATGGTGTTGGAGAAGACTCTTGAGAGTCCCTTGGACTGCAAGGAGATCCAACCAGTCCATTCTAAAGAAGATCAGTCCTGGGTGTTCACTGGAAGGACTGATGCTGAAGCTGAAACTCCAGTACTTTGGCCACCTCATGCAAAGTGTTGACTCATTGGAAAAGACTCTGATGCTGGGAGGGATTGGGGGCAGGAGGAGAAGAGGACGACAGAAGATGAGATGGCTGGATGGCATCACCAACTCAATGGACATGAGTTTGGGTAAACTCCAGGAGTTGGTGATGAACAGGGAGGCCTGGTGTGCTGCGATTCATGGGGTCGCAAAGGGTCGGACACAACTGAGAGACTGAACAGAACTGAACTGAATGTTTTAAAATAAGAGTTCAGTTCAGTTCAGTCACTCACTCGTGTCCGACTCTTTGCGACCTCATGAATCGCAGCACACCAGGCCTCCCTGTCCATCACCAACTCCCTAGGTTCCCTGAAATCACTTGCCAGGGCATCTCTGAGAGAGAGAGATCAATGTAAAAGAAATATCATGCTCTTCCTTCTTAACCTGTTTAGACAAGTGGAGAAAACGAAACGAAATCAGCCCAAAGCAACTTATTAGTGAGCACTTCAGTTAGTGTGGTTTCACAAGCTTTTAACAAATGATCCCCCTCAATTGGCAGCAATAACATAAAAGCTTGGGGTAAAGTGATTCCGGGCTTGGTTAAGTCAGTGGCTCATCGTCATCACTGAAAAGCCAGGTCTCTCTGTTCTTTTGCTGCACTCTGCCCATAATATTGGCTTTTGACTGGTAGCTTGCCGGATGACAGCAGCAGACTCAGGGCCTTCACAACACTAAAAGCTACCTTGCATCCCCTTTTAAGACTGAGCAAAACTCTCCCACACTCACTGTTCAGAATTATTTATCCAAGTCCGTTGTGGGTTTCCCAAATTGAAGTCCCCTATTCTACATCAGTTCAGTTCAGTTCAGTTGCTCAGTCATGTCTGACTCTTTACGGCCCCATGAACTGCAGCATGCCAGGCCTCCCTGTCCATCACCAACTCCCGGAGTCCACCCAAACCCATGTCCATTGTGTAGGTGATGCCATCCAACCATCTCATCATCTGTTGTCCCCTTCTCCTCCTGCCTTCAATCTTTCCCGGCATCAGGGTCTTTTCAAATGAGTCAACTCTCCGCATCAGGTGGCAAAGTATTGGAGTTTCAGCTTCAATATCAGTCCCTCCAATAATACCTACATAAAGTCAAATCATTGACACTCCCAACCATTTCATGCTGCTTATACAGGGCCCATCCAGTCGTGTGCTGGATCCAGTTTGTACTCTCTTGTAAGAGCCATTTGCTCGCTTGGCTTTCAAACTCTGCCTGCAGTGGCCTTAATAGTGAAATTGACCATGGTGGGGAGTAGAAATCAGGAAACATTTAAATTGAGATTGTTGGTTGTTTTTGTTTTGTTTTGTTTTTCCCGAAGATCTAGTTGTCAAATATTTACCAGCACACTGTAGCTCCAGCAGTGACTACTACATTTCACATACGTATCTCTGTTTTATAACCACATAACAGAATCCCAGTAGTGATCAGGGCATTACCAATACATTATCAGTTTGAAATGAATTTGTCATCTGAAATAGTTAAATCCCCCTTGTAATGAAGTAATGTAGCCTGTGTTTTGTGTTTTAAATTTTAAGCTTATGATTTACACAGGATTTTTTCTAAATAAATATTTTCCTTGGATAGAACTTACAGATGAAATAAATGGAAGCAAAATATCTTCCCCTAAACTATCTGAAACTACAAGCGTATTTACATTTTATAATTTATGTAAACTACTCACTTGTGAATAAAGCAGAATATGGCTATCGATGTACAAGGATCAAGTGATCTAAATTCTCACTTTGTTCTGGAATGAGTATGCACTAGAAAGTCCTAGGTTTAGAGAGCACTGCCTAAATAAAAAGTGCCCTCATTCATTTAAACAAGCATTTATTAAGAATCTAATAAGTCCCAGGCAACAATGACTTACAAAAGACCTGGGCCCTGACAAAAGACCTGGGCCCTGCTCACATAAGCCTTACAATCTAAGAGGGAGAGAAATGTTAAATAAATACATAAATGTGTACAAATTTAACAGTGGAACAGTAGGAAAGAAGTAGAAATCTTTTTAAGCTTGGGGAACTAATCCAACTGGGTTGCCGAGAGTAAGAGGGAAAGAGCTCCAAATTAGAATCTATATTCTGGGGAAATCTGTTTTCCAAGAGATCCTGGGAAAACTTGCCAGCCATTGTGGCCTCAAAAATAATGAGGAACCATTTGAAGGGTTTTAAGCACAGGAGTGTCAGGATTAGATTTGTATTTTCAAAAGATTGCTAGCTGAAGAGGCAAAACGATCTTGGCATGGGAAGAATAAACAGAGAGAGAACAGTCCTTTGGCTACTGTAGCAATTTTAGTGGGGTCGAGGGGCTCAGACCAGGGCATTAATGGAGGATATGATAAGAAGTGGCTGAAACACATCTGAACTGACAGGGCTGCCCATGAAACACTTTAGCTGCCTTCAAGGAGCTTATAATATAATTGAAGAGGCAAGTCACGGACGTAAAATCACAGAAACAGTGTATAATTAGGAAATAAACTAGAAAGTTCAAATTCTGAGGGACGCAGGAACTGAGAGCAAGAACAGGGTCAGGACTCCATGGTTTGGATTTGCAGAGAGAAGCCAGAGGTGAGCGGTGGCAAGAGGTAGGGCAGTGAGGGGAGGGACAGGGCTGGCACAGTGGAATGAAGAACAAATCTTATTAGATATGTAGGATAAGGCCAAATGATGAGCTCTTGAGAAGGTCAGAGTTTTAAGGACTTGATATGAGATGAAAATGAGTCACTAAAAATGTTTTACATAGGAAGGATACCAAATGAAAGTAAGCTTTAAAGAAGTTTAGTTTTACCAAATTCTTGTAGTTAATTAGACTGAGAACTTGCCGGCTACATGGTTGTTGAGTGGGGAACTGGACTTAGATGTTGATGATTAAGATTGGAGGTGAGGCCAAGGAAATAACATAAGCAGAACACTCTTCAACATAAATTGCAGCAACATTTTTTTGGATCTGTCTCCTATAGCAAAGGAAAAAAAAAGCAAATACAAACAAATGAGACCTCATTAAACTTAAGTCTTTTGCACAGCAAAGGAAACCATTGACAAAATGAAAAGACAGCCTACTGAATGAGAGAAAGTATTTGCAAATGATATGTCAGATAAGGGATTAATATCCAACATATATAAACAGCTCATGCACCTCAAGCCCAAAAAAACAAACTCAGTTGAGAAATTGGTAGACAATCCAAATAGACATTTTTCCACAGAGGAAATGCAGATGGCCAATAGGCACATGAAAAGATGCTCAACATTGCTAATTGTCAGGGAAGTGAAAATCAAAACTATCATGAGGCGTCGATTCACACCTGTCAGAACAAATGTTGGCAAGGATGTGGAATAAAGGTCTTTGTACACTGGTGGTGAAAGTGTAAGGTGGTGTAGCCACTGTTGTGGAAGTCAGTATGGAGGTTTCTCGAAAAGCTAAAAAGAGAGCTACCATGTGACTCAGCAGCTCCACTCCTGGCTATATCTCTGAAAAAAAAAAATACTAACTCAAAAAGATACAGGCACCCCAACGTTTATAGCAGCTTTATTTATAATTCCCAAGATATGGAAGAAACTAGTGGCCATCAACCGATGAATAAATAAAGATTCGGTGTGTGTGTGTGTGTGTGTGTATATATACATATATATATATGTAATGGAATACTACTCAGACATTAAAAAAACACAAAATTTTCCCATTTGTAGCAACATGGATGGACTTGGAGGACATTACGTTAAGTGAAATAAATCAGACAGAGAGAGACAAATACTGTATGATATGACTTATATGTAGAATCTAAAAAATACAACAAACTACAGCAAATACAGTACATATAAGGAAACAGAAGCAGACTTACAGATACAGAGAACAAACTATGGGCAATGTAGGGGTGAGGGAATGGGAGGTACAAACTATTGGATATAATTCTAAAAATTATCAAGGATGTATTTTACCACCCAGGGAATATAGCCAATATTTTGTAATAACTGTAAATGGAAAGTAACCTGTACAAGTTGTATAAAAAAATTTTTTAATGGAGATGAGGGGTGGATATTAGGAACACTCAGTGGGTTGGAGATGATGAATTTGCTTTAGACATAAAATGAGCTTGACGTGGTGATGAGCTCTCCAGTTATAAATGTCCAGCAGGCAATACAGACTGAGTGGTTTTTATTTGTGTTCTGCACTGCTTACACTTCCAGGTTGTCTTTCCTCATTAGCGTTCTCAAAAGTAATGTTCCGTGATTTGTACAAAGGAAACATTCTCTTTCTAAAGCACCTGGCAAGACTTTACATAATGAAATATCTAGATACATTATCTTAATAGCATATTAAATAATATCGTGACATAATAAAATCTGATTACCCAAATGGTCATAAATTTTTTTTTTTGGTATTCTTTACTAGTCTTAATAAGTAATTATGGATTTTTAGAAAATTAGAACTAGATGTAGACTCCTATTTTAGTGATCTTGGTGAGATCATTTATAGTAGTTCAGTTCAGTTCAGTTCAGTCGCTCAGTCGTGTCCGACTCTTTGCGACCCCATGAATTGCAGCACGCCAGGCCTCCCTGTCCAACACCAACTCCCAGAGTTCACCCAAACTCATGTCCTTCGAGTTGGTGATGCCATCCAGCCATCTCATCCTCTGTCGTCCCCTTCTCCTCCTGCCCCCAATCCCTCCCAGCCTCAGTGTCTTTTCCAATGAGTCAACCCTTCGCATGTGAGGTGGCCAAAGTACTGGAGTTTCAGCTTTAGCATCAGTCCTTCCAATGAACACCCAGGACTGATCTCCTTTAGAATGGACTGGATGGATCTCCTTGCAGTCCAAGGGACTCTTGAGTCTTCTCCAACACCACAGTTCAAAAGCATCAATTCTTCGGCGCTCAGCATATAGTATTTAGCTTTCATTAAAATGAATATATATTGCAATCTATAGCAAACAGTTTCAAGATATACTGTTTATTTCTATAAAGAAACTCATATATTCATGTTTCACAAATCTTGTCTAGTTTATTAGCAATCTACCTTTTTGTCAGAGATTAATGTCTTCTTTATCCCTCCATCCTCCTACCCCTCAACACTCTTAAAATAAACTGCCCCCCAATCAATAGATTATTTTGTAGAAAGTCTAGAATTTCAAAGATCCAAACACTACAAATAACAAACATTGAAAAAAAAGTATTTGCTTCAGAGATTAGCTTCAGAGAAGACAACAATTATTGAAGGCAGCTGCTAAGAGGATTTTTAATTTAATGGAATTTGTTGTAACTCAATCAGTATAGCACAATTGCTGTGCACCATCTGTTGAAGCTTTGAAACTGCCTCGGATGTTACAGTCATATCCATTAAAATGGAATACTACTTTTTACAAACTTTCCTTCCTTCCATTTATTTTCCAATGCTTTCAGAATCATTAGAAGATGAATTGACAAGGAAGAAAATCTCAAGAGTCAAAAGGACAACTCAACAGGAAAAAAAAAAACCAAATAACCTGATTTTCAAATGGGCAGAGGACTTGAATAGACACTTCTCCAAAGAATATATACCAATATCCAATAAGTATGTGAAAAGGTGCTCAGCATCACTAATTACTGCTGCTGCTGCTGCTAAGGCACTTCAGTCCTGTCCGACTCTGCAACCCCATAGTCGGCAGCCCACCAGGCTCCTCTGTCCCTGGGATTCTCCAGGCAAGAACACTGGAGTGGGTTGCCATTTCCTTCTCCAATGCATGAAAGTGAAAAGTGAAAGCAAAGTCACTCAGTCGTGTCCGACTCTTCACGACCCCATGGACTGCAGCCTACCAGGTTCCTCCACCCATGGGATTTTCCAGGCAAGAGTACTGGAGTGGGGTGCCATTGCCTTCTCCTAGGGACATGTAAATCATAACCATGATGATATACCACTTCATACTCATTAGGATGACTTTACAAGACAGAAAAATAAATAACAGGAAAAAAAACAGGGGACACATATTGTCCAGGATGTAAAGAAATTGGAATCCCTGGGCACCGCTGGTGGGAATGTAAATACGGCCACTGCTGAGGAAAAGCATATGGCAGTTCCTCAAAAAATTAAATATACAATTACCATATGACCCAGCGATTCCAATTCTGGGTATATACCTGAAAGAATTGAAAGCAGGGAAGCAAACAGATGTTTGTATATCAATGTTCATAGCAGCATTATTCACAAGAGCCAAAAGGTGGAAGTAATTCAAGTGTCTATTGGTGGATGGACAGATAAGCAAAATGTGGTCTATATACAGAGTGAAATATTACTCAGGAAAGAAGATTCTGGCACAAGCTACAACACAGACAGACCGTGAGGACACTAGGCGAAATAAAATAAACCAGTCATGAAAGAGCAAACACTGGCAAGGGGTAACTAGAGTAGCCAAATTCAGAGACAGAAAACAGATTGTGGCTGCTTGCCAGGCTGGGAGGAGAACATTCTTCTTTTTATTCAACTGTCATTTCATCTTTATGTTATTCTGTACTGTACCTGTCAACATATAAAATGCAACATTATTTATAATAGTAAAAGATTATTAAAAATATGCAAGCAAAAACAATAAAATGTTGGTTGAATAACACTAAGGTACATCTTCATAGTGGAAACTATGTAATTTTCTCAAGATGGAGTACTACAAAAACATCCAAGAAAAGAATATTGGTATTAGAGAACTCCAGGATACTGTGTTACATTAAAAATGAAGAGTGGACAAGTATATATAGTATATTACCCTTTATGTAAGCTATGTACACACACATACGTATTTATAGAAACACACAGGATAGGTAAACCAGAGGCTAAATTCCTTTTAATGATGTCAGTTGAGGAGTATGAAGAAGGTATAATATGTTGCTGAATATTCTTTGGTTTATCATTTTAAATTTAAGACCATGCTTTGTTTTAAAATTTTAATTGTCAAATCACAGGTCAAATTTTAAATAATTCCTAAAATTAAAAGTAACTAAAACAAATCTGTGTCAAATTTGTCGCGTAACCACACATGAAAAAGCATTATTTCAATTAATCTTAGGACATATAGTTGTACACATTTGTAGACTCGTGCATATGTGCTCAGTTTTGTCCAACTCTAACCCTATGGACTATAGCCTGCCAGCCCCCTCTGTCCTTGGAATTTTTCAGGAAAGAATACTGGAGTGGGTTGCCATGCCCTTCTTCAAGGATCAAATCCACATTTCTTTGTCTCCTACATTGGCAGGCAGGTTCTTTACCACTAGTTCCACCTGGGAAGCCCTGTACACACTTAGTGGGGTATATTCTAAGAACAAAGAGAACTGCAAGAAAATCTCAAGCTTTATTTGCCAAGTTTACTATTAACAGTAGTGCCAATGTTATTAGTTTGAAATCATTTACTGCATATTACAACATAAATAATCATGCTTATGTTGTTAGAAGCCAGGATATTCAGAAGGAATATAAAACCAAGTACATTAAGTAAATAATCAGAAGTTGAATTGAAATATCTCTAAAACTAATGACTTCTTAATATTTTGTATGGGAATAATTTCAAACAAAGAAAAGTTGCAAGAATAATACAAAGAAATCATTCTACCCCTTCCCTGGATTCATTTATTATTCATATGTTTCCCCATTTGCTTTACCATTGGAGAAGGCGATGGCAACCCACTCCAGTACTCTTGCCTGGAAAATCCCATGGGTGGAGGAGCCTGGTAGGCTACAGTCCATGGGGTCATGAAGAGTCGGACAAGACTGAGCAACTTCACTTTCACTTTTCACTTTCATGCATTGGAGAAGGAAATGGCAACCCACTCCAGTGTTCTTGCCTGGAGAATCCCAGGGACAGAGGAGCCTGGGGGGCTGCCGTCTCTGGGGTCACACAGAGTCGGACACAACTGACGTGACTTAGTAGCAGCAGCAGCTTTATCATTGCCTCTGTTTATCTGCTGCTGCTGTTTAGTTGCTAAGTTGTATTTGACTGTTTGCAACCCCTTGGACTGCAGCCCAACAGGCTCCACTGTCCATGAGATTTCCCAGGCAAGAATACTGGAGTAGGTTGCCATTTCCTCCTCCAGGGGATCTTCTCAACCCAGGGATCAAATCCATGTCTTCCGCTTGGCAGATGGATTCTTTACCACTGAGCCACTTAGGAAATTCTCTGTTTATCTACACACATGTAATTATTCTAAAACAGAAGCATAGATCATGGTTAAGTATATATTTTTAAGAATATTTTCTTTTACATAGTTATCAATTCCAGTAAACTTAACATTGATTCAATACTTCTATCTAATCTATCATCCATATTCTAAGTTTGTCACTTAACCCAATATTGACCTTTATAGAAGTTTTTATCCTCCAGTTTAGGATCCAGTCTAGGACAGAAATTACAGTTAGCTGTTACATCTCTTTGGTTTTCTTTTGTCTGGAACATTTTCCCAGTCTTTCTTTGTCATATATAACATTGACAGTTTGGGAAAGAATTTTAAAAATAGAATATTCCTCATTTTGAGTCTGTCTGATGTTTCCTTGTGATTAGTTAGAGATTGTGCATTCCTAGCTGGAATACCATGTAAGGGACTTTGTGTCTTTTACAGAGCATCACACTGGTGGTGTTAATTTTGATCTCTTGCTAAAAGTGTGTCTGATTTATCTACTGTATTATCATCATCTCATGACACTTTCAAAAAACATTTATCCTAGCTCTGTTGATAGACAGAGTCTAGGCCATAATATTATAGGAGCGATAACCATCCCTACTGCCTAAACTTAAGTTTCTAAATGCCATTCCCCTCTATAAGTAGCAGGAATTCTTGGAGAAATAGCTGCTCCCAGGTCTAGGGTAGGGAACTTACACAGTAAGTTACTTACACAGTAAGTTTCTTACAAGCGGTGTTTTACTGTGCCACACATTTTGGCAAGGAAATGTGGCAAGACTTTTTCAAAGTCTAAGCAAGTCATGTCAGAGGCCCTTGAGCCAGCTTGAAAGGGATCTCATTAGCCAAAGATAGGATAATTTAAGCATCAAAAAGAAAAGAAAATACTGTAATTTGGACTGCTCCTCACTGAATATATGAAAATCTATGAATCCATAATAATACTCCTCAAAGGATAAGGTATGCTGGGTTTTTATGCTCCAGTGTGGTCTTGTTCCTATCTGAACAGTTTAGCATACTCTGCTTCACCTGTTGGAACTCAACTTTGAAGATCCTGCTCAGGTGGTACTTCCTCTGAGAAGTCTTCCCTAAAACCTCTGTGCAGCTCATTGTTTCTCCATATTTCAACAGAGCTCATTCTACATGCCTCTTTAAATGCACATATCAAACTGTACTGGAATTGCTTGTTTAACTGTACTTTTCTCTCCATAATGTAAGTTTATAAATACAGGACCTTTCTGACTTCTTCTTCTTCTTCTTCTTTTTTTTTTTTTTTTGCTCATTCCCAGTACGTGACACCTACTAATAGAAAGTTTTATATATTTTTACAATATTATGTGTTGTAAATGAATGAATCGATTTCAATAGTATCCTCTGGTTTTTTTTTTTTCATCATCACACAATACAGATTTGTCTTTATTTTAGAAAATAATTAAATGCAGTTAAAATCTGGCTATTTTGGCCAACATGGCAAATTTTTGTTATAACGATTTTTAAGAAGAATTTCACCTATCTATTAGCTATTGCTTTTACACTCAGTAGATTAGAAATATGTCCCCACAATCTTTTCCTTATTCTTATTCTTAGGCTACAGCCTCCTGTGGTATTTTTATTTATCCCACTGTTTTCTCCCCCTAGAGGTTTGTCTGCACACAGAAGACCACTGATAATGTAGAGTGCATGCTAAGTCAGTTCAGTAATGTCCAACTCTTTGTGACCTCATGGACTGTAGCCCGCCAGGCTCCTCTGTCCATGAGGTTCTCCAGGCAAGGATACTCGAGTGGGCAGCCATGCTTTCCTGCAGGAGATCTTCATGACCCAGGGATGGAACCCACATCTCTTAACCTGCTGCATTGGCAGATGGGTTCTTTACCACTAGTGCCATATGGAAAACCCAATAATGTAGGGTAGGACGTGTTAAAGTCAAATCTAGTTGCTATGTGAGGGCTTCTCATTTTGATGGCTTCTCTTGTTGCAGAGCATGGGCTATTGAGGGCAGGGACTTCAGTAGCTGCCCCCTGGCATGTGGGATCCTAGTTTCCAGATGAGGGATTGAACCCGAATCCCCTGCATTGGCAAGCAGATTCTTAACCACTGGGACCATCAGGCAGTCCCTCATCTTTTTCTAAAAGAACGATTGTAATAGATCTTTGCTCCAACGTCTGTAACATAGCAGTAGTAACCTATGTAGCATTTTCCAGTATGTTGCCTGTACTAAACTAGTCTCTCTCTGTGTGTGGACTCTTTCATGCACATATGCATACATCCAGCCTTAAATTTTTGTGGACTTTAAAGCATTAACGATTTAGTCAGTAGAGGTAATATAAACCATCTGTCAAAGGCATATGCAAAGGCCCTAAAACGCTTCGGGAAAGCTGTCTCTCATACAAAGTCAATTTAGGCCACGGGTAGATGAGTGCGAATAGGCGCGGTCAGCGAAGCCACTTAATATGAGTCTGTGTTTGGGAGGAATCTCCCGGCTCCCTTGTGGAGCTGGGCTGAGGCCCTGAGGCCAGAAGTGAAAAAGATGAGAGCCAGCGGCGGACCTCAGCGGGGTGAGCAGTGCCGCGAGGTAGGAGGAGCCGGTCGCTGGCCGCGGTGCTGAACACGCTTGTGAGCTGCCGCCAGATTGGCTCGCTGGAAGAGGCCCGGCGGATTAGTGAGTTAGAGGGCAGCCTCCAGCTTCGCTCCTTAGTTTGCGGATTCCTGGCTCTGAGCAGAGGACACTGTGACTGCGTCCAGAGAGAGTCACCTAGAGAGCGTAGAGGCAGCCTCCGACCCATACCCACGAAGCGCAGCTCCTGCCCCTCAATAGCAGTAACAGTAACGCTGCTGCCTATATTTATGTATTAAGCTACAACTTTTGACATCTATTTTCAGTAGTTTTCACAACATCCTCGAAATGTGAAGCAAAAAGGTTGATGATTTACCCAAAGGCTAATCTTTCGTATCCATGCCTCAGAAAATGTTTACTGATCACCCTCAACGTACCAGCCTTACAGCCTCTGCTACGCCCCCTTTACCAGCTCCCCCCACCTCTGCCACGCTAGCATGCCCCTTAGCTTTTCCTCCTCCTCCGAGGTTTGCTGCAGCAAAAGTAATCTCCTACACAGCATATTCCCTACCACCGCCCAGTTGGGAGACTGCACAAAGGGCTGGAATTCACAATAATTTATTCACACATCTTGCTCCTTCGTTCTCAGAAGTCCACCAGATGGGATATTCAAATCTAGTACCTGAGTCCCCTGCTCGCTGTGTGACCTTGGACAAGTGGCCGCACCTCTCTAAGCCTGCTTCTCCTCGCGAAGACGATGGTAGGTTCCAGGACCGTGTGAGGCTCTTCCCAGGTGCCCAAGGTCTCCTCTCCCGTCGAAACACTCCCTACCTCCTTTTCCCAAGCTCAGTTGTGCACTCTCAGTTTTCGACACCAGGTTTGTAGCCAACTCTAACCCTTGTTGAGGTAAGTCCTGAGAACTGAAGGTGTTCTCCCCACTATCCCCGCCCCCATCCTCAGGTGTGATCTGCCTTTGGGGCCACACTGGGCACGCAGCGCCCAAGGCTAGTGAGGGAGCGCTCCCGCGCGCTGCAGCATCGCAGTGCCGGGTCTCCGCTTCGCAGCGCTTTGGGAAATGCGAGATGCGGCTGGAGACTGAACGCAAAAGGGAAGCAGAGTTGGTGAAGCTACTCCAGGGACAGGTACCTGTGTGGAGGCCGGCTGGAGGCTGGGTTGGGAGAGAGGGTCTTTGGGGGAGAGAAAGGGGTAAACGAGAGGTGCCAGAGCTGTGGGTCACTCTGTCCATCTCACTACCAGTGTGTGCGTGTGCGTGTGTGTGTGCATGTGCGTGTGTGTGTGTGTCTTCCTGCCTCCATCTCTCGCCCTCCTCCCCGCCTCAGGCTCTCAATCTCACCTTCTCGCTCAGCTAACTGCCTCTCCTCTCTCTCTTTTCCAAGCATTCTCCCGAGAGCGAGCGCGCGCTCCTCCCTCGCACTCTTTTGAGCCTAAAGAGACCTTCTCCCGGACTAGCCGGATCCAGCCTCTCAGTGCAGTCGCGTCCCTGAACCAGTTAAGCAGAACCGGCAGCATGTGGAATGCGACGCGGAGCGAGGAGCTGGGGCCCAACCTCACGCTGCCGGACCTGGACTGGGACGCTGCCCCCGACAACGACTCGCTGACGGACGACCTGCCATCCCTCTTCCCCGCGCCGCTGCTGGCGGGAGTCACAGCCACCTGCGTGGCGCTCTTCGTGGTAGGCATCGCGGGCAACCTGCTCACCATGCTGGTAGTGTCGCGTTTCCGCGAGCTGCGTACCACCACCAACCTCTACCTGTCCAGCATGGCCTTCTCCGACTTACTCATCTTCCTCTGCATGCCCCTCGACCTCGTACGCCTCTGGCATTACCGGCCCTGGAACTTGGGAGACCTGCTCTGCAAACTCTTCCAGTTTGTCAGCGAGAGCTGCACCTACGCCACGGTGCTCACCATCACCGCGCTGAGCGTCGAGCGCTACTTCGCCATCTGCTTCCCGCTGCGGGCCAAGGTGGTGATCACCAAGGGCCGGGTGAAGCTCGTCGTCCTGGTCATCTGGGCCGTGGCTTTCTGCAGCGCCGGGCCCATCTTCATGCTGGTCGGAGTGGAGCATGAGAATGGTACCGACCCTCGGGACACCAACGAGTGCCGCGCCACCGAGTTCGCCGTGCGCTCCGGGCTGCTCACCATCATGGTGTGGGTGTCCAGCATCTTCTTCTTCCTGCCTGTTTTCTGCCTCACTGTGCTCTACAGCCTCATCGGCAGGAAGCTATGGAGGAGAAGACGCAGCGAGGCGGCGGTGGGCGCCTCTCTCAGAGACCAGAACCACAAACAAACCGTGAAGATGCTGGGTGGGTCTCAGCGCGCCTTCGAGCTCTCCTCTCCCCGTGCCTTCCCCTTCTCCCTGAGTCTCCCTCTCTCTCCTGTTTCTTGAAGTCTATGTTGCCCTATAAATCTCTCAATTATTCGCTCCAGTTTTGGTCTTCAGCCCTCTCTTTGGTCTCTAGTTTCTCTGTCGTGTGTCTACTTTTTTGTTTTCCATTTTTTTCTCTGTCTATATATCTCTGTTTTCCTCTCTCTCCTTCCCTCCTCTCGCCACTTGACTTTCTCCTTTGGTCTCTTTCTCCTTTGGTCTCTTTCTCTGTTTTCGTGCGTGTCTCATTCCTGGTCTTTCCTTCTCTCTTTCCTCTACAATGTAGTGCGTATTAGCCTAGAAACTTCGTGTCAAAACTGATATCTTTCATTAAAGAATCTATTGTGGTCTTGAAGCATTAAAGTTGATGTTAAGCTTCCTGCCTCAATATGGAGATAACTAAGTTGCATTAAGAAAAGCAGGTACTGGGAGTGAAAAAATCAGGCATTGACTCTAGAAAGCATTCATTGGTAAATTTAACCAAAGATGTGATCATTTGGATAATTCTATCAGAGAAGATTCATTTTTCTTTCAACATTGTGATTTGCTTTCTGACTTGTATTTTTTTCAGATAATTGCCTCAATTCTGTTTATCCTGATGCTGTTTATACAGCTTTGGAAGGAAGTACTGGGATCTCTGTTTTCGTACTTACCTTTCTCTCCAAGTAGGAAAGGCTAGATAAACTAGGATAGGCAGGCTTCCAGCATAAGAAAAGGAGAAGGGGTGGAAGCTGGTAGGACTTACTATCTCTCCCCAAGTGAGCCTTCAGAAAACATCTGGATGCAATGCCACACTGGAGTGTGTATGGAATAGTTATTCCATAAATTCAGCTTCTGTAACTATATGTGTTTGGTACAAGTAATAGAAAGTGTGTTCACATCCAAGTGAAATTGTAATTCTACTTGCTTTTTTCAAAACCAGGATCTTTACATTTTATTATTTGGACATTGTAGTCAACATTTTGTACTGATTTGCATATTTAGTGCTTCTTAGAAGTCATTCCAGGATGATTTTGCATTGTAATTTTACAATTCCTGAAATCCTATATATTAAAGTGATAGAGTTTATTCAAAGAATGCCAGTTTTGTTTTGTTTTGTTTTTAAGACCAATGATTCTCATAATATGACTAATAGACCGAAATCTGCTGGTGCTCCTCAAGGGACTTTAAATTCATGTTGCTGCTGGGGCAGTCAGTTGCTACTATGCAACTTAGTTTTGAGAGTACATTTAATAATTTCCTCTAATTTATTTTTAAACTGTTAATTATCCTCACTGGTGTCTCAATAGCAATGCTAATTTTGTTTTGCCTTGACAACTGGAAGGGAATCAGTCACTTGAGTGATTCCCTAAAGTGGCAAAAGGACCAGAATATTTTTTTCTGTTATTTTTCCTCTGATTTCTGAATTTTAAAAACTTAACCTAGAAATGCAAAGGTCTTGAAAAAATAAAAGCTACCTTACATGGGCAAAATTAAAACTTGGATGGATGATCATTAATGTTAGTTGGTTTTATGGCCTTTTATTCCTTACTTATGTCTATTTTAGGTGGAAAAGTCTCATTCATCTCTATGGTTCTCAATCCTGACTGCATATTCAGTCTTTTATGAAACTTTAAAAAGAAAAAAAGAGAACAGGTGTCCTGGTCTCCTTTCTAGAGAGTTTAATTTAGTTAGTTTGTATTATATCCAAGGAATCTGTGCCCCAGGAAACTCTGATACATAACTGTGGCTGATTATAACCACATTATCTCATATGGGTTTGATCTAACACATATAAAATGGTGGACTATTGAGACTAAATTGTCAGGTTACTAGAGTCAATATGTCAACTCAAGCACAAAATTACTAAAGTAGTTGTTAAATAGAAATGATTGGAAAGCTTAGTGAAAATGGTTGAACTGTTGGTCCAAACAGAGTCAATCTTGGTTAAAATATAGGAATGGGGAAGAGCAAAACATGATATTTTTCTGAAGTCAATTGTCATGCCACGCATAATCAAAACAAGTCCATGTCTTCAAAAGAGACTGCGGTTTGCTATGACATATCTTGAACTGACGTTCTCTTTCTCATTGTCTTTTCAGCTGTAGTGGTTTTTGCTTTCATCCTCTGCTGGCTGCCCTTCCATGTAGGACGATATTTATTCTCCAAATCGTTCGAGCCTGGCTCTGTGGAGATCGCTCAGATCAGCCAATACTGCAACCTCGTCTCTTTCGTCCTCTTCTACCTCAGTGCTGCCATCAACCCTATTCTCTACAACATCATGTCCAAGAAGTACCGAGTGGCAGTGTTCAAACTTCTGGGATTTGAACCCCTCTCCCAGAGGAAGCTCTCCACTCTAAAGGATGAAAGTTCTCGGGCCTGGACAGAATCTAGTATTAATACATGATCAGCAATTAATTAATACATTGCCCAGTAAAGTCATCACTCATTATTCTACACCAGAAGCCATAGCACAGCAGAACTTGGGAGGAAGTTGGGGGGTTAATTTTGGAATTAGGGACACATAGATCTGAAGACAATTGGGAACAAGAAAAGAGAGACTTTGTAGTGTGTGAGCAGTTTGATTTGATTGCACACTCATCAGTGCTGTCATACATGATTTCTGCATATTTCACTGCCTATCATTTTTGCATTCTGCTGTTGGTGCTAGCAAGGGCTCTGCAGTTCAGAGAAGGGAGGTAGTGTAGAGAAGGCAATTAGATCACTTTTTACTAGACAAATTCTAACTCTAATTTCTTTTTCATAATGATAATTTTTATTAAAATAATAAAAAATGTAAAATATGACTTTCAGAAGCTAGAAAATTTCATAGAGTCCCAGATCAGTGCTGTCCAAGAGAAATATGATGCAAAGCACTTAAGAAACCAATATAAAATTGTTAATGAGAATTTTATGTTTTTTATGTTAAAGTCTTTAAAATCTGGTTTGTTTTTTAAATTTTAAATTCACCTTAATTTGGACGTTGGGTGTTTATCAGTAATACTTGATTTATTGCAATTTCATAAATTTTGCAGAAGAAAAAGTAGATTCATTAACCTAAGTTGTCTAAACATACTTAAAATTTCTCTAATAACTAAAACAACTATAAGTTCTTAACTTTAAAATTAATTGAAATTAGAAACTTAGTTCTTCAAGTTGCAATAGTCACATTTCAAGTGTTTCAATAACCAAATGTGGCTAATGGCTACCATATTGGACAATGCAGCTCTATAGTATATGGAAAATTATTGTTAATCTCATAGAAATGCTAAAAATAAATACTCATTTCCTGAAATGTTTTTATAGTGAAATTAGCATAGGAGAGTGTTAGAGTGATAAATTCTAAGGATTATACCTGAATGCCCTGTAATTTCTGCTTGGGAGAAAGTGGATATGAACTATAATATGCATGCATTTTTAATCAAGTTGGGTTGCAAGTGTTAGTAATCAGGAAATGAGACTTTTTAAAAACTGTAGAAAATCACAAATTACCTTTTTTGGCTTAACAAAAATACTTAAGCCAATCATAAGCCTTTGATTTGTGAATAAAGAATAATTTACAACTTACTCTGGAAAGTTTACAGAAACTTAGTAAACATAGTAATTTTTCAAATGGTGAAAAATTCACAGCCCCTTCAATGCTACTGTTGATTGATATTCAACACTTAAAAAAACCCTTATGATCATTTATTTCAAAATGCCTATGCATGCCCTATCTCCAGATTAGTTGTGCTCTTTACATCCCACTGCTTATCTGATAGAAATGTTTACTTAGATTTCCAGTATTCCTCTTAATCATAATTATGAATGATTAGACACTGTAAATATTATACATATTGGTTATAAATCTAAAACTTTCATATATATTCCTATTATTCCTCTTATAATTAACTCTTTTATATTAAATATAATATTCCAAAAAATGATTTTTTCATAGTCCTCTGTAATACTAAGTTATATAAGCAATTCCTTCATAAAGTTATTGGTTCAGTATGGAACTGATTGAACTAATTAGGTAAATTATTGCCATGACTGGTTTTCCCCACCCAAAGTATAGATTATTATGCCAAAATAATCAATTGACTATTTTTTTAATGAAAACATAATCATAATTAGAATAATTTCTCCAGAGAAATATTTCTAAAGTTCTTCCTGACACTAAAACTGTATTATCAATATAGTCTAAATGCAGAACTTCAGCAAATTGATTACTCAGTTAATTCTTTGGAGTGTATCTTTTTTTTTAAATACTGAATCATTTAAGCCCATTGAATACTAATTAGGTCATTCAACATTATTGTTCTAAATAGGTCCCAGTAAATCTCAAAGAAGTAATTCAATTTCCTGAAACCTTATTGTTTCTTTCTACAGATATATCCTATTTGAGAGGAAACAAGCAAAAAAAAGGCTTGACTTGATCACATAGTTGATTGCTTTGGAGAAAAACAACCCAACTTTTAATTATTCAGTACACCCCACTCTCCACCCCCCACTTTCTTGTAGGTTCATGTCCATAGTCTCAGTACAACTCACAGGGAATAGTTTCCATAGCAGGGGCCACTATTGTCCTTCATTAGAACTCAGAGAATAGTTTTAGAGAAAGGAATTGTTAATCATGCTCTTATATGATTGCCTTTTTATTTTTGTAACTTCTTTGTTTCATCATGGTCCATAAATTATTTCAGACTCAGCGAAAAGAGGAACTTATATGAGGAAAAATGTTCCTAAAGGTCCTTCAGTTCATGTTTAGTATGCGCCTGGTATGTTCTAAGCGCTAGAGATTCATAAGTTAAGTATTTTTATCCCTAATGAATTCATGACCACTTGTGTGTTCTGTTATAGCAGATAACTAATATATTTAAATTATAAAGTAAGCATCTTCAGTTGACACTGTGCTGTGCACCTCCCTCTATTGTATATTTGGCTCAAAGTATTCAGAACAGGCTGCTAGTACACAAACTAGTCAAATTTGTAGATGTAGCTATTGTCTGCCAGTGCATTCTTTTTCAATGTAAGAAAAATAAAGAAATTGGTTTCGGTTATAATCTGTGTTTCTATTTTTCTGGTTACCTAGAATCAAGGTTTCTATTACCACACCTTACACTGTGTCACAAAAGCAAGGGTTGGATTTTTTTCATTTTTGGAAATGACTGTTGTATGAGAAAGAACTTTTGAATAATTGCTTTTAGGAAAATACTCATTGCCACAAGCTATTTCAAATTGTAAGTGTTGTGGCAATGAGAATGAGAAACACTTCTAATGTCTGGCCAGACCTTGAAAACCATTTCTTTATGGTCAGGTTTTTATTGCAATGAAGTTTCTTGTGATGGGATTTGACTTGAAATTCCACCTTGTCCACTCCAATGCTTTTACTAAGAACCTGAAATCATTATAATTTATAATTGTTAGTTCAACATTGACAATTTTAGCTGTGATTATATTGCTGTTTTTCATTTATTGCCGTACCTGAATTTAACTTTTTTTTAAAACTGTGAGACTTTTTTGCAAGATTGGTACCTGAAAAATACTCCCCTGTCTTTTAAAAAAGTGTGTTTTTAAAAAGTGTGTGCATCTGTAAAATGTGACATATATACATACATATATCGAAATTTCTTGTCACAGTGTCTAAGTTAATAGAATAGAGCATTCTGCTTTCAGAAACACTGTCTTCAGTGTAAATAATGCCCTAAAAGATAAAGAGAGTGTCACTCATGGTTCATAATCTAATGATCCTTCTATGATTTATTTGCAATTTAAATTACACATTGTCATTTAAAAACTGTAAATTAAATTTCAATTTAAATTATCCAGGCCTGGATATATATAATTGGAACCTAACTAGATGATTAGTGACTGATGTTAACTCACTGAATTGATAACATGTTTCATCCAGAGAATGATCTCAATGTCCAAGGCAACAGAAAGCAATGTGCTGCTGGTGGTAAATGCTCGCTGTCAGTTCATGTCACTTGTTTATTCATATTAAATGAATTCAGCCATGTCGATGCTTGACAATAATCTCTTTGAAGCAGGTGATGGGAAGGTTTGGGCGAGGCTTGTTTTGGGTTTTTCCTTTTGAATGCAAACTTTGGCAGGGTGTTGGGGTTTAGCCATTTTGGTTGAGAGAATTATCATCACCCTTTGGAAAAAGAAAAAAAAAGCTGCCGTGTCTGTGTCCCTCCCAATTGCTTGGATATTTGCTGGAATTCCAATGAATAATTTATGTTGTGACACATACCCTCAAAGGACTGCTGACTACCCTTAAAACTGACAAACCATTATGGCCTTCTGAAAGCATGTCTCATGTCAACACTCAGAAAATTCTCCCAGAATGTTTATAGATTTTCTTTCCAGAACTATTCTGCCTCCCAGCCCCAGAGAAAGTGTTTGGGAAGAATAGTTTCAAAGATTTTCTGTGATTTAAGCATCTCAAATCTAAAGATTTCTCTGGCTCAAACAACAAAAATATTTATATTTTTCAATTTTAACTTGGTAAGTTTAGGATACTAAAGAACGCTTGCTCATATAAATATGTTCATACAGCATAATCTCCCAGTTCACTTATACCTGCTGTACTCTATGTCTGTGTAGAATTTACAACTTGGTTGATTTGTGTTCTCCCAGTATAACCTAAATGTGACTAATGATATTTTGTTTTGTGATTCTTTTTATTTAAGGTTTTTGTGGATATTAAAGAGTTTACTTTAGCTCTCCAAGTACTTGTATTATGAAATTAGGCATTGGTTTTCCTTTCTTTGGGTGTCCTTAACCAAATAATTGCTTAATAAACTTACAAGGATAAATCTTGGTGTCTGGGTTATTTAACCTCTACTTTTGTCCTAGCTTCAGTCTAATTTTGTCCTTTTAATTCCTGAAATATGTACTGTGCAACTCTGAGGAGGTGTTTGTTGTAGCGAATTTTATTTCCCCAGAGACTCCAATGAAGTATACCATTCCTGTTAAGTATTAAGACTTGGGGACCCTGTGATATACTATGATTCCCATGTTCCCCCAGCTTTCTGACATTTACAGCCTGTCATCCCCAGAGATAATGGTGTTGCAGCTTCATGGTATTATACTAATGTGTGACCCAGAGATTTCTGTTCTTCTTGCACACAGCATCCACTCATTGAATGTTGGTTTGACAAATGAAAGTTTCAAGACTAGCTTATGTGTCACTTGGACATTAGCTTCCAGATATATTGATTCCAGGTACCGATAAAATTTAAGACTAAAATTAGAAGATCAATAAAAGTGGCCAACTTTTATATGCCAATTAAAAGACTTTAAAATACCCTACCACCATTACCATTATTTCAATTTTAAAAGAGCTTTAAAAAGAAAAAAAGCAGCAAGGGCATAATCTCAGAATAAAGGATCAGCACAGTGTAAAAATGCAACATATTCAACATCCCACAAAATTCTATACGTCTGCTGTTAATATGAGTTAATTACAATTTGGAAGTAGTGTCTAAAAATGAATAAGTAGTACTTGGCAGTAGTTAATAACACTAATCCAAAGAAGAAAATCATGGGATCTGTTTTCATTGATCTGATAAGGCTTTTGCCACTGTCTTCTGATCTCTGCTGTCTAACCTCTCCCTCAGTCTAAGGCCACTCAGTGCCCAACACATTCTCCCAGGTTTCCTCCTATGGCAGACCCTGGACCTGATTCAAGGTAGAAGAAGAGAGGCCAGCAGGCCTGCCCCAGGATTCGGTAGGTATTATGTGCTTCTTGCATCCCTACTTATAACTAATTCATCATCGGTTCCTGATTTCATAGCCACCTCTTCCAAGGGGCCATCAAATTAACTATAAATCAACACACATCTCTTGAAGAATAGTTCGACAATGTGTATCAAATGCATGCAAACTCTGCATCCCTTTTGATCCAGTAATTTCACATCAAGACATAATTATGGAGGACCACAGAGATCTGTATGTAATAGTGTTCCTTACCTCTTATTTGTGATAGTGAAAACCTGAAAAACTCGAATGTTGGAGAATAGGAAATCGGTAAGTTTCAGAAATGATAATAGTTTGCATGTATGCAGCACTGTGGTAAGGGCTTTCAATTCCATTTCTCATATGATTGTCCCAACATACCTAAGAGGAGGGTCTGTTATTCTCTTCATTGGGTGGAGGGGTTTTGTCATATGGTCAGGAAAGGGCAGAGCTGGAATTTGACCCCAGGCCAGTTAGGCATTTGGTGCTCTCATTCCTGCTCTTCTGGAGCACTGTGTAGGCATTAAACATGTTATTGTTTAATTTAGAACTTAATAAAATGTAAGGAAATGTTTACATAGTATTAGTAAGTGAAAAAGCATATTATCCCATCTTGTAAAAAAAAAAAATTCATGTTCAAAACTTGAAGATACTACATTCTAAAGTCCTAAGAGCATTTCTCTGATTCACAGAAATATTTTCTTCTTTCTATTTTTTATGGTTTTCAATCTTTCTCCAAAGAATATGTATTATTCTTATAATAATAGCAAGTAGTAAACTGAGTTACTGCAGTTCAGAGACTGTCTATCTTTCTAACCCTGCCATCTCCCCAAGGGACTTGCCCTCTACTCTCTGCCTCTATCTTGCCTCTGTTTGCAAGTTTCTTCTCCTCCCTCCCAAGTAAAATACCAGAAGCTGGTAGATGCTCACTAAGTGGTCATGAGTATCACTGGTTACTTGGCAAAGCATGAGGCAGCCCCATTTTGAGTCCTCCTCTCAGGGGCTCTGTAGTCTAGAACCCTTCTCCTGTCTTCTCTGTCTGCCCTGACCCCAGCCAGGCAGAGGTCCCTCAGCAGCTTCATGGATCATTTACAGGAATTAGAGAGCCTGGTAAAACAGATGCAATGCTGGTGACATACTTTGGAGTGATCCGTTGGACCCTCTCTCCCAGGGGACATATGAACCTCTATTTATGGAAGGAAAAATGATTTTGGCTTCAGTCAATAGGAAGCAAAAGAGGCAAGCACTTCTAGTTTCCTGAAAGGATAGCTCTAGGCATGGCCACATGTTCACTATCTAAGCCTGTTTAACAGCATCAGAATCTTTATTGAGCAGCTTTTTTCTTTCAAAATTTATCTTCCAGAAACAAAGTATAAGACATGGTGTATGAAAGACTTTGGAAGCAAAAAGTTACAGAATTTACTCCTGGCTTCACCACTAACCAGCCATGTGACGGTGGACAAACACTTAGCATTAACCTCTCTGAATCCTACTGTCTTGATACTGACAGCAGCCACTTTTCAGGAAATGTCCTTCTCTGCTTCACACTGGATGCTGAGCAACGTGGAGAAACATCTCACAGCACAAGCACTTGGAGCCTCCAAACATTCAAGGTGAACAAACTCTCCTGATCCATCAAAACTCCATGGTGGTGTGTGGGGAGTCAGCTCCATTATCCTCTACAGAATCAATTTCAGGGGACTTCCCTGGTGGTCCAGTGGCTAAGATGCCAAGCTCCCAGGGCAGGAGGCCCAGGTTCAATTCCTGGTCAGGGAACTAGGTCCCACATGTTGCAACTAAGAGTTCATGTGCCACAACTAAGTCTTGGCACAGCCAAATAAATAAATAAAAATGGTTTGTTTTTTTTTTTTTTTAAAAAAGCTGCTGTTGTTTCTTAAAAAGAAAAAGAATCTATTTCAAACATTCTCGGTGATCTGCAGACCCTGCCAGCCCCTCTGCAGATACCTTTGCATGTTGCTTCTAAAAGGAAATGAGAAGCCATTACTCAGGAACTCTCTTAGCTCATTGCCACTACTTGGAAGAGATCGCGTGGAGCTGTCCATGCTCTTGGCCCCTCTTCTGTGTCACAGTGGGAGCATGCCTTCCTAAACAGAGCCCTTTTCTCCTATGCCCTCTTCTCTCCTAGAGCTTCATCCTTCTCCTCTCTGCTAGCATCTACCATCAGCACTTAAGCCAGATCTGGACTCTTTGCCATAAAGCCTTCGCTTAACTGCTGCTATGAACTGAATTGTGTTCCTTTCAAATTTGTATGTTGAATCTCTAATGCCTAACACAATGGTTAGAGATGAAGTCCTGACGATGGTTGTAAGTGCCCATACAAGAAGAGATACCCGAGAACTTGTTCTCTCTCTCCCCACCAGTGAGGACACAGAAAGAAGGTAGGCACTGACAAGGCAGAAAGGAGGGAGCTCTCACCAGAAACCGACCATACTGGCACCCTGACCTTGGACTTCCAGCTTCCAGAACTGTGAGAAGCAGTCTCTGTGGTTTGAGCCCCTCAGCCTATGGTACTTTGTTACCCAGTGAAGCAGACTACAGCAACCCCACTGTGTCCTTCACCCTAGCTCTCTCCTCCCCTTTACAGCCCAACCTGCTGAAAAGTGCATCCTCTACTTTCTCTTATTCCACACATTTTATTAACCCACAGATATCTCAGGGTGATAATAGTACTGAAGAAAGAAAGTTTAAGTAAGGTCATACAGGCCAACACTGTGCCGGGACTGAGTGGGTCTGTCCAATGGGGAAAACAAGGGAGCAAATAACTGCCTGATAACTGCTTAACCCTAACTGAGTTGCGTGCTCTGGTGGGGAAGTGCTGGGGTAGGTGTTGCTGTGTGAGCCCCTTTCATTCACCCAGCCTGGTGTGGGGCATGAGACTAAGGAGGGTATCCTGCGGTAATGATGTTTACACCATAATATGAAGGGTAAGTGGGAGCTAGATAGATTGCTAGATAGATTCCTAGTATAAAAATAGTATGTTGATATGGCAGAAACCAACATGATACTGTAAAGCAGTTATCTTGGAATTAAAAACAATTTTAAAAATAGTACAGAAGAGATCTGAGTTGGGAAGGAATGTGCTACATCTGAGGAGGTGAAAGACAGTCACGGGGCTGGAACATGGCAGGCAAGGGAAAGAGCGGCATAGAGTGGGCACTGCCCGAGAGACAAGGCCTCGGCAGCCATGCCAGGGAACTGATTGTTATCCTAAAAGCAGTTTAGAGCCAGTGAAGGGTTTGGAGTGGGAGAGTGATGGGTCACGTTTGCACTTAAAGAAGATCACTCTGTCTGCTGATGGAATGAGGTTGAAGCAGGAAGGAATGAAGATCAAGAAACTTCTCTCAAAGGGAGAAGTCTTTGAGACAATGTGCAGTATTTTTTCCACACATGTTGAGATCAAAGCGTTGGTCCATGAAACCAATTCAGTGGCCTCTTTCAAGAAGCTTCCTCTTTCTGAGAGTCTGCGAGTCCATCTTGCTTTAGCATCGATGAATCTCTGGTTTCCCGGGTCATCCGTATTCTGTCCCGACCGAGGCAGCCACCCTGGGAATCAGCACAGCAGATGGTGGTGCGCAGATTGGAATGGGGAAATGGAAAACGTTTTCACTTTGTTTTCAAGGCCGCCGTCAGCCATCAAGTGAATGTCAAGCCCCAGAGCCTTGGCTGGCTTGAAATTCCCCATCAATTAGGAGCCCAAAAGAAGATGCTAGAATATCTTATTTATTCACAGAGAATATTTTCTTTTCCTTCCTTCCTTTCTTCTTTATCTCTTTCTTTAATATTTTTCTCTTTCTCTCCTTCCCTTCCTTCCTTCCCCCCTCCCTCCTGTCTTTCTTTACTTGTCTGCTTTGGGTCTTAGCTGTGGCAATGCGAGTTCTTTGTCGCAGCTCACTGGTTTAGTTGCTCCACAGTATGTGACATCTTAGTTCCATGATCAGGGATCAAACCTGCATCTTCTGCTTAGAAGGCAGATTTTAAACCACTGGACCACCAGGGAGGTCCCAAGATGGTCATTCTTAATATCTGTGTAGTATTTTATTAATTGTATTGACTGTAATTTACTTAACCTTCTCTAACAGCCTTTAGGTTATTTTCCTTCCTTCTCTATTCTTCCAACCTGAAACACTCTTTCATTTATTAACAGAGATGCACATGACTTGGACATCTCAATTGCTTTAGCCATCTGCCAAATATCAGCAAAGCTTCCCCAGGCAGCCTCTGCAAGGGAGCACCTCTCCCTGTCCCTGTTTTGGTTTCCTTCAAAGCACAGACCTACAGGAACAGAGGGTCCCAGCCACATGACTGTTTGTTAATGGATGAAAAGGCATTTCAGACTGGAAAAATACAAATGAAAATGACTTCCCGTCTCCAGCAGGATGATGTCTGAGGTCCTTGACAGTGTACTCTCCTAGTGCCTGAAGACCCCTGAATCAATTCTCTTGCTCATTCTCTCCACTCCAGCCTCCTGTTTGGCAGCTTCAAAATGGAATGCTGGTAATTCCTCTGTGAAATATCTCTCTTTCCTCATTCCCTTGCTAGGCTCTGCCTCCCAGGGACTTTAATACCAAGGACAATGGATAAGCACCATTCATCCATTCAGTGTTTACTGAATGTCAACTTATTCTTCAAGACACATCTCAGGTATTACTCCCCAATACCCATCACTAATATCACCTCTCCAACAGCAATGAGGGGCAGTTTTCAAGGTCACTAGAGCACAACTATCCTTGATCACTCCTCTCTGTATTTATCACACAGAGGTAATTGTCTGTTCATAAGTCTGGCTCCACCACTAGAATGTAAATCCACACGATCAGTTTTCCTTCCTAATGTTTCCATTCTACTTAAAACAGCAAGCAAGTTTGCTTGACACAAGCGAACTTCTCCATGTGCATTTGTGGAACCATTGAGGGGATATATACTAAAGAAACCAGAATTTTTAAATTGTGCAGTAATGCTAGAAATCTCTTTGTTGTGGTCTGTGCAGCACAATCTAACACAAGATTGACTGACTTGTGATGGCTTGTCTTGACTATTATACTCCAAATCTCATAGAGAAATGAGTCTCTAAGTTGCATCTCCTAGTTAAAAAGACTGAGCATTCCTGCCTATGCCATCCTTTTCACAGGGCTTTCATACTCCCCCTCTCTTCTCTCCCATAATGACCCTGCCAACTAGGATTCCTCCTGAGAGTGAGTGTGAAGCCCCTCACAGTTCTACAAGGTGACGTGACTTGCTGAGGGTGGTGTAGGTTGGTTACACAGGAATCAGAATATGAGATTGCCACCTGATTGCTGGGAAAGATTCTCATCATCTAGGCATCATTTTTATTGACTTTGAAGGCTAAGCAGGATACTCAGGAAAAAAAAGATCTAGGTTCTACACCGCATGGGTAAAATCCAAGATGAAAAGAGCCAGAGGCAAGGAGAGAGTCAATGTCACTCTAACATTCCATTCGCTTCTCTTGATTCCCTATAACCCTTCTTCTGCCCACCAGAAAGGAACTGTTGTGTAACTGCTGTCATGTCCGACTCTTTGTGACCCCAAGGACTGTCGCATGACAAGCTTCCCTGTCCTTCACTGGAGTTGGTGATGCTATCCAACTGTCTCATCCTGTCATCCTAGAAAGAAATAGAAAAATGCTTCAATCATGCAGTGATGTTTCAATTCAAACGCCCTTAAATTCATCAACGTTCATGAATACTTCAGTCCAAAACCCTAGTTAGGTGCTGCAGGAAACCAAAATATGAAGGAAGCACCCTCTGCCATAGTGGATGATTTTATGAACAAAAAGAATTCCTATGTAAGCAATATTCATACATTCATATATAAGCTTATTCAACCAATATTTACTAAATGCCCACTGTGTTCCAGGAAATGTGCTAGGCGTTAGGGATACAGTGTTTGAAAGACAAAGTTTATGTTCTTGTGGTGTGCTGTGTCACCCAGTCGTGTCCAACTCTCTGTGACCCCATGAACTGTAGCCTGCCAGGCTCCTCTGTCCATGAAATTCTCCAGGCAAGAATAGTGGAGTGGGTTGCCACTTCCTTCTCCAAGTTCTTGTGCTACTTCCATTTTATTGAAGAAGAATCAGGATAAACATTTACCTGCCTTAGGGAATTTGCCCAAATAACAACCAGTGATGGAAGTGTGTGCATCCTAGAGCAAGATTCAAGCTTCAGCAGTCTGACTCTAGATCCCTGCTCTTAGCCACCATCCTATTCTACCTAAAACTCCAAATTTCTGAAATAAAATAGACCTGGTGTGCGGTCAGGCCATTCAAGAGGGCTGTTTCCCAAACTTATGCTTACCAGAGGGGAAGGGTTTGGAGGAGAGACAGTTAGGGAGTTGAGCATCAGACCTGTACACACTGCTATATTTGAAACTTCCCTGGTGGTCTAGGGGTTAAATGTCTGCCTTGCAATGCAAGGGTCACCAGTTCAGTCCTTGATCTGTGAAGATCCAACATGCCAAGGAGTAACTGAGCCCTTGTGTCACGACTACTGAGCCCAGACTCTCGAGTCCATGCGCCACAGCTACTGAGGCCACATGCCCTAGGGCCCGTGCTCCAAACAGGACGGAATAGAGTGCCTTGTAGTGCAGACTTTGGCGCGCAGCTAGTTGCTATGGGCCCTTCACCCCTCCAGGACTGAGGACTGAACTGAACTGACTAACCCCTCCCAGCCCCCACCCCCACCCTGTTACCAGGGGACCGTTAGTCATCCTTCTCAGCCATTGGTCAGCAGTAGTGAGTGTCTCCCTCAAGCAATCAACTATCAATGAGGGACTATTTGTGGTCCTGCTCAGTCATTCATTGGTTGGTGCCACAGTGGGCCCCGCCCACAAGCAAGCATCAGTGAGACCCTTAGGGAGGTCATTCACCCAACAATCAGTGGAGCATTTGCCCTCAGGTGCAGAGTGAGGTAAGAGGCTGATCTTAGCTTTCTCCCTGGGGCCTCCAGCTCACCCTGCCTTGGGCCAGGGAACAGGCTGGGGGGGGGAGTATATGTCCTGCATGGCTCCAGAGCCCTCACCAAGACCACTTAGTAGTTGTGGCACAAAGACCTTTCTCTGTTTCAGACTCAGGCATTTTGGTATTGTCTGGCCTCACTGTGTGTTGGTCACATGGACTTCCCTTTAGATACTAGCAGGACTTCCCTGGCGGTCCAGTGGCTAAGACTCTACACTCCTAATGCAGGGGCCCCAGAGTTTGACCCCTGTCAGGGAACTATGATCTCACATGCTGCAACTAAAGATCCCACCTGCCCCACCAAGACCCAGCACAGCCAAACAGATAAATACTAATATTTTAAAATGTTTAAAAAAGGATAACAAACAAGGACCTATTGTATAGCAAAGGGGACTCTGCTCAATATTATGTAACAATGTAAGTGGGAAAAGAATTTGAAAGAGTAGATACATATGTATATAACCTGAGTCACTTTGCTGCAGACCTGAAATTTTGTTTAAAAAAGATGGCTGTTCCCGTTTTCTGTATATCCTCTGCTCAACAAGGCCCTGCTTCACTCAGTGACTATCCAATCCTCTTAATTACAGGACTTCATCAGTAACTGCCTGCCGATGCTTGCCCCCGGCCCAGCTGCTGGTTTCCCTGGTAACTGATGAGACAACGTGACATAACTTGCCCCTATAAATGGTAGCCTCCTTCTCTCCTGAGTAGCCAAGACTGCTGCCATGTCCTGCCTGCCATCTGCCACACATGGTGGAGCTGTCGTTCCAGGACCTTTTGCTTCAGACGTCTAAGATCCCTTGTCCACTAAACCACTGATGTCTCTGTCGCTGTACCTGGGGTCCTACTCAGGTCTCAAGGCTGAGCAACTACAAGGCTTGCAGGCCTGCAGGGTGCAGCCCAATAATTGATGAGTGGTCAAGAAGCCAAGGAAACTCCTGTGAGTATTGAATTGTTGGGAAATAAGGTCAGGGAACAGGAAGATATGGGGGTGATCCTGGGGTGATGGTCATCTCAATGAGGGCTGTCTCTCTTCCATTATGTTGATATTTTGTTAACCTCAGGTCTCTTTCCATCTTAAAAGGAGCAGTCCTACATTCATGGCTCACCTAAATGCATGGGGCTGGCTGCTGAACACAGGAAAAACGCAAGGACCTGGATTAGATACAGAATATCAGCATACCCCTAAACCATCAACCCTAAACAACTACAGAAGTGGGCTTTAGAGATGTTAACTCAGGGACAGATTTGTGAATTGGATATGGCCAGTTACCTGGAAGGGTTTGATTGGAACCTGTGGCAACAGCAAAATAATATTGCCATTTGTGGCCTTGTGGGGAATAGGATTAGAAAGGGATTTATAGATCTCACCTGTCTGCTACCTGTCCCACCTAAGACCAATAAGATAATTAATACAGCCCTGACTGGAGAAAGGCACAACCATATTAACCCTGTGGGCCTCTCCAGGATTCAGCATGGGTTCTGGGCACTGAGGATGAAGAGATGGTATGTTACTGCCCTCTAGGACAGAAACCTCAGGCAGGGGTAGCACTATCTCAAGATGCTGTTACTGATTCTATGTTGGTTAATGGTCATAATCTTCCCTGTACAGTGCCTCTTACCAAATTTAGTCTGAGCAAAGGCAATCTGTTTGCAGACTGGGCACAGTGGAGGCATCGCTGTGAAATGAGTCTGCTTGCTGGGTCTATAGCAAGACGCCATTGTCATTGTCCTCTGGACTTTCATGAAAACTGGAACCTGTAACTGGCTGGCTTGAATGTTTGACCCTCTTGGACTCTTTATACTCTTTAGCTGCTATTGTCTGTATTGCCTTTGTGGTGTCTGGTTGCAGTGCCCCAGTGTACATACCTGAGCCCAGGGATAGCACAGAAGAGGGATGGACCAAGATTGTAAGGGTTGTGCAAAATGTGCAGGGGTGAACTTTATGGTCAGGCCATTCAGGATAGCTGTTTTTCTTTTGTGTTCCTTTGTGTCCATCCCCTGCTCAACAAGGCCCTGTTTCATTCATATGACTATCCAATCCTCCTAATTATAAGGTTTCATCAGTAACTGCCTACGTGCTTGCCTCCTGCCCCAGGCCCTGGTTTCCCTGGTAACTGAGGGGCCCACCTGACATCAATTACCCTTATCAGTTCAGCCACTCAGCTGTGTCCAACTCTTTGTGACCCGATGGACTGCAGCAGGCCAGGCCTCCCTGTCCATCACCAACTCCCAGAGCTTACTCAAACTTACGTCCATTAAGTCAGTAAAGCCATCCAACCGTCTCATCCTCCGTTATCCCCTTCTCCTTCCACCTTCAATCTTTCCCAGCATCAGGATCTTTTCCAATGGGCCAAAATATTGGAGTTTCAGCCTCAGCATCAGTCCTTCCAATGAATATTCAAGACTGATTTCTTTTAGGATGGACTCCTTGGATCTCCTTGCAGTCCAAGGGACTCTCAAGAGTCTTCTCCAGCACCACAGTTCAAAAGCATCAGTTCTTCAGTGCTCAACTTTCTTTACAGT
This sequence comes from Capricornis sumatraensis, assembly GCF_032405125.1. NCBI lineage: Eukaryota > Metazoa > Chordata > Mammalia > Artiodactyla > Bovidae > Capricornis > Capricornis sumatraensis. The sequence goes on from NC_091069.1 coordinate 201,203,375, forward strand.
ACAACTCTTACATCCATACATGACTACTGGTAAAACTATACCTTTGACTAGATGGACCTTTGTTGACAAAGTAATGTCTGCTTTTTAATATGCTGTCTAGGTTGGTCATAACTTTTCTTCCAAGGGGCAAGCATCTTTTCATTTCATGGCTGCAGTCACTATCTGCAGTGATTTGGGAGCCCAAATAAATAAAGTCTGTCACTATTTATATTGTTTCCCCATCTATTTGCCTTGAAGTGATGGGACCAGATGCCATGATCTTCGTTTTCTGAATGCTGAGCTTTAAGCCAACTTTTTTACTCTCCTCTTTCAGTTTCGTCAAGAGGCTCTTTGGTTCTTCACTTTCTGCCATAAGGGTGGTGTTATCTGCATGTCTGAGGTTATTGATATTTCTCCCAGCAATCTTGATTCCAGCTTATGTTTCATCCAGCCCAGCATTTTGCATGATGTATTCTGCATATCTTTCTGGTGTAGTAGAAGGATGTGCATTGATCTTCTCCTGTGAGAACTCCAAAAGTACAACTCACTGCTGAACAACCATTGACAGGAGGATGTTGGATCCCATGCAAAAAAGATATCCCATGTCCAAGGGCAAAGGAGAAGCCCCAAAAATATGGTAGAAGGGGTGGTATCCCCTGTAGTATCAAACCCCATACCTACCAGAGATGCTCAGGAGGCCCAAACAAAACCTTTGTGCGCACCAGGAGACCCCATAGAGACTGAGTCAGGCCTGCCTTTGAGTGTCTCCTGCGGAGGTAGAGGTCAATAGTGGTCAGTCACAGGGGCAGGGGCTCTGGTTTGCAGCAGACCTGGGTATGGTATAAGCCCTCTTAGAGGAGGTCACCATTAACTCCACCATAGAGCCACCAGAACTTATACAGTACTGGGGAAACAGACTCTTAGAGGGCACAAACAAAACCTTGTGCACACCAGGACCCAGGAGAAAGTAGCACTGGCCTGACAAGAGACTGACCCAGACTTGCCCGTGAGCATCCAGGAGTCTCCGGTGGAGGTGTGGGTTGGCAGTGGCCTGCTGCAGGGTCAGGGGCACTGAGTGTGGCCGTGCATGCGTGAGACCTTTTGAAGGAGGTCTCCATTATCTTCATTACCTCCACCATAGTTTGGCCTCAGGTCGAAAAACAGGGAGGGAACATAGCTCCACCCATCAACAGAAATTGCCCCTATGAATGGAGCCTAATCCCCTGAGTAGCAGAGACTGCTGCCATGCCTTATCTTCTGTCTGTCATGCATAGTGGGATGTCATTCTAGGACCTTTGTCTTTAGACATGTAAGATCCCCTGTCCAAAAACCCACTGATGTTCCTGTTGCTATATCTGGGCTCTTTCTTCAGTCTCAAGGTTGGGCAACTACCAGTCTTGCAGACCTCTATGGAGCATGGCCCAACACCTGGTGTCCAGGAGCCAGAGACATTTTTGCAGAATTGGAAGCAAAACAAGACTGACTTTGTCATATTCAGATTAGATAAAATGGAACCTCCATATTCACACTGCTTGTGATAGTCTGTTCCCAAATCTCCAGCTGGCAATGTAATAAACATCAACTAATAAAGCCTGGGCTTTGGAATGATGTGTGACTGTTCTAAGACCTAGTCTGCTTATGATTATAAAGTGATGTATGTTTGTTATTTTACGATATCTTACCACTCTTCCTAGCATGTTTATAAGTCTGCTCTTATCTTAGCAGGTACAGGGGACAAACAGAAGAACAAATTGGGAATGTGAAGAGGAAGAGCTAGACGATACTGCTGACACGGTAAAGCCATCACCCTGGTCTCAGGTGGCTCACGCGGGCTCCAGACCCTTGACCCTTCCAGAGCATCACTCCTCAGGTGAGGCTCCCACTGAAGGCGACCAGCCTTGGTTGATGAGAAGGGCATCTTCTAGGAAGCGTGTGCTGGTGGCTCCTGTCAACTTCAGGGACATAGCTCTGGAATACGAGGAGAGAAATCTAGTGATGGAGCCGTAATGAAGTAGTGAAGACAATGAAGTATTTGAGCAAAAGATTCTGTTCCCTTTCGATACAAAGATAAGCTTCCCATTTAGACCCTAGTGACAAGGGAGTAACAGGATAAACAAAGGGAGGTACTGAACAAACGATATTTAAAGAGGCTCTGTTGACTCAAGGAAAGCCTTGTTTCGAAGTTCAGTAATAACAACTCAGCCCTTTAAAACTCAAGAGGAAAACAATGCATCCACAGATCTCATGGTTTTGGTGTGGCTTAGATTTCAGTTCAGGCAGGGTTTGTGACTTCACTGGGTGGTGCTGAAGAAACACAGGGCACGTTGACTCATTTCTGCTTGTCATTTAACTGGCTGCATGATTTCTAGCATGTTCTGTCTGACACAGGTATTTTCAGGATAGACAAATCATTCAAAATGATGCCTTTTTTTTTTTTAAGAGTTGGTAATACTAAAAAAGGGAAATAGAATAAGATCTAAGTGTTATACAAGTTTAAACTTCCAACCCTGTTTAATTCATGATTCTTTCAATCATAACAGATCATTATGAACCCAATGCCTACTTTGTCTTTGGCCTCAAGTTGAATATGCATGGCAGAAATCCAGAGGGGGAGCATGAAGACTCGGGTACTATATAATTTCTGGTTAATATGTATGAAAGACAGACATTGTTATTTTAAAGCCTAAAAAATGGAAAGTTTTTTGACTTGCCAAAGCATTAAAATAATATATAATTGATTGAATTGAAGATTTGTTTAGCAATAATGTGGTAAAGGTTCTGATAACCATTGCTATGTTTTAAAAGTGGTGGACAATGACACATTATATTCCATTATGTCATGTAAACTTGCTATGAAGTGGAGGAGAAACAGAGGTAAGGCATCTGTCTAGGAAGTAGGTCAAACATTTGTCCACTATATGGTCTGAGGAAGAACCTGTGCTAGAGACAAGAATAGGAAAGAATACTCAAAAGGAAGCCAGGAACAGCTGGTCTCCAGAGCCAGGCAGGCAGGCTTGCAGGGAAATCCTAGCTCTGTTCTCTGTGATGTTGTGAGGCTATTTTGATTGTTGTTGCTGTGTAATAAATTACCCTAGAACTTGTTGTAAAGAGACAACATTTTTGTTTTGCTCCTCACCTTGAGGGGCACAACTTCAGGAAGGGTTGCACTGAGTAGATCTTGTTTGGGGTCTCCTAAGGTTGCACTGAGATGTTGGCCTGACCTGCCATCATCTGAAAGAATGAGTTTGGACCAGATATGAGAGCCAGATGAAAGCTGTTGCCTGGGAGCTTGGCCATGTTCAGGGGATGCTCCAGCATAGTGGCCCTTGGGATGGGAAACTTTTCAGCTGGCGATCGTCCTTTTGCTACAGCAAGTGTTCCAGTGGAGGCTGGTGGTAGATGCATGGCATTTATAATGAAACTTTGAAAGGTGGTCATTTCAGTCATTGCTCTATTGGTAAAAGCAATCACAACCCCAGGGGTAGGGGAATTAGACTCTGCCCTTTGACTGAAGGGGCTTCCCTGGAGGCTCAGCTGGTAAAGAACCTGCATACCATGCAGAAGACACAAGAGACATGGGTTCAATCCCTGGGTTGGGAAGATCCCTCAGAGAAGGAAATGGCAACCATTTCTTTACAACCAATTGCTCCGGTATTCTTGACTGGAAAATTCCACGGGCAGAGTTGCTTGGTGGGCTACAGTTCACAGGGTCGCAAAGAGTCAGACAGGATTGAGCACACGTGCAAACACACACTGTGACTGAAGTGGCAAGGCCACATTGTGGAGGATGGGAGGTGTGGTTGCAGCCGTCTTTCTAAATAAAATCTGCCACCATGGCCTTGAGAAAAATAACTTGTAAAGTTTAGTTCCCCTATATGTAAAATGGCAATAACAATGTTCTAGAAAAGATTATGATAACTGAAAGAAAATGTGCTTATAGAGGCTTAGCCTGGTGCTGGAAGCCCAGTGAATGTTTAATCAATGTTTGCTATTAACGGTCCTGGCACTTGAGGTGCTGACTCTAGCTCCCACTTTTACCAGAGCAGGATATGAAGCCATGTCACATCTCTTTGTGATACTCAAACTATCAGTGCCTCTGACTCCCCTCCTACCTATCCATAAGGAGATTCTTCTCTCTCCCCTAGGATCTGACCTCCTGTGACATTATCAAAACATTCATAAAGTGTCATTCACTTTCTTGATACTGCCCCTTGGGTTTCATCTTTGCCAGAGACATTCACTGACTGCGGTAGGCATCGCCACAAAGGCTGCTCAGGCTCTCCTGTTCTGAACCCTGTCTTCTCTTGTCAAGCTCCAAACTATCCCTCCAGGCCTTTCACCCCTTGAAGAGAATTCCTTCTTTCACTAAGAGGAGAGATCCCTGCAAGTGGGAATTCTCTCATTGCTGTCTCCTCCATTTCCACACTTAGTGCCACCTGCACCCATCATCATTTTCTCACCTTACATCTCAAAAGGAAGACATATATCCTCTGGTTTCTAAGCCTGGGTCCCTCAGTCCTGAACTCTGCTTCATCCTTTCTCTCTCCTCTGGAACATCGCTACACTGATGACGCCTTCTCTTGTATCTTCAGCTGCTTCCTCTAGAGCGGCACCTTCCCTTGAGTCTATCAAATGCTAAAGTCTTCCTAGTTTACTATGAATAAATCAAAACTGATCAACTATACCCTTTCTGCAGTCTTGTTCCCCTGGTAAGCTGCTGTACTCACCTATTCTTCACACCAACCTCACTACCTACAAGTCTTTGTCACTATTCATTCTTTATTCCCCATAGTATCTCCTGCTCTGTCTTTCTAGAAACTGTCCCTGCAGAGGAATCTTGGGGCGTCTTGATTTAAATTGCTGTTTTGAGGCGGCTTGTTAGACAGTAGAAGTTAAATACCATAGTGATCAAGCCAAGATCTTAACCCATGTGATGACTGCAAAGTCTTCTTCCATTCTATGTCAGCATGTCCTAGAGAGAAAGGCTGATGTATTCTTGCGGGGACTTTGACTTCCAAGTGAAGGAGTTAGAATATCTCAAATTTGGTTGTTTGTCTCTTTTTAATCTGAAAGGTTCACACTAAGGAATATTGTGTGTAAAGGGAATGGGGGGCAGAGTTTTAAAAGAATCGCTTGGGAAGGTTTTGCAAAACCTACATGCTTCTCTTCTACTCTCTCACAGCTCTTTTGTAATTTGCTCCCTCACATAAAGGTAGTTGGGGATGTTTGGAGTCTGTTTCTACACCCTTGTTGATCAAACCAACATTTTTCACCTGCAAAGAAACTAGGGCCTAGAGGGGCCAATTACTCACTTAAAGTGTCAAACCTGCTAAAATGCCAGGATTTTGTACTCAGTTTTAACATATCTATGCATCCATATTTTTACTTGTTTCTCTAAATGTCTGGTTATCTGTCCACAGCAAGGCAAGCAATACAGAGGTTGATAAAAAAAAAAAAATTCAGTCTCTTTTTTCTACTTTACTATTGAGGTTATTAATTATAACAGTTTGATAACCTTTCATACTTCTTTATGCTAACATTTATTTTATCTTATTAGTGATATATTTCCAGGTAAGTAAAAATGGTCTACTTTTTCCTCATTTTTTTTCCAAATTTCCCCTTATTTTTTTTTTATTTAGCTTGCATATTTTATTTTATTTTTTGTCCTTTCCAAATACTTTATTTTATTTTATTTATTTATTTATTTATTTTAATTTTAAAATCTTTAATTCTTACATGTGTTCCCAAACATGAACCCCCCTCCCACCTTCCTCCCCATAACATCTCTGTGGGTCATCCCCGTGCACCAGTTCCAAGCATGCTGTATCCTGCGTCAGACATAGACTGGCGATTCAATTCTTACATGATAGTATACATGATAGAATGCCATTCTCCCAAATCATCCCACCCTCTCCCTCTCCCTCTGAGTCCAAAGTCTGTTATACACAGCTGTGTTTTTTTTCCTGTCTTGCATACAGGGCTGTCATTGCCATCTTTCTAAATTCCATATATATGTGTTAGTATACTGTATTGGTGTTTTTCTTTCTGGCTTACTTCACTCTGTATAATCGGCTCCAGTTTCATCCATCTCATCAGAACTGATTCAAATGAATTCTTTTTAACGGCTGAGTAATACTCCATTGTGTATATGTACCACAGCTTTCTTATCCATTCATCTGCTGATGGACATCTAGGTTGTTTCCATGTCCTGGCTATTATAGATCAATGGAACAAAATAGAAAGCCCAGAGATAAATCCACACACATATGGACACCTTATCTTTGACAAAGGAGGCAAGAATATACAATGGAGTAAAGACAATCTCTTTAACAAGTGGTGCTGGGAAAACTGGTCAACCACTTGTAAAAGAATGAAACTAGATCACTTTCTAACACCGCACATGAAAATAAACTCAAAATGGATTAAAGATCTAAATGTAAGACCAGAAACTATAAAATTCCTAGAGGAGAACATAGGCAAAACACTCTCAGACATAAATCACAGCAGGATCCTCTATGATCCACCTCCCAGAATTCTGGAAATAAAAGCAAAAATAAACAAATGGGATCTAATTAAAATTAAAAGCTTCTGCACAACAAAGGAAAATATAAGCAAGGTGAAAAGACAGCCTTCTGAATGGGAGAAAATAATAGCAAATGAAGCAACTGACAAACAACTAATCTCAAAAATACACAAGCAACTTATGCAGCTCAATTCCAGAAAAATAAACGACCCAATCAAAAAATGGGCCAAAGAACTAAATAGACATTTCTCCAAAGAAGACATACGGATGGCTAACAAACACATGAAAAGATGCTCAACATCACTCATTATCAGAGAAATGCAAATCAAAACCACAATGAGGTACCACTTCACACCAGTCAGAATGGCTGCAATCCAAAAATCTGCAAGCAATAAATGCTGGAGAGGGTGTGGGGAAAAGGGAACCCTCCTACACTGTTGGTGGGAATGCAAACTAGTACAGCCACTATGGAGAACAGTGTGGAGATTCCTTAAAAAATTGCAAATAGAACTACCTTATGACCCAGCAATCCCACTGCTGGGCATACACACCGAGGATACTTTTTCCTCAATTTTAAACTGATAGTTGACATAAAATATACCTCTTTAAAGTATAGAGTTCAGTCATTTTTAATATATTAAACAAGGTTATGAAACCATTATCACACTTCATACACTTTCATTACCCCCAAAAGGAGGCTTACCCATTAGCAGTCACTTCAGTTGTGGTAACTATTAATCTTTGTCTTCACAGCTTGCCCACTCGAGACGTTGCATATAAATGGAATTATAAAATATGTAGCCTTCTGTGTCTGAATTTCTTCCCTCAGCATAGTGTTTTCAAGGTTCATCTTCGACATAGCATGTATCAGTACATTCTTTATGGTCAAATAATTCATTGTAAGGATATTCAAGATAAGGACATTTGCTTATCTCTTCATCAGTTGAATATCTAGCGAGTACAGGTTTTGTGTAGTCTTAAGTGTTATTTCTCTTAGATATGTACCTAGGAGTAGAATTGCTGGGTCATCCAGTAATTTCATGTTTAACTTTCTGAAGAATTGCCAAACTGTGTTCCAAAGCAGCTATACCATTTTACACTGCCATCATGAATGGGAGTTCCAGTTTCTCCAAATCCATGACCATATTTGTTGTTGTCATCTTGATTATGGTTGTTCCTGTGTGTAATGTGATATTTCATTATGGTTTTGATTTATGAGTAGTCATGTCTAGCATCTTATGTGTTTATTGGTCACTTGCATATTTTCTTTGGATAAATGTCTATTCAAATTCTTTTTTAATCTGATTTTTTTTTTTAAACTGTAGTATAGTAGTTCTTTATATATTCTGGAAACAAGTCCCTGACTGAATATATAATTGGCAAGCGTTTTCTCCCCTTGTTTTTACATTCTTGTCCTTGATACACAGGAGGGTCAAAATTTTAATAAACTAATTCATCATGTGTCTTCTCATATCTGAAAAACTGTTGCCCAAACCAAGGTTACGAAACTCTATGTTCCAGACATTTCGTAGCATTAGTTCTTACACTTAGGTCATTCCGTTTTGAGATTATTTTTTCTATATGGTATGAAGTAAGGGTACAGATTTACTCTTTTGCATATGGATTTTCATTCATCCCAGTTTTTGTCAAAAGATGGTCCTTTCTCCATTAAATTGTCTTAACGCCTTTGCTGAAACTCAATTGATCAGTTATATGGGTTCATTTCTGAACTCTCAATTCTATCACAGGTATCTGTGTTTATCCTTATTCCATTACCAGACTGTCTTGATTATTGTAGCTCTTCTGTATTTCTGAAATTGGGAAGTGTGAGACCATCAACTTTCGTTTTTTTGCAATATTGTTTTGGCTAATCAGAGTCCCCAAACTTCAACATAGATTTTAAAACTGGAGTGTCAATTTCCTTAAAGTATCTGGAGTTTTGATGAAGATTACAGTGAATCTGTAGGTCAATTTGAAAACGTCTGACATCTCGATTTTGAGACTTTCAATCTATGAACAAGAGATATTCTTCTATTTAAGTCATTCTTTTAATGGTTTCTGGTGTACAAGTCTAATACTTTTCATTAAACTTATTCCTAAGAATTCTTGGTACTGTCATACTTAGAATTACTTTATAATTTTACTTCTTTTCATGGCTCCTTGCTAGTATATAGACACACAATTGACTGTTACCATATTCTGCAGTCTTGCTGAATTGGTTTCCTAGCAATTTTTTGGTTAGGATTTCAATATAAGATCATGTCAACTACAAATAGTTTTATTTTTTTGCAGTCTTTACTTTTAATTTTTTCTTAATAATTATAGTTAAAACCTTCAGTATAACATTGAAAAGATGTAACAAGAGTGAACATCCCTGATTTGTTCCTGATCTTTAGAGGATAGCTTTCAGTTTACTGTAGGTTTTTCATAGATCCTCTCTGTCAGGTTGAAGAGGTTCCTATCTGTTACTCTTTTGAGTCTTTCTATGATGAAAGACTAGGTTTTTTCTAATACTTCATGTATATATTGAGATGATCATCATTTCAGTTCAGTTCAGTCGCATCTGACTCTTTGCGACCCCATGAATCGCAGCATGCCAGGCCTCCCTGTCCATCACCATCTCCCAGAGTTCACTCAGTCCATCAAGTCCGTGACGCCATCCAGCCATCTCATCCTCGGTTGTCCCCTTCTCCTCCTGCCCCCAATCCCTCCCAGCATCAGAGTCTTTTCCAGTGAGTCAACTCTTCAAATGAGGTGGCCAAAGTACTGGGGCTTCAGCTTTAGCATCATTACTTCCAAAGAACACCGAGAACTGACTTCCTTCAGAATGGACTGGTTGGATCTCCTTGCAGTCCAAGGGACTCGCAAGAGTCTTCCCCAGCACCACAGTTCAAAAGCATCAATTCTTCAGCACTCAGCCTTCTTCACAGTCTAACTCTCACATCCATACATGACCACAGGAAAAACCATAGCCTTGAATAGACGGACCTTAGTTGGCAAAGTAATGTCTCTGCTTTTGAATATGCTGTCTAGGTTGCTCATAACTTTTCTTCCAAGGAGTAAGCGTCTTTTGATTTCATGGCTGCAGTCACCATCTATGGTGATTTTGGAGCCCCCAAAAATAAAGTCTGACACTGTTTCCACTGTTTCCCCATCTATTTCCCATGAAGTGATGGGACCAGATGCCATCCATGATTTTAGTTTTCTGAATGTTGAGCTTTAAGCCAACTTTTTCACTCTCCTCTTTCGCTTTTATCAAGAGGTTTTTTTTAGCTCCTCTTCACTTTCTGCCATAAGGGTGGTGCCATCTGCATATCTGAGGTTCTTGATATTTCTCCCGGCAATCTTGATTCCAGCTTGTGCTTCTTCCACTCCAGCGTTTCTCATGATGTACTCTGCATGTAAGTTAAATAAGCAGGGTGACAATATACAGCCTTGACGTACTGCTTTTCCTATTTGGAACCAGTCTGTTGTTCCATGTCCAGTTCTAACTGTTGCTTCCTGATTGCATACAGATTTCTCAAGAGGCAGGTTAGGTGGTCTGGTATTCCTCTTGGGGATGCTCCTCCCGGGGGCCAGCCCTGCCCTTGGGCCTGGGTGTCTCCTCCCAGCTGCCGCCCTTGGCCTTGGGCTCGGGGTGGCTCCTCAGGGTCACCGCCCTTGGCCTTGGATGCAAGGTGGCTTCTCCCAGCCGCCCCTGACCTCGGACGCGTGGTGTCTCCTCCCGGCCGCCGCCCCTGACCTCGAACACAGGGTAGCTCCTCTTGGCCATTCCTGTGCCGTCGCAGCCAGGCACTCTAGGCCGCTGTCCCTGACCTCGGACGTGGGGTAGCTCCTCTCGGCCGTGCTTCCGCCTGCGCTTAGTGCGCCGGCCCTCGCAGCCGCCTGCGCTTAGTGGTGATTATACTTGTCCTTTATTCTATTAGTATATGTACCAAACTAATTTATCACATGCTGAGCCCACTTTGTGTTTCTCAGATCATTTGTCAATGGTTTATACTTATTTTTATGTTACTGGATTCCATTTGCCCATAATGTATGGATTTCTATGTCTATAGTAATAAGGGATATTGTTGGTTTTTTTTTTATGCAAGGTTTTATTGGTCCCCTGCTACAGCGGCGGGGAGTGAGAACAAACAAAAGTTTCCCTTGCTTTCTCCTCCCCGAAGTGGGAGTGAGCTTGTTCCTTAATCGAGCGTGTCCAGGGGTCTGACCAGAGGGGTGGCTTAGTTGTTTTGCTTATCCCTTAGGTAGTATTGTGTGCAGGGGGCATGCACAGTACCCTACTTTTGCTACTACCCCCTGCTTTTGCTCCACACTCCTCAAAATGGCAGTTGGGTTTTTTGGTCTCTTTGAATCTTTTGTCCAGAATTTGCCCCAACTGCACATGCACAATTATTTTTAGTCCCATATGGTCTCTCTGTATTTTGTTGCTTGAGGTGTATCCAGGTGCAAGCACTGCAGCAGAGAGTCCCAGGTCCGAGCCTGTCTCATCCCCACTGGGAGACTCTAAATCCTTACTCTTAATAGGTAAGGGAGTAAAGATCTCTTCTTCTGAAACTTCTTCCTGCTGGACAGGGTCCGCAGACCTAGCCCATCCTAGAGGAGTGGAAGTCCCTTGCTGACTGTTTTAAGGACTGTAGGGAGGGACCTGGAGAAGGCAATGGCAACCCACACCAGTAGTCTTGCCTGGAAAATCCCATGGATGGAGGAGCCTGGTAGGCTGCAGTCCATGGGGTCACTAAGAGTCGGGCACAACTGAGTAACTTCACTTACACTTTTCACTTTCATGCATTGGAGAAGGAAATGACAACCCACTCCAGTATTCTTGCCTGGAGAATTCCAGGGACAGAGGACCCTAGTGGGCTGCTGCCTCTGGGGTCGCAGAGTCAGACATGACTGAAGCGACTTAGCAGCAGCAGCAGGGAGGGACCTAGGCCAGTTTCCACTGGAATGGGCTGAATTCCTTGAGCCGTCACAGACTACTTCAAACTGTTAGAGTCTAAAAGACGCAAACTCAACCAAAAGGTTAAACAAACAAGGGCTAAAAAGGAGATGACAACAATAGCCATCAGTTCAGTTCAGTCGCTCAGTCGTGTCCAACTCTTTGTGACCCCATTAATTGCAGCATGCCAGGCCTCCCTGTCCATCACCAACTCCCAGAGTTCACACAAACTCATGTCCATCGAGTCAGTGATGCCATCCAGCCATCTCATCCTCTGTCATGCCCTTCTCCTCCTGCCCCTAATCCTTCCCAGCATCAGAGTCCTTTCCAATGAGTCAACCCTTCGCATGAGGTGGACAAAGTACTGGAGTTTCAGCTTTAGCATCAGTCCTTCCAGTGAACACCCAGGACCGATCTCCTTTAGAATGGACTGGTTGGATCTCCTTGCAGTCCAAGGGACTCTCAAGAGTCTTCTCCAACACCACAGTTCAAAAGCATCAATTCTTTGGTGCTCAGCTTTCTTCACAGCCCAACTCTCACATCCATACACGACCACTGGAAAAACCATAGCCTTGACTAGACAGACCTTTGTTGGCAAAGTAATGTCTCTGCTTTTGAATATACTATCTAGATTGGTCATAACTTTCCTTCCAAGAAGTAAGCATCTTTTAATTCGATGGCTGCAATCACCATCTGCAGTGATTTTGGAGCCCAAAAAAGTAAATTCTGCCACTGTTTCCACTGTTTCCCCATCTATTTCCCATGAAGTGATGGGACCAGATGCCATGATTTTAGTTTTCTGAATGTTGAGCTTTAAGCCAACTTTTTCACTCTCCTCTTTCACTTTCATCAAGAGGCTTTTTAGTTTCTCTTCACTTTCTGACATACGGATGGTGTCATCTGCATATCTGAGGTTCTTGATATTTCTCCCTGCAATTTTGATTCCAGCTTGTGCTTCTTTCAGTCCAGCGTTTCTCTTGATGTACTCTGCATATAAGTTAAATAAGCAGGGTGACAATAATATGGCCTTGACATACTCCTTTTCCTTTTTGGAACCAGTCTGTTGTTCCATGTCCAGTTCTAACTGTTGCTTCCTGACCTGCATATAGGTTTCTCAAGAGGCAGGTCAGGTGGTCTGTATTCCCATCTCTTTCAGAATTTTCCACAGTTTCTTGTGATCCACACAGTCAAAGTCTTTGGCATAGTCAATAAAGCAGAAATCGATGTTTTTCTGGAACTCTCTTGCTTTTTCCATGATCCAGCAGGTGTTGGCAATTTGATCTCTGGTTCCCCTGCCATTTCTAAAACCAGCTTGAACATCTGGAAGTTCATGGTTCACGTATTGCTGAAGCCTGGCTTGGAGAATTTTGAGCATGACTTTACTAGTGTGTGAGATGAGTGCAGTTGTGCAGTAGTTTGAGCATTCTTTGGCATTGCCTTTCTTTGGGATTGGAATGAAAACTGACCTTTTCCAGTCCTGTGGCCACTGCTGAGTTTTCCAAATTTGCTGACATATTGAGTGCAGCACTTTCACAGCATCATCTTTCAGGATTTGAAATAACTCAACTGGAATTCCATCACCTCCACTAGCTTTGTTCGTAGTGATGCTTTCTAAGGCCCACTTGACTTCACATTCCAGGATGTCTGTCTCTAGGTGAGTGATCACACCATCGTGATTATCTGGGTCATGAAGATCTTTTTTGTACAGTTCTTCTGTGTATTCTTGCCACCTCTTAATATCTTCCGCTTCTGTTAGGTCCATACAATTTCTGTCCTTTCTCGAGCCCATCTTTGCATAAAATGTTCCCTTGGTATCCTGAAAGGGCCTAAAAAGGGAAGGGACCATGTTAACTTTGGGAGGGCCTTCTTAACTGTTGATCAGAAAAGGGAGGCAATATTACCCCTGCCAAAGTAAGGAAACCACTTGGCCTGGGTGTATATTTCCTTAATATTAACTTTTACCCGTCCTAATACATTGATCCAAGTGCAGCAGGGAATATTAGTTATTACACAAACTCTGCCTTTTCCTGCCAGAAGGCAGCCAGGGGCCAGAAAGTTAACAAGAACCATCTCAGCCAGGGCAACAAGAGAGGCCCCAAGACCCATTAAGGCTCTTAAACAGGAGCCAACCCACTACATCATTTTACTTATCTGTTGATGGTGACTGCCTTTTGAATAGGTGTTTCGGGTCTTCCACTAGCTCGCAGGTAATGATGTTGTTCTGCTGTGACCTGCAGGGTTTCTGAAAGTAAAAGCTTGAGTCTGGACAAATGTACCCAATTAGATATATCCCTTGCAGTTTGACAGCATTGGGGAGTGGTTAAAAGTACTTTATAGAGGCTCTTCATTTCAGCAATAATTGGTGTTGGGGACCCCTCCTTCTAGGGTTTGAGAAGAACTTGGTCCCCGGGGTTTATTTGTACAGAAATTGCTCTTTCCTCTGTATTTTAGTGGGAGTCAGCAGTGTCCTCTGGGCATAGTCCTGGACTGCCTCCTGAACTTGTCCTAAATTAATATCTTAGGGCCTGATTCACTTCCTCACCCAGTAGAATGTCATGGCCTCCATAGCTCATTTCAGATGGTCTAGGTCTTGACCACTTCTGGGGGTGACATGGATGCTGAGGAGTGTGGTAGGAAGCAAGCTGGTTCAGGGATCATGAGTTTCTTGGCAGAGGTTTGCTAAGGTTAACTTTATGGTTCATTTTCTCTACCTTCCATGAAGACTAGGGATGCCAAGAGGTGTGTGACTTGTAGTCTATCCTGGTGTAAGCCTCTGTGTGATTTTGGCTATAAAAGAGGAACCCGTTTTCACTTTGGAGAGACTTTGGAAGTCCAAACCAAAGAATTAGTTCTCTTAAAAGGGACTTACCAGGGCTTCCCAGGTGGCTCAGTGGTAAGGAATCTGCCTGCCGATGCAGGACAGACGGATTCGATCCCACATGCCTCAGAGCAACTAGGCCCCTGAGCCACGACTATTTAGCTTGTGCTCTAGAGCCCGGGAACAGCAACTATTGAGTCCCCATGCCAGAACTACTGAAGCTCATGCACCCTAGAGCCTGTGTTCCACATCAGGAGAAGCCACCACAAGGAGCAGCCTGTGCACCACAGCTAGAGAGTAGCACCCACTCGCTGTGACTAGAGCAAAGCCCATGCAGCGATGATGACCCAGCACAGCCAAAAATAAATAAATTATGTTCTAAAAAAGGGACCTGCTGACTTCCATAGCCTTTTCAAATGGGCTGGAGAAGGCTTCAACCCATTCTGTGAAAGTGTCAACAAATACCAGAAGATATTTATATCCTGATCATGGAGGCATTTGAATGAAATCCAACTGCCAGTCCTTCCCCAGATATGTCCCTTTGCATTGAATTGACCTGAGTTATGAAGAGGGGATTAGATGGGTCTTTGGGTTATTACAGGCACATAAATCATAGGCAAGCATTACTTGTTTTTACTGCTCTTGTAAGCCTCTCCCCTGAAACTGCCTTTTGCATCAAGTGCCACAGTACATCCCTCCCATAGTGGGTGGCATATGTAAGCTCTTAGTGAGCTTCCATTGCTGGGTTTCAGGGATTAGAAACTTATCCTTCTTTTTATACCAGCCTGTGCTTCCCTTCTCATAGCCCCATTTTTAGTATTTTCTTATTCCTTTGGGGTGATTAGGGGATGCCAGGGAGTTCAGGGGGACCAGTCACCAAAGCACTAGAGTCATAACGTGTTCAGGGTCCTGAAATCTAGCTGCCTGTTTTGCCATCTGATCAGCTTTCCTCATCTCTTGGCTCACAAAGAACCCATCCCTCTGCTGGCCCCTACACTCACAAAGGACCCATCCCCCCGATAGCCCCTACAGTGGATTAGTGCTACCTGGGTTGGGAGCTGCACTGCTTCTAAAAGAGCCAGAATCAAATCTTTGTGTTTTCTAGGGGAATTTCTAGCAGTTAACATTCCTGTAGTTCCAACTGGCAGCCTGAGTATGTAGCATGTGGAACCCATGTTTAGAGTCAGTAAAAACATTTAATTTCTTTCCTTCCCTAATTGCAAATCTCTCATTAATGCAATTAGCTCCGCCTTCTGGGCTGATTATGGGTGACAGGGTCTTGGATTCTATGACTTCATCTCGAAGAACTGGGGTATATACCACGTTTCTGGTTCTCAGTTCTACAAAACTGCTCCCACTAGTTAGCCATTTGACCTCAAATGGGGCCGTCAAGAGGCTCACCAGACCTGCTGGAGTAAGTTTGCTCTGTGGTCTCTGCACTGATGCAGTAAGTCTCCACTCTAGACTTCTAGAAGCAGAGTTTCTGGGTTCAGGATGTGGGACAACTTTAATGTCAGGGGTGTCCATTAGGAAAGCCGGATATCATTTTAACCTTCCTCCAGTCAACCAATGATGTCCTTTGACTTCCAGTACAGATTGTACCTGATGAGGGGTTAATACATCTAAGTGTTGTCCCTGGGTGTACTTGGAAGCCTCATTAACGAACAGGGCTGTGGCTGCTACTGCCTGCAGGCAGCTTGGCCATTCCTGGGCCACTGAGTCTGGTTGCTTTGAAAAGTATGCCACTGGTCTCAGATCCAGTGTTAGCTTTTGGATCAGGATTCCTAGTGCTATCCCTGACCTCTTGTGAACACATATCTAGTTGTGCTGTGCAGGCTTCCACATTTGGAAGTCCCAGCGCTGGTGTTTCAACTCAATTCAGTCTTTAGAGTTTCAAAGTCCTGCTGGTGGTCCTTAATCCACTGAAAGAGTTTCTTTTCACTTCCCTTTAGAAACTCATAGAGGGGTTTTGCTATAAGGCCATAATTTGGAACCCATATATGACAGAACCCAACCATACCAAGGAAGTCTTGGAGCTGCCTTTCCATTGTTGGAGATAGTAATGCAATAATTGCTATTTTTTGATCTATGGCCAGAACTTGTATCCCTAGGGTCAAAACAAATCCTAAATATTGAATCCATTGCTGAGAGATCTGAGCCTTTGTTAAAAAGACTTTATATCCCTTTTTTGCCAGAAAATTTAGAACTGTAACAGTATTTTGACCTGAATCTTATTTGGTCTCACTATTTATCAATAAATCATCAACATATTGAAGGAGAGTTCCCTTCTCAAGGCTCAGTTCCCTTGCTAATTAATGCATTTCTAAAAAAAGAAGGGAGCTATTCCGAAAGCCCTGTGGAAGCACAGTCCATGCATGTTGGGCATCCTCCAGGATGTCAGGGTCCCTTCATTCAAAGGCAGAAAGGTATTGAAAGTCTGGATGTAGGGGAATAGAGGAAAATACATCTTTAGGTCCAAAACAGAGAAAAGCTGGGTGCTCCCTGGCACTTGGATGAGGAGGGTGTATGGGTTTGTCATTAGTGGGTGAATAGGGATGACTGCCTCATTCATTGCTCTGAAGTCTTGCTCGAACCAGTACTCCCATTAGGCTTCTGAACAGGGAGGATTGGGGTATTGCAAAGGGGTTGGCAGGGCCTAACGAGTCCATGTTTTATGAATTTGCTGAGCAGCAGTTGGAGTCCCCTCAGAGCCTCAGTCTGTAAGGAATATTCTTTTCCAGGAGTATTTTTCTCAAGCCTTAACCTTATTTTTATTGGAGGAATACATTTTGTCCTTCCTGGCACCAAGCTGCCAGGATCTACCTGTGCTCTCATTTCCTGGGGCATGTCTAGGGCAATATTTTGATGCCCACCAGATGGATCATCCGGGACTACTAATAGATGCCTTCTCTGCTCAGATTCTTTACCTCTTTGGACTTCACCCTGTCCTAAGAATATACTAGCTCTTAACTTATTTAGCAAATCTCTCCCAAGGAGGTGAGACAGGACATTCTGGCATGTACAAAAAGGAATGAGAAATAATAATAGACTCCATTCTGCAGCAAGGGAAGATGTAAATCACTGGGAGTTTCGGTTGTCCATCAACCCCCATTGTAGTACAGTCCACAGATAGAAAGGGAGCTGGCCGGCCAAGTCAGACCAGAGCAGGCAGCTCCAGTGTCTACAAAAAGTTCAGTTCTACCTGCTACATCAAGGGTGACCCAGGGCTCCACTGGAGTAATAAGAATGGATCAAGTGGGATCAAAAGCCAGGCAGGCCCTTGGGCCCCACCAGTCGTTGTGTGGGAATTTCCTATCCAAGACATTCACAAGGAACTAGGGCTGGTTGGGGTTGACCCTCTGCATCCCACAGAAGGGCACTCAAGACATTCTTCTGTCCAGTGCCCCCCTTTCTGACAAAAGCACACTGGTTTAGGCCCAAGAGGCTTCTGGGTGGTCTGTCCAGCCATCTTGGCCCTGCAGGGTTCCCTTGAGGTGGTGGGTGAATCAGAGCAGTCAAGATCTGTGGGTTTTTTGTTTTTGTTTTTTATTAGCCTCTTATCTTTATTGGCTCTTCTGTTAAGTCTTGGCTGTTACAGACCTTGAAGGCCTCCTCTACCAAGGTTGACAATGGGGTTTGGGGTCTAGCCTTAAGCTTCCGTAGTTTTCTCTGGATGTCAGGAGTAGCATGGTTGATAAAAATGCATAGCCAATAGTGTCTCCCCCTCTGCATCAGGGTCTGTACTGGTTTGAAGGCCCCTGTCTCCCACTCAGATAGATTGTGGGTTTTCATCTTTTTCCTGTGTAACCTCTCGTACCTTATCATAATTTACAAGCTTCACCATACACCTTTTCATTCCTTCTGATAGGCAAGTAGTATAAAATCTCATCCAAGCCTGGACTACACAGTCTTCATAGTTCCAGCGTGGGTCATGTTCTGGGATCACGTCCCCACCTGCCTGATGAATTTGATGTGGATTGGTGGTCAGTAGGCCATCTGTGTGTTCCCTGGCCTTTCTCAGTATAGGCTCCTTTTCATTCGGGGTGCAACAGTGGTCCAGGATAGCCATGATGTCCTACCAGGTGAGAGAGAACATCAAACCTCGCTTTATAAGAGCATTCCTGACCTTGTCAGAATTCTCTGGGAAACTGGCAAACCTCTCCTTACAGATAAACCCAGTTAAAGATCTCCCTTTGGGATGTTCCAGAGGTCCCTTGAAGCAAAAATTGTAAAAGCTTAAAACACCTGGTCAGATAGAATCATATTAATAGGTTTCTGTTAAACAATGCTTACTCCTTGAGCTAAGGTGGGAAAAAAATAATCAAAGGTAAATATAGATCACTTAAAGGCACAGGAACTCATACAAACTCCTATTAAAAGTAGCATTCCAGAACAATTTTTTTTCTCTTATGAGAAAGAGAAGCCAAATTCAGTCTTGCATCAGCCTACTCTTAATAAAAATCCATTTACCTAATTAAATATAATCCATCCTTAGAAAATCCTGACCACATACAAAATTCTTTTTCTCAATATTACTCTTCTGCAAACCTGCATCTTTTTGTAGCCATACTTTGCCTTTATTCTTTCCCCATTCAGAAAGCAGGGTAGGACAAAATCACCTTTTTCCCCTCCAATATAATATATTTCCATTCCTCATATCTTGTTTTATGAAAATATGCATCTTACTTTCCTTTATTGTTCAGTTGTGTCTGACTCTTTGCAACCCCATGGACTGCAGCACACCAGGCTTCCCTCTCCTTCACTATCTTCTGGAGTTTGCTCAAACTCATGGCCATTGAGTTGATGATGCCATCCAACCATATCATCCTCTGTCGCCCTCTTCTCTTTCTGCCCTCAGTCTCTCTCAGCATCAGGGACTTTTCCAAAGAGTTGGCTGTTCGTATCAGGTCACCAAAGTATTGGAGCTTCAGCTTCAGCATCAATCCTTCTGATGAATATTCAGGACTGATTTCCTTTAGGATTGATTGGTTGGATCTCCTTGCAGTCCGAGGGACTCTCAAGAGTCTTTTCCAAGACCACAGTTCAAAAGCATCAATTCTTCAGTGCTCAGCCTTCTTTATGGTCCACCTCTCACATCCATATATGACTACTGGAAAAACCATAGCTTTGACTATATGGACCTTTGTTGGCAAAGTTTCTGCTTTACAGTCTCTGCTGCTGCTGCTGCTACTGCTACTCCTGTTGCTAAGTCACTTCAGTGGTGTCCGACTCTGTGCGACCCCATAGACTGCAGCCCACCAGGCTCCCCCATCCCTGGGAATCTCCAGGCAAGAATACTGGAGTGGGTTGCCATTTTCTCCTCCAATGCATGAAAGTGAAAAGTGAAAGTGAAGTCGCTCAGTTGTGTCCAACTCTTAGTGACCCCTTGGACTGCAGCCCACCAGGCTCCTCCGTCCATTGGATTTTCCAGGCAAGAGTACTGGAGTGGGGTGCCATTGTCTCTACGTTTGTCATAGCATTTCTTTCAAGGAGGAAGCATCTTTGAATTTCATGTCTGCAGTCACTGTCTGCAGTGATTCTGGGGCCCAAGGAAATAAAGTCTATCACCATTTCTACTTTTTCCCCATCTATTTGCCATGAAGTGATGAGACTGAACGCCATGATCTTAGTTTTTTTAATGTTAAGTTTAAGCCAGGTTTTTCACTCTCCTTTTTCACCTTCATCAAAAGGCTCTTTAGTTCCTCTTCACTTTCTGCGATAGCATGATACCATCTACATATGTGAGATTGTCGATATTTCTCTCAGCAATCTTGATTCCAGTTTGAGCTGTATCCAGCCTGGCATTTCCCATGATGTACTCTGCATGTAAGTTAAATCAACAAAGTGACAATATACAACCTTGTTGTACTCCTCTCCCAATTTTGAACCAGTTCATTGTTCCATGTCCAGTTCTGTTGGCTTTTTGACCTACATACAAGTTTCTCAGGAGACAGGTAAGGTGGTCTGGTATTCCCATGTCTTTAAGAATTTTCCACAATTTGTTATGATCCACACAAAGAATTTTGCTTTGTCAACAAGGCAGAATTTAATTTTTTCTGGAATTCCCTTGCTTTTTCTATGATCCAACAAATGTTGGCAATTTGATCTCTGGTTCATCTGCCTTTTCTAAATCCAGCATGAACATTTGGAAGTTCATGGTTCACCTACTGTTGAAGCCTAGCTTGAAGGATTTTGAACATATCCTAGCTAGCATGGGAAATGAGTGCAGTTGAATGGTAATTTGAACATTCTATGGCATTGCCCTTCTTTGGGATTGGAATGAAAACTGACCTTTTCCAGTCCTGTGGTCACTGCTGAGTTTTCCAATTTTGCTGGCATATTGAGTGCAGCACTTTCACAGTATCATCTTTCAGGATTTGAAATAGTTCAACTGGAATTCCGTTACCTCCACTAGCTTTGTTCATAGTAATGCTTCCTAAGGACCACTTGACTTTACACTCCGGGATGCCTGGCTCTAGGTGAGTGATCACGTCATCGTGGTTAACTAATTCATTAAGACCTTTTTGTACAACTCTTCTGTGTATTCTTGCCGCCTCTTCTTAATCTCTTCTGCTTCTTCTAGGTCCATACCGTTTCTGTCCTTTATTGTGCCCATCTTTGTATGAAACATGCCCTTGGTATCTCTAATTTTCTTTAAGAGATCTCTAGTCTTTCCCATTTTATTGTTTCCTTCTGTTTCTTTGCATTGTTCACTTAGGAAGGCTTTCTTATCTCTCCTTGCTGTTCTTTGGAAATCTGCATTCACATGAGTATATCTTTGCTTTTTTCCTTTGCCTTTCATTTCTCTTCTTTTCTTAGCTATTTTTAAGCCCTCCTCAGACAACCATTTTTCTTTTTTGGATTTCTTTTTCTTGAGGACGGTTTTGATTATCACCCCCTATGCAATGTTGCAAACCTCCATTGATAGTTCTTTAGGCACTATGTCTATCAGATCTAATCCCTAGAATCTATGTGTCACTTCCACTGTATAATCATAAGGGATTTGATTTAAGTCATACCTGAATGGCCTAGAATATCCCCTACTTTATTTAAGTCTGAATTTGGCAATAAGGAGTTCATAATCTGAGCCACAGTCAGCTTGGGAGCTGACTTGTTTTTGCTGACTGTATAGAACTTCTCCATCTTCGAATGCAAAGAATATAATCACTCTGATTTCAGTATCAACCATCTGCTGATGTCCATCGTAGTGCTGGCTTATCTTGTTGGAAGAGGGCGTTTGCTATGACCAGTGTGTTCTCTTGGCAAATTCAGTTACCCTTTGCCCAGCTTTATTTTGTACGCCAAGGCCAAACTTGCCTGCTATTCCACGTAACTCTTGACTTGATATTTTTGTATTCCAGTCTCCTATGATGAAAAGGACATCTTTTTTCAGTGTTAGTTCTAGAAGGTCTTGTAGGTCATCATAGAGCCATTCAACTTCAGCTTCTTTGGCATTAGTGGTTGGGGCATAGACTTGGATTACTGTGATATTGAATGGTTTGCCTTGGAAACAGACAGAGATCATTCTGTCATTTTTGAGATTACATCCAGGTACTTCATTTGGACTCTCTTGATGACTGTGAGGGCTACTCCATTTCTTCTAAGGGATTCTTGCCCACAGTAGTAGATATAATAGTCATTTGAGTTAAATTCGCCCATTCTGGTCCATTTTAGTTCACTGATTCCTAAGATGTTGATGTTCCGTTTTCCATCTCCTGTTTGACCATATCCAATTTACCTTAATTCATAGACCTGACACTGTAAGTTCCTATGCAATATTATTCTTTACAGTATCAGACTTTACTTTCACCACCAGACTCATCCACAACTGGATATTGCTTCTGCTTTGGCTCAGCCTTTCCATTCCTTTATTCCACTCTTCTCCAGGAGCATACTGGACACTAACTGACCCAGGAGGCTTCATCTTTCAACGTCATATCTTTTTTTGCCTTTTCATTCTGTTTATGAGGGTTCTCAAGGCAAGAATGCTAAAGTGGTTTGCCATTCCCTTCTCCAGTGGACCATATTTTGTCAGAACTCTCTACTATGACCCATCTGTCTTGGATGGCCCTACATGGATACTTTCCTTAAGCAACCATGAACTGTCCTTTACATTAGCATTTTGTAAATTGGTAAAGAACATGTTAAGGTGTCACCAAACATCTTTAGTTTCTCTCTCACAAGAAGACAAAAGTAGGCAAATTTAGCCCGATTTAACAGTTAATGTTCTAGTATTTTATCTTATTTGGAATGGCCTGAATATTCAATTAATTCCTATTATTTAACTTAATTTACTTTCAAATTTATTAATAACAAAATTAGGAGGGACTGTTTTAGATACATGTTTCCAAGACATAATTATTCCTAAAAGAGTTTACCAATATTCTTATTCCAGTTACATTTACTTATAAGTTTAATCATTTCATGTTATTTTCCATGTTGACAGATTTTTATGACAGAAATAGTGTACACTTACTGACTTCCAGAAACCCTAGGTGTTATGAAAGTATCATACTTAATGTTGATGACTAAAGACAGGTCTGTATTAATTAAACCCACAAGTTTAGGTTAGACAAGTTAATTTCTATAGAACCAGAGATCTCATAGTTTTCCCACTTGAGTTTAAAATGGCCCTTTTCGATCCCCCTCAGTCTGGAGGGGCGGGGGGCTACAGATGAAATCAGATAGTTCCTGAAAACCCAGGCAGAATAACTACTTTGCAAGCTGAGAGGAGAGAGAGAGATGCAAGCTCCTGTCTTGTCTTTTCGTTCTTTAAAATCCCGCTAAGTAACCCAATGCTGGAGGCTCAGGCAATGTGGGCTATGTTTGTATTCCAAGGCTTAAGTGCTCTACTATACCCACAATGTCAGTAGAGACTTGCAAGAGCAGTTGGACAGACAAAACTACAACACAAAGATATCAGTCACAAAACTTGGACACAGACAAGAACTTTTCAGGATAAAAGTGCTTGGAGTGCAGGTGTGAAGACAACAGAAGAGGTAAACGGAGGAGGGACAGAAAAGATTGAACAAGAGAAAGAGAGACTGCCATGTCTATTCAGACACTAACCTGAGCACTTTCAGAAAGGGCCAGTGAAGGAGGGAGCACCCTTCCACTGCCCACCGGGGTGATCAAGCCCGGAAACCAGTCAACTGTGCGTTGTCTTTAGGGCAACCCATAGATGGGATTCTCACCCATGTGTACACCACTGTATAGAAATCTGCCACTTGAGTCTGTTCCCGGTGGGACTTCTCTTGGTGGCAGGAAAATAAAGGCAAGAATATTGGGACAATCACACTTCTAGGCATTACATAGTATGAGGTTTGAACCTCTGTCACCCTGTAAATCTCCACTCAGGGAGCACTGGACCAAGGTCTGACTGGTGTGAGGCAAGCCTCTCCTCTGCTTGCCACTCATCGCTGGCCAGAAGGTGCAGGCCTCACAAGCTGAGAGGAGTGACGCTGTTGTGGCTCAACGTCCGCTCTGTCAGGGGAGGACAGGAGCAAGAGGGGCCGGAGAGAGGGGAGGAGAGAGAAGTGGATTTCAGGAAGGGGAAGGGGACAGAAGGGTAAAGGGAAACAGTGAGGAAGAAAGGACAACGGGGAGGGGGCAAGAGTTGCCCGGATGTGGGTTCTGAGGCTGCCAGAGGCCAGAAAGTCAGACTTAGCAAAGGTGCTGACACTGAGGCAAGAGGTTCAGGTGGCCGCTTGTCACCCACGGGGAAACTGCATTCTATGTCCCAGAGGGTCCCAGATCCTTTCCTCAGAAGGGGACAACTGCCCCACTCTAGGCACCACATAATGTTATTGACAAGGGTTCTTGGCCTTCCCTAGTCAGTAGAGATTGACTAGAAGCCAGACAAGAAATTTAGACAAGGCTTTACTGGGCCCCCTGCTGCAGCAGAGGGGAGTGAGCACAAACAACAGGTTCCCTTCTTGCTCCCTGAGCCGGGTAAGCTTGTTCCTCATCCTGTGGGATGAGGGTAGGGGCATGTCCAGGGTTCAGGCTAGCAGGGTGGCTTGGGTGGTTTGCCCACCCTTTAGGTGGTGGTGTGTGCAGGGGCCACACGCAGTACCCTGCTTTTCTCTGGGCTCTTCAGAAGTGGCAGTTGGATTTGTTGGTCTCTTTGTATCCTTTGTCCAGAATTTGCCCCAACTGCGGATATATGAAGTTACTTTCAGTCCCGTACAATTTCTTTGTATTTTGTTGCTTGAGGAGAGGTGTGTCCAGGTGAAAGCACTGCAGCACTGCTGCAAAGGTCCCATGTCCCAGGCCTGTCTCAGTTTTAGTGCCCTTGCTGAAAATCAGGTGACCATAGTTACATGGGTTTATTTGTGAACTCTCAATTCTATCACGTGTATCTGTGTTTATCCTTTTGCTATTACTAGACCATCGTGATTATTGTAGCTTTGTACTAAATTCTGAAATTGGGAAGTGTGAGACTACCAAGCTTTGTTCTTTTTCAAGATTGTTTTGGCTAATCTGAATCCTTGAACTTCCACATGGACTTTAAAATCAGAGTGTCAATTTCATTAAGGCACCTGGAGTTTTGATGAAGATTGAGTTGAATCTAGATTAATTTGGGAACTTTCGACATCTCAGTTTTGAGACTTTCAATCCATGAATGTGAGATACTTTCCCATTTAAGTCTTTCTTTTAATGATGTTTTCTGGTTTCTGGGGTACAAGTTTTGCACTCTTATATTAAACTTATTCCTAAGAATTCTTGGTACTGTCAAACAGAAATATCTTCTGATTTTATTTCTTTGGATGTCTATATTGATAATATATAGACATACAATTGACTTACTGTATTCTGTAATCTTGCTGAACTGGTTTATTAACACTGAAACTTTTTGTGTGACTTGTTTCAGATTTTGATACATAAAACCATGACAACTCCAAATAGGGTTTTATTTCTTTGTAGTTTTAATATTTTTACTCTTAATAGTCCTAGTTAAAACTTCAGTACAACATTGGTAATAATACATAACAAGAATGAACACTCACATTTGATTTGCTCTTGATCTTTAGGGGGAACTGCTCTCAGCCTTTCACCATTTAGTATGAATTTACTATAGGTTTTTCATAGATCCTCTCAGGTTGAAGACATTCCTGTCTGTTACTGTTTTGTTGAGTTTCTCTATGATGAAAGACTGAATTTTTGCCTAATTCTTTTTATGTGTATCTTGATATCATATTTGTGCTCTATTAATATGGTGTATTAGATTACTTTATCATGTTTAACCCACTTTGTATTCCTGAGAAATCATTTGTCAATAGTTTATACTTTTTTATGTTATTGGATTTTATTTGCCAGTACTTTATGGATTTTTGCATTTATAGTCATAAGGGATATTGATCTTTCTTATGATAACTCATTTATACACCTATAAGAGTAATGTGGGGCTTCCTTGGTAGCTTGGCTGGTAAAGTGAAGAATCCAATTGCAGTGTGGGAGACCCTGGTACAATTCCTAGGTCGGGAAGATCCCCTGGAGAAGGGATGGGCTACCCACTCCAGTATTCTTGGCCTTCCCTGGTGGCTCAGACAGTAAAGAATCCACTTGCAATGCAGGAGACCTGGGTTCAGTCTCTGGGTTGGGAAGATCCACTGAAGGTTAGGGCATGGCAACCTGCCTCAGCATTCTTGCCTGGAGAATCCCCATGGATAGGGGAGCCTGGTGGGCTTGCATGGACCTGGTGGGTACATGGGGTTGCAAAGAGTCAGGCGTGACTGAGTAACTAAGCACAGCAGAGTGATGCATTCATATTATGGACTATGTATTGAAAAATATTTTAAATTACTTTTTTCCTATAATAAGTAATGAAGAAATAAACACCCTTTTACCTGTGCTAAGTTGCTTCAGTTGTGTCCAGCTCTTTGTGACCTATGGACACAGGTTCCTCTGTCCATGGGATTCTCCAGGCAAAACCTACTTACATACAAATTCACTTTATTTCTGTAGACTTCTAGATTTAGAAGTGCTTAGCCAAAGTGTGTGCTCATTTTAAATTTTAATAAATATTTCCAAAAATGCAGCAATGTAGATATTTCTAGAGATGTAATTATATACTTTCTCCAGTATAAGATACTGGTAGTTTAAATTTTTACCTAATGGGTCAAATATTTCTCATTATTCAAATTTTCCTAACATGTGCCAAGGTTGAACATTGTTCTCTAAAATATCTGCAATTTGCCTGTCCTCTATAAACTGCCAGTTGCTTTCTTTTATCTATTTTTAATTGGGGTTTTGTTCTTACTGATATAGGAGATTTTGCACGTTAGTTTTTAATGTTTTTTCAGTGATGTTTTGCAGTTTTCTATATTTTTAATTAGCTAGTGTGTCAACCCTTTATGCTCTAAGTTTTAGGTTTCTTTTGATCCATACCACCTCATGTACTCAAGGTTATACAAATATGCTCTATATTATTATTCTTTAAATACTGCATTTACTTTCTATTGCTGCTGTAACAAATTACCATAATCCCTCTCTCAGTCCATATAGATGCTTAGAACGTGCTTTTGGCAAATATTTGACAGAGGGAAGGAAAATACCAGGGCTTGGTTCCGAAGGACTTGATATTGCTGCAAAGTCAAAGACCTTAGGAAGGAAAGGCACGTGGGTGAACAGGTCCACTTCCTGAAGATTAGGGCTCTTCTGGGCAAACCTACCCATGGGATGCTTCAGCAAACTCCCTTGGCCTTCCAACTCTAGGGACTTCAGAATCTTCAGAACTTATTTCTGCATTTCCTTTCCCTCTATACACTGTTTCACATTTTTACTCTCTCCTTTACCATTTCTCTATTAAAGTATAGTTGATTTACAATATTGTTTCAAATGTAAAGCAGAGTGATTCAGTTATTTATTTTCTGCTTATTTTCAGTTACAGGTTACTGCAAGATATATACTTCCCTGTCCTATATAGTAAATCCTTGTTGCTTATCTATTCCATGTATGATAGTTAGTGCCTGTTAATCTCATTCTCTTAGCTTTCTCTCCTCCCTTTCCCTTTTCCCTTTGATAACCCTAAATTTGTTTTCTGTCTGAGTGATTCTGTTTCTGTCAGTTCAGTTGCTCAGTCGTGTCTGACTCTTTGCTACCCCATGAATCACAGCACGCCAAGCCTCCCTGTCCATCACCAACTCCCAGAGCTCACGCAAACTCATGTCCATTGAGTCAATGATGCCATCCAGCCATCTCATCCTCTGTCATCCCCTTCTCCTCCTGCCCCCAATCCCTCCCAGCATCAGAGTCTTTTCTAATGAGTCAGCTCTTCGCATGAGGTGGCCAAAGTAATGGAGTTTCAGCTTTAGCATCATTCCTTCCAAAGAACACCCAGGATCGATCTCCTTTAGAATGGACTTGTTGGATCTCCTTGCAGTTCAAGGGACTCTCAACAGTCTTCTCCAACACCACAGTTCAAAAGCATCAATTCTTTGGTGCTCAGCTTTCTTCACAGTCCAACTCTCACATCCATACATGACCACTGGAAAAACCATAGCCTTGATTAGACGGACCTTTGTTGGCAAAGTAATGTCTCTGCTTTTCAGTATGCTATCTAGGTTGGTCATAACTTTCCTTCCAAGGAGTAAGCGTCTTTTAATTTCATGGCTGCAGGCACCATCTGCAGTGATTTTTGAGCCCCCCAAAATAAAGTCTGACACTGTTTCCACTGTTTCCCCATCTATTTCCCATGAAGTGATGGGACTGGAGGCCATGATCTTCGTTTTCTGAATGTTGAGCTTTAAGCCAACTATTTCACTCTCCTCTTTCACTTTCATCAAGAGGCTTTTTAGTTTCTCTTCACTTTCTGCCATAAGGGTGGTGGTCATCTGCATATCTGAGGTTATTGATATTTCTCCCGGCAATCTTGATTCCAGCTTGTGCTTCTTCCAGCCCAGCACTTCTCATGATGTACTCTGCATAGAAGTTAAATAAGCAGGGTGATGGTATATGGCCTTGACGTACTCCTTTTCCTATTTGGAACCAGTCTGTTGTTCCATGTCATGTTCTAACTGTTGCTTCCTGACCTGCATACAGTATACAGGTTTATCAGTATCTTTTAGATTCTATATATAAGTTATGCTATAAAATTTGTCTGACTTCCCTAAGTATAATATTCTCTAGGTCAGTCCATATTGCTGCAAGTGGCAGTATTTCATTCATTCTTATGGCTGAGGAATGCTGCATTGCATATGTATTAATAGTACATCTTAAGCCAATCATCTTCTGATAGGCACTTGGGTTGTTTTCATGTCTTCGCTATTTAAATGGTGCTGCTATGAATATTGGGGTGTCTATATCTTTTTAAATTAGTTTTCATCTTTTCTCAATATATGCCCATGACTAGGATTGCTGGGATCTTATGGTAGCACTGTTTTTAGGGACTTCCATGCTATTTTCCATAGTGGTTGAACCAATCTTCACTACAACCAACAGTACAGAAGCGTTCCTGTTCTTCTACATCCTGTCCAACATTTATTTTTAGACTTCTTGAAGATTGGCCATTCTGACTGATGTGAGTTGATGCCTCATTGTGGTTTTGATTTCCATTTCTTTAGAAATCAGTCATGAACACCTCTCCATGTTCCTGTCGGCCATCTGTATGTCTTCTTTGGAGAAATGTCTGTTCAGGTCTTATCTCAGCTTTTTACTGGATTTTTTCTGACACTAAGTTGTAGGAGCTGTTTGTTGGCTTGTCACATTGTTGGCAAATATTTTCTCCCATTCCATAGATTATCTTTTCATTTTGTTTATGGTCTCCTTTGCTGTGCAACAGCTTTTAATGTTTGATTAGTCCCCATTTGTGTTTTTTTATTCTTTTCTTGCTTTTGCCTGGAGACTGATCTAATACAATATTGTTACAACTTAAAGTCAATTTGAGTTTGTTTGTGTATGGTGTGAGAGTACTCTAACTTCACTGATATACATGCAGCTGCCAACACTTGCTGAAGAGACTGTCTCTCTCCCATTTTGTGTCTTCTTCCCTCCTTTGACAACTAGCTTCCTAGTTGGTGCAGCAGTAAAGCATCCACCTTCAGTGCAGGAGACTTGTTCCATCCTGGGTCGGAAGATCCCCTAGAGTAGGACATGGCAACCCACTTCAGTATTCTTGCCTGGGAAATTCCATGGACAGAGGAGCTTGGTGGGCTGCAGTTCAGGGGGTTGCAAAGAGATTGTCTTTCCTCCACTGAATATTCTTTTCTCCTTTGATGATTAACTGACCTTAAATGTTTGGGTTTATTTCTGGGTGCTCTGTTGCGTTGCACTGATCCATACGTCTGTTTTGGGGCCAATATTTACTGTTTTGACTATCATAGTTATGCCTCCTCCTTTGATCTTTTTCCTCAGGATTTCTTTGGCAGTTCTGGGTCTTCTGTGGTTCCATGTAAATTTTAGGATTATTTGTTCTAGTTCTCTGAAGTGTCATGGATATTTTAGTAGTTCATATAAAATCTGTAGATTGCTCTGGCTAGTAGGGCAATTTTAACACTTTTAACTCTTCTAATCCAAGAGCACAGGAGATATGTCTGTTTCTTTGAATCATCTTCAGTTTCCTTATCAGTGTTATATAGTTCCCAGCAATAGGTCTTTTACCTCTAGTGAAGCTTATCTGTAGGTATTTTTTCAATCAAATTTTTAAATTGAAGTATGGTTGTTTACAGTGTGTTTCTGGTATATAGCAAAGTGATCTAATTATACATGTATTTTCATAATATTTTCCATTATGTTTTATTACAAGATACTGAGCATAGTTCCTTGTGCTATACAGCAGGATCTTGTTTGTCTAGTTTGTATATAGCCGTTTGTATCTGCTGATTCCAAACTCCTCATCATCCTTCCTCTATTGCATCTGCCCTTTGGGAACCATAAATTGTTTTCTGTGTCTGTGAGTCAGTTTTTGTTTTGTAAGTAAGTTTATTTGTATTATATGTATCATATTTTAGATTCCATATGCAAGTGATATCCTATGGTATTTGTCTTTTTCTGACTTCACTTAGTATTATGGTTTCTAGGTTCATCCATGTTGCTGCAAATGGCATTATTTCATTCTTTTTTATGGCCAAGTAGTATTCCACTGTGTGTACACACCAAATCATATTTATCTTCATCTGTCTAAAGGTAGGGTTGCTTCCACATTTTGGCTTTTGTGAATAATTCTGCTATGAACACTGAGGTGCATGTATCTTTTCAACTTAAAGTCTTCCCTGGATATATGCCTAGGAGTAGGAGATGGATCATATAGTAGCTCTATTTTTAGTTTTCTAGGAACCTTTATACTGTTTTCCATGGTGGCTGCGCCAATTTACATTCCCACAAACAATGTAGGAGGGTTCCTTCTTTCTCCACTCTCTCCAGCATTTATCTGTAGACATTTTAGTGATAGTCATTCTGACCGGTGTGAGGTGATACCTCTTTGAATCTTTTTTAAACTTTTATTGGAGTGTAGTTGATTTAAGATGCATTAGTCAGTTGTATAGCAAAGTGAATCAGATATGCATATATCCACTCTTTTTTTCGTTGGATTTTTCCACACAGGCCATTATAGGGAATGGAATAGAGTTCTCTGTGCTATACAGCAGGTTCTTCTTAGTTATCTATTTTATATATAGTAGTGTGTATATGGCAATCCCAGTCTCCTAATTTATCCCTCCCCCTCCCTATCCCCTGGTAGCTAAATTTGTTTGCTAAATCCATGATTCTACTTCTGTTTTATAAATAATTTAAACCCCCTTTTTTAGATTCCAAATATAAGTGATATTATATGATACTTGTCTTTATCTCTCTGAATGACTTCACTCAGTATGACAATCTGTAGGTCCAACCATATTGCTGTAAGTGGCATTCTTTTGTTCTTTTTTTATGGCTGAGTAATATTCCATTGTGTATGTGTAACACACCATGCTTATACAGTCCTTTACTGATGAACATTTAGGTTGTTTCCATGTCCTGGCTATTGTAAATAGAGCTGCAGTAAACTTTGGGGTGCATGTATATTTTTGAATTCTGGTTTCCCAGGAGTGTGGTTATGGATTATATGGTAGCTCTAATTTTAGTTTTTTAAGGAAGCTCTATACTGATCTCCATAGTGACTTTACCAAAATCCCACCAACAGTTTAGGAGAGTTCCATTTACTCCACACCCTTTCCAGCATCTATTGTTTGTAGATTTTTTATGATGGCCATTCTGACTGATGTGAGGTAATAACCTCATTGTTTTGGTTTGCATTTCTCTAATAATTAGTGATGCTGAGCATCTTTTTGTGAGCTTTTAAGGCCATCTGTATTCTTTGGAGGAATGTCTGTTTAGTTCTTCCACCCACTGGCCTCTTTTTTTTTTTTTCAATTGAGCTTGCATGAGCTGTTCATATATTTTAAAGATTAATCCCTTGTCAGTTGTTTCATTTCCAGATATATTTTCTCCCATTCTACAGGCTGTCTTATAGTTTTGTTTATGGTTTTCTTTGCTTTGGAAAAGTTTTTCATTTTGATTAGGTCTCAATTATTTTTGTTTTTATTTTTATTACCCTAGGAGGTGAATCAAAAATAACTTGCTGCAATTTACACTGAAGAGTATTTTGCCTATGTTTTCCTCTGAGAGTTTTATAGTATCCAGGCTTACATTTAGATAGTTATTCATTGTAGTTTTGAGTTACATTTCTCTAATTGACAATATTGAGCATTTTTTCATTGCCTGTTGGCCATCCATATCATCTCTGGAAAAATGTCTGTTTAGGTCTTCTGCCCAGTTCTTTGACTGGGTTATCTTTTTGTTATTGAGTTGTATGAACTCTTCGTGTATTTTAGAAATTAAGCCATTTTAACAATGTTAATTCTTCTAATCAAGAGCATTGTTTCATTTCTTTGAATCATCTTCAACTTCCTTTATCAATGTTTTAAGCTCTCAGCATATAAATTTTTTTATTACAGCATTTTATTATTTATTTAATAGTTAAATATTAAACATTTGGAATTTATTTTGTTTTTGTTTTAAAGTTTAAATTTATTTATTTTAATTGGAGGCTAATTACTCTACAATATTGTATTGGTTTTGCCATACATCAACATGAATCCACCACGGGTGTACACATGTTTCCCAACCTAACCTCTCCTCCCACCTCCCTCCCTGTACCATCCCTCTGGGTCATCCCAGTGCACCAGTCCCAAGCATCCTGTATCCTGCATCGAACCTGGACTGGTGATTTGTTTCTTATATGATATTATACATGTTTCAATGCCATTCTCCCAAATCATCCCACCCTCTCCCTCTCCCACAGAGTCCAAAAGACTGTTCTATACATCTGTGTCTCTTTTGCTGTCTTGTATACAGGGTTATCGTTACCATCTTTCTAAATTCAATATATATATTCGTCAGTATACTGTATTGGTGTTTTTCTTTCTGGCTTACTTCACTCTGTATAACAGGCTCCAGTTTCATTCACCTCATTAGAACTGATTCAAATGTATTCTTTTTAATGGCTGAGTAATAATCCATTGTGTATATGTACCACAGCTTTCTTATCCATTCATCTGCTGATGGATATCTAGGTTGCTTCATGTCCTGGCTATTATAAACAGTGCTGCAAATACTTTCTAACACCTAGTGCTAAGTGTTCTAGCACTATTATAAAAATTGTTAGAACACTTTCTACAAAAATAAACTGATACACAAAAATAAACTCAAAATGGATTAAAGATCTAAACATAAGACCAGAAACTATAAAACTCCTAGAGGAGAACATAGGCAACACACTCTTGACATAAATCACAGCAGAATCCTCTATGACCCACCTCCCAGAATATTGGAAATAAAAGCAAAAATAAACAAATAGGACCTAATTAAAATTAAAAGTTTCTGCACAGCAAAGGAACTATAAGCAAAGTGAAAAGACAGTTTTCAGAATGGGAGAAAATAATAGCAAATGAAGCAACTGACAAACAACTAATCTCAAAAATACACAAGCAACTTATGCAGCTCAATTCCAGAAAAATAAACGACCCAATCAAAAAAATGGGCCAAAGAACTAAACAGACATTTCTCCAGAGAAGACATACAGATGGCTAACAAACACATGAAAAGATGCTCAACATCACTCATTATCAGAGAAATGCAAATCAAAACCACAATGAGGTACCATTTCATGCCAGTCAGAATGGCTGCGATCCAAAAGTCTACAAGCAATAAACGCTGGAGAGAGTGTGGAGAAAAGGGAACCCTCTCACATTGTTGGTGGGAATGCAAACTAGTACGGCCACTATAGAGAACAGTGCGGAGATTTCTTTAAAAACTGGAAATAGAACTGCCTTATGACCCAGCAATCCCACTGCTGGGCATACACACCGAGGAAACCAGAACTGAAAGAGACACGTGCACCCCAATGTTCATCAGCATATAAATCTTTCACTACCTTGGTCAGATTTATTCCTAAGAGTTTTTTTTTTTTTTTGGATGCAATTTTAAAAGGGATTTTTTTTTTAATATTTCCTTTCTGACAATTCATTGTTAGAGTAAAGAAATGCAACTGATTTCTATATGTTAACCTTATATCCTGCTACCCTGTTGAATTTGTTTATCAGTTCTAGTAGTTTTTCTGTGGAGTCTTTAGGATCTTCCATATAGAGTAGCATGGCATTTGTGAACAGTGACAGTTTTACATCTTCCCTTCCAGTTTGGGTTCCTTTTATTTCTTTTTTTGTCTGATCACTGTGGCTAGGACTTGATTAGAAGTGGTCAGAGTGTGCATCCTTCTTTTGTTCCAGATTTTAGTGAGAAGGCTTTCAGCCTTTCACCACTGAGTAATAGATTAACTATGAATTTGTCATAAATAGCTTTTCATTGCGAAATGTTCCCTCTATACCCATTTTGGTAAATTTTTACCATGAATGGATGTTGAATTTTTTTCTGCATCTATTGAGATAACTGTGTGGTTTTTGTCTTGTCTTTTGTTGATGTGGTGTAGCACATTGATTTTCCCTGCATATTTTGACCTATCCTTATGACCCCAGGATAAATCCAACTGGATTGTGGTGTATTAGCTTTTTACATGGTGTTGATTTGATTTGCTAATATTTTGTTGAGCTTTTATATCTATGTTCATCAAATGTATTGGCCTGTGATTTCCTTTATTGGTAGTATCTTTGATTTTGGTATCAGGGTGATAGTGGCATCATAGAATGACTTTGGGAGTGTTCACTCCTCGTCACTCTTTTGGAAGAGTTTGAGAAGGGTCAGTGCAAGTTCTTTGTATGTTTTTCAGGATTCACCTGTGAAGCCGTTCAGTCTTGGACTTTTGTCTGCAGGGAGTGTTTTCAATTACAGATTCTCTTTCACTTTTAGTGACTCATCTGTTCAAGTTATCTATTTCTTGATTCAGTTTTGGCAGGCTGTATGTTTCTAGAAGCTTGTCATTTCTTCTAGGTTGTTCAACTTGTCATCATGTAAGTGTTCAGAGTAATCTCTTATGTAAAAACATTTTGTTTCCGCTGTGCTGGATCTTAATTGTTGCACACCAGCTTTCTCTAGCAGCAGTGAGCCAGGTCTGCTCCTGTTGGCCGTGTGGGGCTTTTCATTGCACAGGCTTCTGCTGCGAACACAGGACTTAGGACGTGTAGGCTTTAGTAGTTGCGGCTGGCAGGCTCTACAGTGGGGGCTTAGTAGTCGTGGCACTCAGGGTTAGTTGCCCCAACGCATGTGGAATCTCCCCGGAGCGGGGTCAAATCCACATCCCCTGGATTAACAGGCAAATTCTTAATCACTGTACCACCAGGGAAGGCTAGTAATCTTTTATTTTTGATATCCCTGTTGTATCACTTATTTCTCCTTTAATTTCTTTTGTTTGAGTCTTTTCTTGGCTTGAGGAGAAGTTTATTATTTTTCTTGTTGTTTTTTTTTAATTAAAAAAAAAAGAAACCAGCTTTATTGATCAATAAAACCAATTTGATTGATCTTTATTCTCTATTTTATTACTTCTTTGATCTCTATTCTCTTTCTTCTGCTGACATTAGGTTTTGTTTTCCTCTGTGTGATAGGTTAGGTTGTTCTCAGATTTTCTTCTTTCTTGGGGAAGGCCTTTATTGCCATAGACTTCCCTCCTAAACTACTTTTGTGGCATTCCATACATCTTGTATGGTTGTATTTTTGTTGTCATTTACTTTGGTGTCTTCTGACTCCCTTTTTCATTTCATCATTGGTCCATTTGTGGGGGGGTTTTGTAGCATATTTCAGTCTCCAGTTGTTCATTCTTTGTCTTTTTCCTTCTCTTGTTGACCTGTCATTTCCTATTGTTGTGGTCAAAGAAGATACTTGAAGTGATTTCTATTCTTCTATTCTCGTATTTCTTGAGGATTGTTTATGATCTGTTATGTGGTCTGCCCTTGAGAATATTCCACATGCACTAGAAAAAAAATGTGTATTCTGGTTTCATATGTAGTGTTCTGGTTTTATATGTAGTGTTCTATAGACAGACGTTAAATTCAACTGGTCTGTTGTGTCATTTAGGACCTCTGTTGCCTTCCTGACTTTCTGTTGAATAATGTGTCCTTTAACGTCAGTGGGATATTAAAATCTCCTCTTATGTTTCTGTCAGCTTCTCCCTTTGTTTCCTGCTGTTGTTTTTGGTCAGTCTCTCAGTGTGTTTGACCCCATGGACTGCAGCACGCCAGGCTTTCCTGTCCTTCACCATCTCCCAGAGCTTGCTTAAATTCATGTCTATTGAGTCAGTGATGCCATCCAACTATCTTATCCTTGTTGTCCTCTTCTCCTCCTGCCTTCAATCTTTCCCGACGTCAAGGTCTTTTCCAATGAGTCAGCTCCTCGCATCAGGTGGCCAAAGTATTGGAGCTTCATCTTCAGCATCAGTCCTTCCAATGAATTCAGGATTGATTTCCTTTAGGATTGACTGGTTTGATCTCCTTGCAGTCCAAGTATTTGTTTTAAATTTAGAATCCCAGAGACGGCAGAGCCTGGTGGGCTGCCGTCTACGGGGTCGCACATAGTCGGACACGACTGAAACAACTTAGCAGCAGCAGCAGCAGCAAATTGGGTACATATGTTAGTAACTATAATGTTCTCTTCTTATGTTAATCCCTTTATCACTATATAATGCCCTTCTTTGTCTTTATGGCCTATGTTTCAAAGTCTTTTTTGTCCGAGGATCATGTTCTTTTTTTCAGTGAATTTGTTTAGTTTTCTCAAGTCTCTATTTGATTAGATAAGATGGAATTAAGAAAAGGAACCTGTTCACAGGCCCCTGACAGCATGTATTTGCTCCTATCTAATTTTCAGTTTAGTCTACTTTAAACATAAAATGTTTTTTTAAAAAAAATACATCTTTGTACACTTTGGCCAAGATGGCAGAATAGAAAGACCCTGAGCTCACCTCCTCTCACAAGCACATCAATAAAACAACTATCTGCAGAATAGCCAAAGATGCATAAGACTAGAACCTAAAAGCAAAGATCTTCTATGACTTACGGACATAAAGAAAGAGCCACAGTGAGATGGGTAGGAGGAGTGGACTTGCGATATAGTCAAGCCCCATACTCCTGGGGTGTATGAAACACAAACTGGAGAAATAACTATATTGCAGTGGTTCTCCCACAGGAGATATCTGAGCCCAACTTTGGGTTCCTCAGGCCAGGAGTCCTGCACTAGGAAGACAAGACCCTAGAGCATTAGCTGTGAAGCCAGTGGGGCTTAATTTGTATAGAAAGAAAAGAGCAAACCTGTAGCTTCCTTACAAAGCTTGCCCACCAGCAGGCTAGACCTTGCCCCAGGACCAGCTGAGCCCTAACCTCCCAACTAGCAGGCCAACACAAACTTTGGGATACCTCTGATGACATAATCTGCTCTGTCAGGAACTACCCCCAGCCTACAAGCAATCTGACACCAGCTCTGGGACCCCTGAGCCCTGCAACCAGACTCTAGGATCCATTTCGGCCTGTTGGTAGTCCAGCACTAACCCCAGAAACTTGCATTACCCACCAGTGGGCAGGCAGCAGCCCTGAAGTCTTCTAGTCCCTGCCCCTGCCTAGTGAGCTAGTGTTAGTCCCAGGGTCCCCTCTGCAGTCAGCCTCCTTATGACCTGGCCCTGCCAACCAGCAGTTACAGCCATTGCATAAGGCAAAGCCTGGCAGCCAACTGGACTGGGCATCAACCATGCCTACCAGACTGCCCATTTAATTCGCCACAATAGAAGGATCCATGCAGCCCTCTTAGGGGAAACTGCTAGAACATCTAGAGTGGAGTGCATTGCTTAGACACACATGTTTCCTACAGAGAGCCAATTCTCTAAGTTTGGGAAATGTGAGTAAACTACCCAACTCATATAAATACAAACAGAAGCTTAGGTAAAATTAGGAAAAGAGGAATATGTTCCAGACATAGTAATAAGATAAATCCCCTGAAAAAGTAAAGTGGAGTTAGGCAATCCACTTGAGAAAGAGTTCAGAGTAGTGATTGTAAAGATGATCAAAGAACTTGGGAGAAGAATAGATATACAGAATAAGATGTACAGAGTGAGAAATCTTTAATAAAGAATTAGAAAATACAAAGAACAATAAGTGAAGAATACAATAACTTAAACAAAAAATGTACCAGAAGGCATCAACAAATAGACAAAAGAATTCAGAAGAATGGATCAGTGAACTGGAAAACAGTATTGGTTTTCACTGATGTTGAACAGGAAGAGAAAAGTTAAAAATAAGGAGTTAAGAGACTTCCCTGGTGGCTCAGATGGTAAAGCGTCTGCCTACAATGCGGGAGACCTGGGTTCAATCCCTGGGTCTGGAAGATCTGGAGAAGGAAATGGCAACCCACTCCAGTGTTCTTGTCTGGAAAATTCCATGGATGGTGGAACCTGGTAGGCTACAATCCATGGGGTTGCAAAGAGTTGGACACAACTGAGCGACTTCACTTTAAGAGACTCTGGGACAGTATCAAGAGTAGCAAGATTTGCATTATAGGGATTCAAGAAGGAGATGAGAAAGGGGCTGAGAACATATTGGAAGACATGTAGCTGAAAATGTCACCTCACATGAGGAAAAAAGCTGTCACCCAAGTGCATGAAGTGTGGAAGCTCCCATAGAGGATTAACCCAAAGAGGACCACATCAAAACACACTATTTGGGGGGCTTCCCTAGTGGTCTTGTAGTTAAGAATCCACCTACCAACACAGGGGACATGGGTTTGATCCCTGGTCCAGGAAGATCCCACATGCCCTAGGGCACCTAAGCCAATGCGCCACAACTACTGAGCCCATGTGTTGCAAATGTTGATGCCAGTATGCCTACAACCTATGCTCTGCAACAAGAGAAGCCACCACAATGAGAAGCCTGTGCACAGCAACGAAGAGTAGACCCTGCTTGCCACAACTCGAGGATGTCTGCTCACAGCAACAAAGACCCAGTGCAGCCAAAAGAAATATATAAATCTTTTTAAAAAACACTATCTTTAACTTTTTGCCATTTTAATCACAAAGAATTTTTTTAAAAAAAACTTCTCATTTTGTATTGGAGTATACTGATTAACTACAATGGTGTGGTCACTCACTTAGAGCCAGACATCTTGGAGTGTGAAGTCCAATGGGCCTCAGGAAACATTATTACCCACAAAACTAGTGGAAGTGACAGAATTCCAGGCTATTTAAAATCCTGAAAGATGGTGCTCTTAAAGTGTTGGACTCAGCATGTCAGCGAATTTGGAAAACACACATTGATCACAGGACTGGAAAATGTCAGTTTTCATTCCAGTTCCAAAGAACAGCAATGCTAAAGACTGTTCAAATTACCATACAATTGCGCTTATTTCACATTCTAGCACTGGAGAAGGGAATGGCTACCCACTCCAGTATTCTGGCCTGGAGAATTCCATGGGGTTGCAGAGAGTCAGACACGACTGAGCGACTTTCACTTCACTTCACATGCTAGCAAATTTATGCTCAAAATCCTTCAAGCTAGGCTTCAGCAGTATGTGAACTGAGAAATTCCAGATGTACAAGCTGGGTTTCAAAGAGGCAGAGGAATCAGAGATCAAATTGCCAATATTCATGGGATCATGGAGAAAGCAAGGAAGTTCCAGAAAAACATCTACTTCTGCTTCATTGACTACACTAAAGACTTTGACTGGGTGGATCACAACAAACTGTGGGAAATTCAAGAGATAGGAAAATGAGACCACCTTACCTGCCTCTTGAGAAACCTGTATGCAGGACAAGAAGCCACAGTTAGAACTGAAAATGAAACAGTGGACTGGTTCAAAATTGGGAAAAGGCTGTATATTGTCACCATGTTTAACTTATATGCAGAGTTCATCACACAAAATGCCAGGCTGGATGTATCACAAGCTGGAATCAAGATTTCTGGAAGAAATATCAACAACCTCAGATATGCAGATGATACCATTCTAATGGCAGAAAGTGAAGGGGCACTAAAGAGCCTATTGATGAGGGTGAAAGAGTGAAAAAGCTGGCTTGAAACACAAAATTCAAAAAACTGAGATATTGGCATCCAGTCCTATCACTTCATGGCAAACAGAAGTGGAAACAGTCATAGAAGCTTTTATTTTCTTTGGCTCCAAATCACTGTAGATAGTGACTGCAGCCATGAAATTAAGACATTTGCTCCCTAAAGTTATGACAAACCTAGGCAGCAGATTACAAAGCTGCTGCTAGGTCACTTCAGTCGTGTCCGACTCTGTGCGACCCCATAGACGGCAGGCAGCCCACAAGGCTCCCCCTTCCCTGGGATTCTCCAGGCAAGAACACTGGAGTGGGTTGCCATTTCCTTCTCCAATGCATGAAAGTGAAAAGTGAAAGTGAAGTCACTCAGTCGTGTCCAACTCTTCGTGATCCCATGGACTGCAGCCTACCAGGCTCCTCCGTCCATGGGATTTGCCAGGCAAGAGTACTGGAGTGAGATTACAAAGCAGAGACATCATTTTGCAAACAAAGATACATATAGTCAAAGCTATGGTTTTTCCAGTAGTCATGTACAGATGTGAAAGTCAGACCATAACGAAGGCTGAGCAGCAAAGAATTGATGCTTTCAAATCGTGGTGCTAGAGAAGAATCTTGAGAGTCAATAAATCAAACCAGTCACTCCTAAAAGGAAATCAAGCCTGACTATTCATTGGAAGGACTGATGCTGAAGCTAAAACTCCAATACTTTGGCCACCTGATGTGAAGAGCCGACTCACTTGAAAACACTCTGATGTTGGGAAAGATTGAAGGCTAAAGGAAAAGGGGATGGCAGAGGATGGGGTGGTTAGATATCATCACCGACTCAAGGGACATGAGTTTGAGCAAATTCTGGAAGATAGTGGAGGAAAGAGGAGCCTGGCATGCTATAGTCCCTGGGGCCACAAAGAGTCAGACACAACTTAGCGACTGACCAGCAACAACAATAGCTAATCAACAAACAATGTTGTGATAGTTTCAGGTGAAAAGCAAAGGGACTCAGTCATTCGTATGCATATACTCCCTTCCCACCCAGGCTGCCACATAACACTGAGCAGAGTTCCATATGCTATACATTAAGTCCCTGCTGGTTACCCATTTTAAATATAGTAATGTGTACATGTCCATCCCAAACTCCCTAACTGTCCCTTCCCCTCATACTTCCCCCAGAAACCATAAATTCATTCTCTTAAGTCTGTGAATCTCTTTCTGACTTGTAAGTTCATTTGTATCATTTCTTTTTAGATTCTGCAAATAAGGGATGCCATATGATATTTCTCCTTCTCTGACTTACTTCATTCAGTATGACAGTCTCTAGCTCCATCCATGTTGCTACAAGTGACATTATTTCTTTCTTTTTAATGGATGAGAAATATTTCATTGTATATATGTGCCACATCTTTTTTATTTTTTAATCCATTCCTCTGTAGATGGACATTTAGGTTGCTTCCGTGTCTTGGCTATTGTAAACAGTGCTGCAGGGAACATTGGGGTGCATGTATCCTTTCGAATCATGCTTTTCTCCAGATGTATGCCCAGGAGTGGGATTGCAGGGTCATATGGTAGCTCTATTTTTAGTTTCTTAAGGAACCTCCATGAACCTCCATATTGTTTTCCAGGGCTTCTCTGGTGGGTCAGAGAGTAAAGCATCTGCCTGCAATGTGGGAGACCCGGGTTTGATCCCTGGGTCTGGA